>NC_083403.1:120645159-120957804 GCF_020745735.1 Hemiscyllium ocellatum
AAGGCTGCTGAATAAGATAAAGATGCAAGATATTAAGGGCAATGGATTAGCATGGACAGAGGATTAGTTAACCAACTGGAAGCAAAGGGTGGATATAAATGAGTGCTATTCTGGTTGGCAATTAGTTCCTACTGGCATGCCTCAGGGATCAGTGTTGAAATTGCAATTATTCATAACTTACATAAATGATTTGGAGTTGGGAATCACGTACAGTGGATCAAAGTTAGCGGATGACACTAAGATGTGTGGTACAGTGAAGTGTGCAGAAGACTGTGAAACTTTGCAAAGGGGCAGAGACAGTTTAAATGAGTGGGCAAAGGCCTGGCAGATGGAATACCATGTTAAGTCATCCATATCAGTAGGAAAAACAGTAAAAAGAGTTATCACTTGAATGGTAAGAAATGGCAGCATACTGCTATGCAGAGGGACCTGGGGGTCCTTGTGCATGAATCACAGAGGACTGGTCTGCAGATACAACAGGAAATTAAGAAAGCAAATGGAATGTTATCCTTCATTGTTACAGGGATTGAGTTTAAAAGCAGGAAGGTTATGTTGCAGTTGTATAGGGTGTTGGTGAGGCCACACCTGGAGTACTGTGTGCAGTTTTGATCTCAGGAATAGAGAATTCGACGTTTCGAGCTCGAAACGTCGAATTCTCTATTCCTGAGATGCTGCCTAACCTGCTGTGCTTTGACCAGCAACACATTTGCAGCTGTGATCTCCAGCATCTGCAGACCTCATTTTTTACTCGCAGTTTTGATCTCCTTTATTGAGAAAAGATGTACTGGCACTAGAGGGGGTGCAGAGAAGATTCACTAGATTGATTCTGAAGTTGAGGGGTTGGCTTATGAGGAGAGACTGAGTAGATTGGGATTATATTGATTGGAATTTGGAAATATGAAGGGGCATCTTATAGAAGCATAACATATTATGAAGGGAATAGAAAAGATAGAAGTAGAGAGGATGTTTCCACTGGTGAGTAAAACTCGGACAAGAGGGCACAATCTCAAAATTAGGGGGAGCAGATTTAGGACTGAATTGAGGAGGAACTTCTTCACCCAGAGGGTTGTTAATCTATGGAATTCACTGACCAGTGAAGTAGTTGAGGCTTCTTCAGTAAATGTTTTTAAAGCTAAGATAGATTATTTTTTGAACAGTTAAGGGTTGTGGTAAGAGGGCAGGTAAGTGGAGCTGAGGCCATGAAAATATTAGCCATGATCTTATTGAATGGCGGAGCAGACTTGAAGGGCCAGATGGCCTACTCCTGCTTCTAGTTCCTATGTTCTTATGTTCTTAAATGTAATGCAAAATATAACAGACAATTATCTTCTCCGATGAGATCTGCTTTTCTTCGTCAAATGCATGTACACTCCAACGTGGGCCTACCTTTGGTATCGCCAGAAGGCAAAACAAGTATAAGTGCAATTGTAAGTGTCCCTGACCTTTAGATGCACGTCAAATCTTGAAAATAGGAATTGTTACTGCAGGTTAGTAATATAACTCGCTTATTTTCTGAAGACAAACATACTGGTGCAGTACAAGGCTTTGCCTGTTGGTGAGCAAACAGTATGTTCAGAGGTAATTTGCAACATCAAGTTTCATGGGAGAACAGCTCAATACTGACAGTGCAGCCAACAACAATGCAGGAAAGCAAGACTGGATTCCAGAAGCACTTCTTCCAAATTTGGTCCTGCAGACATTCCAAACCTCAGTGCAGGCCCTCTACATCCTTTACATGAAGCCATGATAATCTAATAAAAAGATAGAGACATAGAAATCTACAGAACAGGGACAGACTCTTTAGCTCATCAAGTTTTTGCCAGTCAAAAACCTGCACTAAACTATTCTAATCCCATTTTCCAGCACTTGCTCATAGCTTTGTGTGCCTTGGCCTCACAAGTGTACATCTAAATGCTACTTAAATACTATGAGGATTTCAGCGTCTACCATTCTTACAGTTCCTGGAATGACAGGACTGCTCTTCCTGCGAATGCAAGTGTAGCTTGGGAGACACCTGCCCTGGACCGAAAATACACTTGGAAGAGTCCACTGTTCCCTTCAGTACTGATGTTAGAGCCTTTTAAATATGGTGAGAGATGTCTTTTTCACAAGGAATGTAAAATATTTTCCAATTATATGTAGCTATGAAGGATACATGGGGCTCATCAAGGTAGCACACACAATCTGACAGGGCATGAACTGGGAAGGGGTTGGTGGAGATGAAAGTTAAGATATAGGAGACATTCCAAGACTTTTGGATGCACTGGTGGGAATATATAATAGCAGAAATTGCTGGAGATACTCAGCAGGTCTGGAAGCATCTGTGAAGAGAAAACAGAGATAATGTTTTGAGTCCAGATACCCTTCTTCAGAACACATTTCTGTTCTTGTTTGTTACAGATTGCCAGTATCCACAGTATTTTCATTTATTTTATGTTACTGTGTCGGAGTGCTGAGGTTGACCAGCCTACCACTACACCCAGACTCCTCACACGTTGGTCTGTGATTCACAAATTGCACTGAAAACCCAACCCCAGCATCAAAAGACAAAAATCCATGTGATACCACTTATGAATCTTGTCTGTTTTTTTTTCCCCTGCTGGAAAAGTGCAGCAATCCCAAACCCAGCAATCAATTCATCCCAACCTAGTTCAATGAACTTTCATCAGAACAAGTTATGAGGAAAAGTTGCTGCCTGATCTGTTTGAGTTTTTCCAATATTCTTTTGCTTTTTAATTTACTTTCTTAAGACTTCCTGAGATTTTCCTAAGATTTACCTCCTTGACATGGGCATTCTCTAAGAGGCGGTGATTGGAAAATTGACCTTTTTCTTTGCAGACCCAGAGTAGAGCAAGTTTTGCATTAAAAAGATAACATTTGATAATATGATGAATAATTTCCTAATCTTCCTGTTCTCACAGCAAGTACTCGGGGATCAGCTTGCAAAACCCATTCTTGGCCAATATTAAATCATTTTCCAATTAATGTTTTTGTTGTTCAGTGCATTGGGATCATTGCACAATTCTTGTTTCTAACTAAACTCCTCTCTCGATCTCTCTTTCTCACTCTTTGGAATTTAATATCTCTAATTCATTGAAAAGCTAGTTTTCATAGCAGTCACCTTAATTATGACTCAGTGTAAACCCTGCAGAGAATTCACTGGCAAAATGTGTACTTTGAAGGGAATTAAAATGCACAGCACATCAGAAAGAGCTCCAAGTTGGCCAGCTCAGCTTTATCCTCTGCACTCTGTTTCTGAAACAGAAATTGTCAGTGTATCCTCAGATAATATTGAACTAATACTTTTGGGTTCCATTCATGTCCTAATTAAAACATGTTCTCTGAACCTGTATGACAACAGCGCATGGTAGATCACAAAGTATGTGTCTAAGTGTGTGTGCATTAATGAAAATAGTAGATTACACTTCGAGAATTAAATGAATTTTTTGCAGCATGTTGATTGATGAATTAATTTCTCAATTTGAAATTCAAAGTAAGCCAGTTCATTATGTTTCTGATGTATCTTTTATCACTTGTCTCTTGTTAATTTTTCAAAAACCAATTGCTTTACATCTTATCATGCTTACTTTTAACTAAGTGAAAAATGCTGTAATTTCTGCTCTGCGTACAGTGACCATTTCCCAGCTGCAGCGTGTTAGTGCAAATTGCTTTTCTGGTTGTTAGGAGCAACTGCCATTGTGTGCTTTTATCTCACAATGTCAGACCTAATAACCCTTAAGCAACAAAGCCAGCTGAAGTGTTTCCACAATCCTGTGCTCTAATCAAAACTTTGTAAATTAAATATATAAAATATAAAGATATATTTATCTGTATATAGGCATAGAATTTCCATTCCCCTCCTTAGTATGTTATAGTTAAATAGGATCACACTACCTTTTACAAGTGCCATTATTTTTCTACAGCCATGATAGACACCAGTCACTGGGCCTATACAATTTATGGAAAAGTATTATGAAAGCATATTTACCTCTGAATCTAATTTTTGTATTCATATAGTGTAAATAATAGAGCCTACTCTGCTTGCTGGGTGCTCATAGAATCAGACAATTTGGAATGAGATCATTTGACTAACTCTACCTCTTTGATAGAGCTGTGCAATAACTTCAGTTTCCATTAGACCTGCAAATTTTCTCTTTCAGATAAAAAAAACATGAATAAATTCTTGACAAGTTATTGTTGAATCTGCTTCTACCACCAAATGTATACCTTCCCAGATAATATTAATTCTTTAGATAATAGAACCTTCTCATGTATCCTTTGGCTCTTTTTACCTACTTATCTTAAAACTGAGTCCTTTGATTGCTGACGCTTCTGTCACCAATTTCTACTTGCCTTACAAAACCTGTGTAACATTGATGATCATGATTACACCTCTATTAAGATTTCTAGAATGAAAATGAACCCAGTTTCTCTCCACATTACTAAAACTAAAAGTCTGGTAAAATGTGAAAATGTGGCTCCTGCCAGAGGATTTCATGCCAGGCAAGCACACTAGACTCCAGAAATTAAAGGTAACAATAAAAAGAAATAACTTAAGTAATTCCTCACATGCTGAATCACCCCGAGAAGGTTGAGACAACCTTCAACAAATAACCGTCAGGATTCATATTTTGCATGACATGAGGCAGAGTTACATATGAATTGGGACCTGCACCCAGCTAAACCAGAGAGGTGAGATACACCCCATTGAGCCTCAAACCTCCATCTTGCTCAGTAATTTCACCAGGCTTAACATCCGAGGCCAAAATAACTAATAATCCTTCAGATGACAGTATGTACGTAAACACCATAGCAAGGTTGAGTATACAATTTTCTGATAAGTTAACTGGAACTTTAATGTTCAAAAAAATCCTATTTAACAAGAGGAAACACAATACTTAAGTATAACATCGTATCAGCTCAGTGAGTCCTGGCAACAATATTGCAATGGTGTATTCAGTATTAAAGTTGCAATATAGCTTACCAATATTAGGCTTACGTTTGAACTGAGACTATCATTGATAAACTTCAGTATTGAGGATAATCCTCGGTGACATGCTTTTAAGGTACACAAATAGACATTCCACTCCATTGTATTGAATCTACACTGAGAATTCAGTATTATGCGCTCAGTTTTCTGTGGTCTTTTCTGCAAGTATAAACAATCACATTTGAAGCCAACCCTGTCACAAATCTTTCTGTTGAATTTATCATCACTGGGAGTTTCCACTACTTGTGCAAGTTTTACAGCTTCAAAAAAATCTCCGTAAAATTAAGTTAATTCTTTTCGGCACAGGGATGCTGAGCAGAATTCATTTATTTAATTCACTAAGAAGATGATAAACTGTGCCCCAGCAAAGAGTTTATCATACTTTTAAACCAACATTTCTGGCTTTTAAAAATTGGGTTACTTGCAGATGGTAGATCCACAACGTGATTATAAATGCTTATTTTCATGATAAAAAAAATTTCTGTTGTTTTCAAACTAAACATAGTTGCCTCACTAAACCACATAATTATATTGAGAAACAGCTTTTGAGTTAACGTTACATTTAATGCCCAGTTATATTAATACACGCCAGGTTTACATTTGGTGACATCTAATTGAAGTTGAATGAAAACTTAAAGGAAACAAAAATATAAGACAGGTACAATTTGAGGCTTATTATTCTGAGTTTTGTATCAGCAGAGGATATGGTTGAATTCTGCTACCCATCTCTGTTCTAACTCTCAACATTATGGTACATTCAATTTCTTCTAAATGGATATAATTGCCTTTTGCCAGTCAAAACTGGGTCTGAGCAGACATTTTTAGAAAGGTCAAAATTGACAAATGGTCCTAAGATATCTGAATAAATTATTTTTTTTCGGTGTGTGATATACCCTCAGTTACTTTTAATACTTTTCAATAATTAATTTTAGGTTTTTTTATCAAATTGATCACTGAGTTAGGTATTTAGTAACATTTATATCAGAGTTTTTGGGTCCTTGTACTTAAGAAGCCTGTAGCAATCATCTCTTTCACTGTCCTCCATTCTCAATCTTAAACATTTAATCATTTTCAAAGTTATAATGGCCCTGCAAAACCTAAAGGCCATGCATCTCAGCCTAAGTGCTAAGCTACAACCTTCATAGACTTCCTCTGCTGACTCTTTCTCAAAGTTCATTGGATCATAAAGACATTTGATTTGCATACCTTTAATGAGTTAATAATGTACCTTGAGAATTACTCAGACTCCCAATGATGAGACAACGTTGGCTAGCTTAAGAATTCTGGATTAGAAGATTAGGTCTTTGGGTAGATTTCCGCATGAGTGAATTTACACTTAAACATATACTTAGGAGCCTCTGTAGCAATTGTTTTCTGTTTAAAAAAAAATTAGATCTTCCAGTGACTCGGCCCTGTACTTTGCCTAGACCCCCACATTCACCACGTGGTTAGCTGCTCTATGAGATCTCACTGCATGGACTTGCATTGGCCATCAGCCACAACCTGCAGAAGATCTGAGTTTAATATAGACATTCCATACAACAAGTGCTGTCAGAGTTGCTGCTGATGATCAAAGTTGCTGCTACTGTTCTCTTTCAGTGTCGGAGACTGCAAGGCCTGCTTGGTCTAGAGTAGAAGAGAATTGTTGACCTGACTAAAACAGTCTCTTGTAATTAGCAATATTAATTTATTGCGTGTTAGCAATATAGATGTTACAGATTACGTTGATAAAATAGACTTGGATGCAGAGACTTTGAGGTAGTCCAGCTGTTTGGTCTCATGCAATCAAGACCCTAATCTGTTCTGCTTACCCATCCCTGTGACAACAGGTGGCACATATGGAAGTCTTCAGTATTAGTCCTTTCAGATTTATATGAAATACGGGCTACAGAATCCCTGATGTTTGAAGACATTATTCTGGAGTGCTTTCTTTCCCCACTTTCACAATGAATGAACAAATGCTCTGTCATCCAGGAATGGGAAATTAGTGCAAAGCTGTTCCTAGCATAGTTTCTGAATATACTGGAGGAGAATGGGAATTATCTGGGGTGAGGGATAAAGGGATACCTAGTATCATATGGGAGGATAGTTCGGAGATGGCAATTGCATGTTCCTCCTGATGTTTTCACTCACTGATTGGCTAATATGTTGGTCAGGATTTAAGGGGAAGTGCAGGAAAGTATAATTTTCCATACACTCTGGTTTTTTTCCTGCTCTAAATTCAACCCAAAATCAAATGTTCTGACTGGCACCTAGTTCAGAAGTGGTTTGCATTTATGTTTATACATTGGTTCACTTTGTTTTCCTGCCAATGTTCAACTTAAAATATGAGGAGATAGTGAGGACTGCAGATGCTGGAAATGTCAGAGTCGATAAAGTGTGGTGCTGGAAAAAGCACAGCAGGTCAGGCAGCATCTGAGGAGCAGAAGAGTCATTTAATATATTAGTTGATCATAGTATTGTGCGGTAGATCATTGACATGGAAGAATTACATCAAAAAGATTCACCAATGTGTAACCATCCGATTCCCTCAAGTAATTGCTTTGACCACAGCACTACTTACAGTGAAATTAGTGTTTACTGTAATTATTATTATAAAGACAGCAAAAGGATACATGGGTTGAAAATAAGACAACTCTTAAAAGTGAAATCAAAACAGAAGTTGCTGGAAAAGCTCAGTAGATCTTGCAGCATCTATGAAGAGAAATCAGAGTTACTGTTTCAGGTGCAGTGACCTCTCCTCAGAACTTAAAAGTAAAATATTGGGTATATGCATTTGATTAACACCTCAACGAAATGAAAGGTCACCTTTCATTAGAACAGCTTCCCATCAGAATTGATGTTGGAAACATCTAAAACATTGACTCATGCAATTGAGATGCTGAATAACCTTCTTTACATTTTCTATTTTCAGTTCAACAGTAAAGTTGAAATCTTCCAAACATTGTACTTCATTCCTCCAGATAACTCATTCTGCAGCCATTAATTAGTTGAAATACTTTGAAATTCCTGTGCTTTCAACATTGTTGACTCTCAAAATGAATGCAGAGCTTTTCAATTCTATGCATTGTAACAAGGTTTTCAGATCACCCACTTTCACTCCCTATTCCCTTGGAGAGTTAAACCTGCAATGATTCAATTCCATCGTAATGCTAAATTGTGAAAGTCGCATATTTTCTTAGTTTTTAATATGTGCTAAATGGTTTTCTGCCAGATGTGTCGACATTCATTCATTCTGCAAATGTTGAGACTGTCACAATATTCCATTTATTGTTAAATATAGAAAGAATTATTTTTAGTCAATTTTGCTGATCTCTTCTAATTGCCTCTATTTCAATGCAGAATAGTGAGTTAAAGTAACAAATTACATTTTATATGTACTTTCATTACTCATTTTCACCCAAAGGGTTTGTGTTTAAAGTTGTTGAACTGACTGATGTCTGAATCATTAGCAAGATGATCTATTCATAAAGAATTAAACATGAAATTTATACTTTTGTTTCTCGGCCCTTTATTTCTTGTGTTTCCTTAAGAGGCTGCTCCATAATGCAGTTGAAATTCCACAGGCAGCAAATACATCTGGCGCCTTCTGCATGAGGTCCTATATTGAACCTGAACTTGTCTTCAGTCAAGATTCATGAGGACACAGTTTCCAACTGAGAATACTGAACAGCAGTCTGAGCAATACATCATAAAGCATGTAGGCCAATTTTCCGCTGCTGAATCCTTACTTCACAGATGGAAAGCATATGATCTGATACAAAGCCTCATTATGTTACAGCATTGGGCTCCACTTGCACTTTAAGCATTTCTTGGAGGTGGCAGAGTCCTTTTGCCTGGAGTACACTGACCCATTTAAATATTATTCCAATGAGAAGTGATGTCAATGCAGGTGCCATCCATTTAATGGCCAAGATTCAAATTGCATAGCACATTGTGCCTTAGACACTTTGGTTTGAACTTTGGAGTAAAGAGTAAGAAGGTATGAGTTTATCAAGGGAGGGAGTAAGTGTTCATTTATTTATCTTTTTACCTATTTTTTCACTCATCAGTATTGTTTTCTACATTAGTGTAGTGGACAGAGCTGCTTGGTGAGTTACTGTTCAATTCTACAAATAAGATATTAAACTAGAATAAATAGTACATCCATGACTTCTCACATGCCACAGGTTGTACATTTCAATTGACTGAGTTTTCCTACCACATGCCCCAGCCAAACAGATTTGCAGGAAGTGTCTCAAGCTGAGTTTTGAAAATCAGGTCTGGCTGGAGTCACTGTAGTGCATCAGCAAGACAGAATTATGTGTTAGGCAGGTGGTCACACCAAACATTACAAGCATACAGGGACATAGAAAATGGGTGATCACCAAGCAGATTACAAGAACCAGGCAGGCAATGCAGGTGTAATTTGAGATGATATTCCTTGCTATTTAGTTTTCCATTTTTGATACTGTGAGGGTGGTGGTCCCTCAGAAGAATGCAGCCATGGCCTTGACAGTGGCATGACAGATGTCTCAGCTGCACTGAAAGCAGAGCAGTAATAATAGGAGTTTTTGGAGTTGGGGAAAAAGAGAAGTGTTTCAATTTAGCTATAGGTATGACTGCAGGCTGGAATGCTGCTACACCATTGTCAGGTTCTCAGGTGTAGGCAAGAATGAGGACTGCAGATGTTGACAATTAAAGTCGAGAGTGTGGTGCTGGAAAAGCACAGCAGGTCAGACAGCATCCGAGGAGCAGGAGAATCCACATTTCAGGCAAAAGCCCTTCATCAGGAACTAAGATGTAACTGAGTGACTGCAAGACATTTCTCCAGTAGAGGATTAGCAGCTAGGTCACGGTTCACAATGACAAAAGATTTAATCGTTCCCCAAAACACCCCTACTCCTCCATTTTCCCCGAAAGCAGATTTTAGGGAACTAGGAAGGAGATTAAAAATGAGGACCTTAAAAAGTCTTAATCTCAAAATTTCTCCAGTTCTTACCTGCAGGTGTGCATGGAAATAGGTCAATTGAGCAAATTGATGCACAGGTTAAGTGGATTAGCCATGCTAAAATTGCCCACAGTGTTCAGGGATGTGTAGGTTAGGTGCATTAGTTAGGGGTTATTTGTTAGGGATAGTAGTGGAATGGGTCTGGGTGGGTAACTCTCCAGAGGGTTGGTGTGGACTTGTAGGGCTGAATGGCCTGTTTCCACACTGCCAAGATTCTATGATAATGATGATGATATTGTGACTGGCTAACCAGTGTAGCATCAGAGGACTTCAGATTTCTGAGGCATTGTAAGAGATTCTTGGGTAGTGGAACCTGTACAATATGATCAGGTTACACCTCAGCAAGAATGCTATCACAGCGAGATTCTCTATAACATTTGGGAAGAATCTAAAGTAGGTTAAGAAATGGCTGGAAACATGAGAGAGAGAGAGAATGAATAGATTGGAGGGAAGCAAAACTGGTGACAGGAAGTAGAAAGGTCAGAATTCAGAAATCAGAAGACAGACAAACCAAAGGAAAGGATGACATAGAATCAGAATGTAGTAATGTTAAAAAGGTAGAATTCAAGGCTCAGTATTTGAATGCTTGCAAAGTTATTGATTTGAAGGTACTGGTTGAAGTAAATGGTTGTGATTTAATAACCATTCCAGACATATGGCTATAGAGTGACCAAGACTGAAAATTAAATATTCAAGAGGATATTCATTAAGGAGATCAGTACATTAACAAGAGAGGAATGTTGTTCAAATGACCAAGATTAGATTCCCTACAGTGTGGAAACAGACCCATTGGTCCAACAAATCCACACCGACCCTCTGAAGAGTATATGACCAGACTCATTCCCCTACCCTATACTTAGCCCTGACTAATGCACTTAACACTATGGGCAATTTAGCATGGCCAATTCACCTGACCTGCACACCTTTGGATTGTGGGAGGCAGCCCACACAGACACAGGGAGAATATGCAAGCACCACACAGGCAGTCGCCTGAGTCAGGAATCAAACTCCTGGTCCCTGATGCTGTAAGGCAGCAGTGCTAACCTCTGAGCCACTGTGCTCAAATATAGAGCTGTTTTGGGTGGAGCTGAGGAAGAGCCAGAGTAAAGAAACATTAATGGGGGGTGTTTAGAAACCATCAACGTGACTAGTAATGTTGGGTATCATACAAATCAGGAAATTTGTGATGCATGCTACATAGGTAATACAGTTTATAAGGAGTGATTTCAATTCACATATCGTCTTCATATAGCTTATAAACCTAAACAGGTTGTCATCTAATATGGTCTGAAGAAATTCTTAACACCTTATGTCATGTGAGAACAAATGATCGATGTATAAGTTAAGAGTTAATTGGGTGTGAATTGGTTATGTAAATATGAGGAGCTAGTAATCAGTGACATCTGCATTTTGTAGAATGAAATACTGATATAAAACTACCACTAAAAGTATGGACTTGAACTCCATTAAAATACAATTATCTTGTGCATAATATTGGGTGGCTGAGTCAATATGTAAAGTTTCGGGTTATGTTTACTCACCTCCGTTTTTGAAAATGAGCCTTATGACCGGTTGAAGAATGAAATTATAATGTCAACCTGGATTGCTTCTTGACTGAAGTAATAGCATTTATGTTATTACACGAAAGCAGCATAAGAAGAAATGTGTTGTCCTACGATTTGAAGCCTGATGATTTAAACATGGATGAAAGTTTGGACAAATCCTCAACTTTCATGGATAAAATTCATCAAAAAGTTAATTTATTGATGGCTTACGATACAAATCGTCGGATTTTAACACCTTTTGAAAGACTAAGTATAGCATTATCAAAGAATATGTGGTGTAGTTTGGTAAATTGCACAAACAACTTAGAAATTTTGTATGGAAATTCCCCCAACCAGTGCTGGCATTTCAGTAACTGGACTGTACCAAATTATTATGTATGGACTGACTTCCAGTTTTGAAAGGAATTATATTTGTGAATAAGCATACACTGCTGAAGGAAATTCTCAAAAAAATTCTCGAAAAGCATTCCTTTCCGACAACATTCATAGCACAAAGGGAGTAATCGGTGAAATCACAAAAAGTAGAGGACACAATGCTCACTTGCCAATGTTTGGCGAAACTGCTCAGATACAGATTGCAAGCAACAGTGTGCAGGGAGAACTGTGACTGAAAAAAATGCGGATAGAAAATGCAATTGATAATTTTGAGAAAAGACTTTAGGATTTGCAACAAGTGAGTGAACCCCAGAGAGAGAAAAAAAAAATTCCCAGAAGTTGAAGGCAAAAGTGTCTTTTCAGTAGAGAGCTAGATGAGAGGTAAAAATGAATGTTGCTGATTATAAATGGATAAATCTTGATATTCACATGACAAAATTTTATTGGTTACTTTAGCAAAACATTAAACCATTTATTTCTTGAGAGTGAAGAAGGAAATGAAGAATGAAATTGAGTTTAAAAATGTTACTTTCTTTAGTTTTTTCTCTTTTGATTTCTTGCTGCAGTGTATGTATTGCAACCTAAAACATGTCTTCACTTTACTTTCAACATTTCCTTCTGTTCTTTGGGAAGTACTTCATTGTGAGAGATTTTCTTTCCTCCTGTGATTGGACATTCACCATGAATCTCATTTCAAATCCAGTATACAGTATTGCCCCCCTCGTGCCATATCTACGGAGGATACATTTCAAGACCTACCACGGAAGCCTGAAACCGCCGATACAAGTGAATCCATCCATTTAAATAGGAAACGTCCTTTCCCAGTGGTCTCCTGGTGCCTGGTTCTGGAACATTCCTAATAATATGTTTGGACCATGGTAAACCGCGGGTAACAGAAACCGCGGAAAATGATTCTGTGGAAACAGGGGTCACCCAGTATTAGCATGTTCGGTGTGTTTGCTTAAAGTTGCTGTGCCTGATACCTTATTGGAAAAATAAGTTTGCATTAGATTAATCTAACAAAATAACATTTCATAGGACCATACCAAGCATTATGCTGTTCATATCGTCATTTCTCAAGATTAGATTAGATTACTTAGTGTGGGAACAGGCCCTTCGGCCCAACAAGTCCACACCGATCCTCCGAAGAGCAACCCACACAGACCCATTCACCTACATTTACCCCTTCACTTAACACTACAGACAATTTAGCACGGCCAATTCACCTAACCTGCACATTTTTGGACTGTAGGAGGAAACCGGAGTACCCGGAGGAAACCCCATGCAGACACAGACAGAATGTGCAAATTCCTGAGGTGGGAATTGAACCCAGGTCTCTGGCAGCAGTGCTAACCACTGTGCCACCATGCTGCCCAAAAGCAATCGCCAACCCTAACACAGGACTGCAAACTTCGCTGACTGGCCCACCTCAGCCCTACACTTGGTCAGTGTGGGGATGTCTTTGAAATTTTGAATTTTTAAAATTCATTCACTGGATGTGGGCATCACTATTAAGTCTGCATTTTATTGCCCATCCCCAATAGCTTAAGAGAAATTAAGAGTCACCTGCCTTACTATGGGTCCAGAGTCACATGTAGGCCAAATTTTGAATGATTTCTTATTGTCAGATGTATCGAGATACAGTGAAAAGTACTGTTTTGTGTGCTAACCAGTAAATTATTTCATACACAAGTATATCAGGGTAATAGAACAGAATGTAGAATATAGTATTACAGCTGCAGAGAAGATACAGAGGAAGGTTGACTGATATATGACAGGTCTGTTCATAAGTCTGATAATAGCCGGGAAGAAGCTGTTTGTGAATCTTATGATCTGTGTTTTCAAACTTTTATCTCTTCTGCCTGATGGAAGAGGGTGGAAGAGAGCATAACCAGGCTAGGAGGGGTCTTTGATGATGTTGATTGCTTTTGTGAGGTGTGGAAACGGAGTAAATGGAAGGAAGTTTGGTTTTCGTAATGGATTGGGATGTGCTAATGACTCTTCGCAATTTCTTGTTGTCTTGGTAGACCAGTTGCCATACCAAGCTGTGATTCATCAGGATAGGATGCTTGTTATGGGGCATCAATAAAGATTGTTAAGAAGCATTGTAGACATACAGAATTTCCATCACGTTCTGAGGGAGTACTGGCACAGATGTGTTTTCTTGACAGTAGCATTGACACAGATGGACCAAGACGGATTGTTGGGATATTGATACCTGGGAGTTTGAAGCTCTGGACCACCTCCAACTCAGCACAGTTGACACAGACAGGGGCACATCCCCCACTCTGCTTACTGAAGTCGTCGTCCAATTCTTTTGTTTTGTTGACGTTGACAGTTTGTTGACTTTACACTATGCTGCCACGCTGTCTATCTCTTTTTTGTACTCTGTCTTGTCACTGTTTGAGATCTGACCCATTAGGCTGTTGTCATCAGCAAGTTTGTAAATGGAGTTAGAGTTGAATTTTGGTCACACAGATGTAAGTGTATGAGGGGTACAGTAATGGGCTGAGAATGCAGCCTTGTGGGGCATCAGATAAGAGTAACAGTTTCCTTCTCAAAAAGGACATGAGATGCAAGTCATTTTCAGTACTTTGGTTTTCATTTTCTTTATGGCAGGTTGTTCAGATGGTTAAATATATTGGAAATTATGTTTAAAGGAAGAAAGACTTGCTGTTTATATTCTAATATATTTTTCATCTCATTAAATTTTAGGGCATTGTTATGGTTTTTGTTAAAACTAGACCTCTGAGTACCAAATCTTGGAATTCCATAATGCATTTATCTTAAAAATGTAAGTGCAAGATCATGTAATGAGTACAATATAAAGGGAGAGAGCGTGATGTGGAATTGTTAACTTAGGGTAGTGTTATAGAATGTTTGTCAGAACTGTCACAATATTTGTAATAAACAGAAAGATACACATCAAATAATCAAAATGTCAGAGCTAACTTATACATAAGCAAGTAAATAAGCAAGTAAAGGATCTGGTCTACCACTCTAATTATGCCAGCCTCAACAACTGTTCACCAAATTATACAGACCAATATTACAAACAGGATTCAATCGATGACTTGCAGGGCCTCATGTTGTATTTAATCTAGTTCATACAAAAGTATCTATTTGAATTTAGTAGCTCGTCATCAAGGTGTCCGGCAAACTGGATTATTGGCAAATATAACCGTGACCTCTTTCACAATGGAGAGAAATTACAGTTATCTCTGGGATGACATTATGAGAGAAATTTTGCTGAATCTATAACGAGGCAAGGACATTAAAATTGCATTCAGAATGGTCCGAAATGTGCAATAGGAAGATTAGCACTAGGACATATCATTTTCTACAATTTAATAATAGAGAGGCTTTTCATAACAAATCATGAGATAACCAAGAAGACTGCTGGAAATATCTTGGCATGTTCCAAAATATTTTAATATCTGTGGCGCTTTTCGTATTTTCTGCTATAAAAAAATTACAGTATGCAATCAGAATAAAACAATCTTATGCACAATTCAGTACTTTGCAGTATGGGGGAAAAAATGCTTTCTTTTCCCCAAGTTCAAGATTCTGGAATTTGCAGTAAGGCGATGGTGTTTGAAACAATAAAACTTTGACATATGGGAATATCGATTTCCTCCAAGGATGACATTGAAAAGAGAGTTGTAGATGAAACCTGTGACTGAGAGGAGTTGAGGTATTCACATTACTTCATAGGAAAAGGGTTGCAACACATCTGGCTAAGTTTCTGATTTCATCAGAGGATCACTAATTCTGGCAATAGACTCACATGTGACAATTTGGTCTCTAGCAGCAAAAGTAGCATGTGAGAACTTGGAGCAGCCCCATTTTTGTTTGTAAACACAGACTATTGTTCATTCATTAACAGTTCAATGTGTATGTTGACATGTATGGGAAGAAATGTGGTTTCAAAATTGTGTTGGAAACCAGCTTTAAAATTCAACATGCTGGGGAAATGAATATTCTTTAGTTTTACTGAGAGAATTCGGTGCATTTATGAAGAGCTTTCTCTTGTGTGCAATGAAACGCATTAGGTAAAGGATGTTGAATGACCTTTTATCTTTCCACTCAATGAAAATTCATAAAGTCAAAAGAGTTGATGCAGAAATAGCAAAATTGATCGTGACATTGCACAAAATATCGATGTGACCAATTTCTAACAATTTAAAAACCTGAAACAAAAACAGAATAGGCAATTATAGTCTCCCAAGAATCATTGTTCAGCTCAACTTGACTTAATAGCAGTCTTTAGACTTTTACTCTGCAAGCCCTGAGACTGGAGGGAAAAGTGCATTTAGCAAGTATTTATAATTTAGTGAATTATAAATATGCAATAGCCAATTAACAAAATAAAGTATAAGGATAGAACTTTTTAAACAATGGTTTATAAATGCCAATATGAAAGAACATGAATAGTTCCAAAATAAATTGGCTTTGGTTGCCTGGAAATAGGTGCATTTTATTTGAGCAAAATTAATGTTGATTGGCGCATGACTGAGTTTTATCAACTGAACTAACACAACTGCTGTCTCAGGTAGTCTGTCAGGAAAGCATAATCTATTTAATGCTGTACCTCAATAATATCAGTGATATGGGCACTGACAGAACAGGAAGTGTTTTGTTGGTCTTGTCAGGTCTATTCCTGGAAAGATTTGGCGCCAGCAGGTGTGTTTGACCTTAGTGTTACATCTCACCAATGCAGCACTCTGGAAGCTGGGCCCCATTCTTCTCAGGGTCATGACAAAAGTTAAAGAGCTGATTAAAAATATACAATATTACCCTACTTACCAGACCCTTAGACCCATGTTAACAGCAAGAACAGGTTTCTGGACTGAACAAGGATTGCCATTTATTAACAATAAATTAGTTCTAGCAACAAAACATTAATAAATGATCAACATATAACTCTACTAATTAAAATTCTCATCCCTTAGTAAAGCTCCATCTACACACATACAAGTAGACATAAAACATTTCTGTGTTATAGGCACAGGGAAAGACTGGGAAGGCAGTTAAGTGGTTTCTACCCACAGGGTTTACTGAGAAGATCTTTTTTGGTTTGCAGGACTTGCTGCACCTTGATCTTCCTTCTGCAGTGAATTTGACTTGCTTGCAGAAAGCAGAGGGTAAATGCTTCAGACAATCCAACTTGTCCATGCCCACCAGACATTTCAAACTGACCCCATCCCATTTGCCAACATTTGCCCATATCCCTCTAAACTCTTCCTATTCATATATCAATCCAGATGACTTTTAAATGCAATTGTACTCATCTTCACCACTTCCTCTAGTAGCTCATTCCATACACGCATTACCCTCTGAGTGAAAAGTTATCCCTTAGGTCATTTTAAAAAAATTTTCTCTCACCTGATGCCCTCTAATTTTGGAATTCCCTTAGTCAAGTTAAAAGACCTTGGCTATTCACCCTACCACGTCTCTCATTATTTTATAAACCTCTATAATATCACCCCTCAGTCTCCGATGCTCCAGGGAAAATAGATCCAGGCTAATCAGCCTCTCCCCATAACCCAAACCCTCCAGTCCTGGCAAGATCCTGATAAATCTTTTCTGTACCCTCTCAACCTTTAACAACATTTTTCCTGTAGAAGAGCATTGGAATTGGGTGCATTACTCCAAAAGTGGCCTCACCAATGCTCTGTACAACAGCAACATGACATCCAAACTCCTATATTCAATGTTCCAGCATTTTTTAAAAGCCATAATTTACTACAACTGATGTCAGATATAAACTGTCTTTCTTCAGGCTTGAGGTGTTTTTCACTGTAGAGAAAGAACAGCTGCTTCCTTTTTGGAAGGCTGATGGTTTACGACTAAACATAGCGATTCAGCAACCTGTGAGCCAATCACATTGTAGTTGGCAGGCAGAAGATCCTTTTCATTGACAACTTGTCACCAATACAGACCAATCAGCTACTTGCTGCCAGCCAAATATCCATTTTGTATGCTTTGTTATCAGCTTGTCTGCAATTAGACTCCATTCACCACTTCAACAAACTAGAGTGTAAACAGCACCTACATTGAGTGCTAAGAAGCCAGCTTTTAAACAGTGCAGTTATCCTTTCCACAATCCTTGTGGAATTGGAAAGGTCGTGTTTCTTGAGAAGCAGTGCAGAATTACCAATTGCATAGGAATGGCGTAAGTTCAGCTCATATTAGGAAGCAAATGCAAAGTAATAAGATGTTTGCCCATTATCAGGACTCTCAATTTGAACCTTAAGAGGAAAGATGGAAGTATTTCTCTTGACTTATTTTTCTAACTTTCTGACTATTGCCAATGGAATGGAAAATTCCACCCATTGAAAAGTAAACAACAATAGGAGGTGATTTGACCCATGAATCTTTGTCAATCAAAAGAATTATAATTCAGTTAGCAACTGAAATTATTCATAATTACTCAGAATCAAGGAAAACTTTGAAACTACATGTTATTTTATCTGCATTTCTACATGGGAGAGTCTGTGTGTGCCCCACTGCCAAGAGGATGGTGCTTAAAGATGGAGCCTTGACAAGATGATCTTTTGTTATTCAATTTAACTATTTCAGAAACAGACATTTCCGCTTGGGAACAGACAGAGGCAGTAGTATCTTTGCTATGGTGGGGATGACACTAAGCAGATTTGTTCCCGACTCAGGCAACAGACTGTGTGGAGTTTGCACGTTCTCCCTGTGTCTGCGTGGGTTTTCTTCGGGTGCTCCGGTTTCCTCCCACAGTCCAAAGATGTGCAGGTTAGGTGAATTGGCCATGCTAAATTGCCCGTAGTGTTAGGTAAGGGGTAAATGTAGGGGTATGGGTGGGTTGCGCTTCGGCGGGTCGGTGTGGACTTGTTGGGCTGAAGGGCCTGTTTCCACACTGTAAGTAATCTAAGTAAAATCTAAGTAATCTGATTATCAGAAGAGGTGGTACATGAAACATTTAAACTTCTGCATTTCAAGCAGATAAAATGCTAATTACATCATTGACTATGTAGAAAGTTTGGATTCACTGAGGGAAAGGCAGTTGCATGATTTGCTGAATTTGAGACCCAGATGTCTGCTCTTTGTCATTTTAACCACCTTTTATCAGTATGGAGTACTGCTATGGGTTATTGAAAAAGTTGGCTGCCACCAATCTTCCATCTCTTTCATTGCCTTGAATCCACACAGAGCTTAGTGGTAGAGGATACACCACTATGTAGTTTCTACAGAAAAGTCAGTGCTCTAAAATATCAACATTTATTGCATGATAACAATAAGTATAATGACAATCAGTCAGTCAGGCAAAGAAATTTCGAGGAGCTGCATAGCTAAAAGTAATGGAAGGCTCTCAAGCAATTGGTACCTCAAGGAATAGTTAAATGCTAAGGAAAATTAAAGTAGATTCCAAGGACTGTCTTACTGTTTGAATTGGATCCAGGAATAGCCAATGAACTTTTGCAAATTTGTTAGCTAAGGAAACGTTTGGAGGAAGTGGATGTAAAACATAGAGCTGAAAAATGTGTTGCTGGAAAAGCGCAGCAGGTCAGGCAGCATCCAAGGAGCAGGAGAATCGATGTTTCAGGCATAAGCCCTTCTTCAGGCTTATGCCCAAAACGTCTATTCTCCTGCTCCTTGGATGCTGCCTGACCTGCTGCGCTTTTCCAGCAACACATTTTTCAGCTCTGATCTCCAGCATCTGCAGTCCTCACTTTCTCCATGTAAAGCATAGAGCTAAGTTTATAATGTATGCCTTTATAAACTATCATGTTAATAGTACTTTCCTTCTCTTGATTTATGACAACATTTGCTTTTTATATTGTGTATGTCTTTACAAATTATCATGTTAAGTTACTAGTGCTTACCCCCTCTTGATTTGCGAGTTTTTTTGTTCATAAATGTGAAATGTCTTGGCATAACTCTGAAGTTTAATTGCAGAGTGTTCGGATTTATTCTTTCAACATTAACAGCAACTAACAGTGGTGACCAGAACTGTAGCTAATATTCCAGTTGTTGCCTAACCTGTGTATTATACAATTCTAGATACCAGCTGTTAAATTCTATACTTTGGCTCACAAATGTTCATATCTGCCTTGTTAACCACCTCACTAAACTGTCTTGCTATATTTAGGGATTTGTGAACATCCGTACCAAGCTTTCTGTGTTTCTCTATATTTTTTGATATTGTTTCATTCATTATATATCCCTTTACCTTGATTTTCTTCCTCAAATGCATTAGCTTACAATTGTCCACATTAAATTCTATTTGCCATTTTTCTTCTTGCCTACTCGTCCTTTGACATTTACCTACAGTTGAAAACTTTCTTCTGTACTATATCAACTGCACAACCAATTTTGGGATAACTTGCAAACATGCCCTCTATATTTAAGTTTCAATCATTGATCCAGAGCACAGAAAGCAAGGGAATTAGTACTGAGCTCTGCAGATCTCTGCTGCAAATACAAATCACTCATTGACCTTTTACTTGCTTTCATTTGAATTTAACTTGTCTCTATCCATTAGATCCTGTGAGCTGTTATTAATCAATCTGTAAAACAGACTGCAATTGAGTACATTTCCCTTAGGAAAATCTGTGCAATATTTACAAAATGATTCATCACGATATGATATCTAAGGTCAGTTTCCTCATGGAATGCATTTGGAAAACTTCCTAGATGTGCTGTAGGAATTCAACTCAGTTAACAATAGACTTAAATTGCCAAACTTTCCAGCTATGTATCAAATACATAATGTACACCAAAAGAATTGATCCTTTTCTGGAAATTTGAGATGATTTGCTCAGAGCCTGTATTTATGTTCAGTTGTCAGATTAATGCTTTTTAAGTGTTGTAGCGGAACCCTCTCACTCACTTTGATATAATCAGCAGCAATTAAACTCATTGATGGTTTTTGAGAGCTAAATTTGACCCTTTCCTGTTTAAATAGGATCACACCAATTGACAGGGAGAGTTGAAATAGAAAAGCCATGGGACCAGTTATCTTCTTAAATAAGGCTTTGGAAACTGAAGCTGTTATATCATTTAGGTTAACGGGTATTCTGAGAGTAGGTTTTAAAGGAGATCTTTTGCTTTGTTGTTTCTCAACTTGATTTAATTAGTTGGGTTATTTTTCTTCAATTGGACTTTTAGAATTTCCTTCACTGTGTAGTGACATAGTAACACAGTGTACAAAGAAGGTCATGAGATCTAACAGTTCTATTCCAAAGTTTATGGTATACTCGAGCCTTCCACCATTCATCTTCATCTTACCCCATCAGTACAGCATCCTATTGTGAGTTTATCCCACGTGTGTTTATCTAGCATTGCTCTTAAGTCTAACTATGCTATTCATCTTAATGAAATCTCTTGGTAGTGTGTTCTATATTCTAACTGCTCTCTGGGGAAAAAGCTAACACCTTAGATTTATTTGGTGCAAAAACCATCTCTATTTTTGATGGAGGACAAGTGGGTTAAGATACTGCTTTAACCCAAGGAAGCTTGGCAAGAAAATGCTTGCGGTTTTGCAGTCAAGTCATTATGAGTTTGATATACAACGTTGCTTTATTTCAGCATTGTGGGAGAATTCCAGACAAAGCAGCATTGCCTGTGTCTGTACAGGTAAACTGTCCTTTAATTGGCATTTCATTTGGAAATAGTTCTTGCAGGCTGAGGAAGACTCAGCACAGTTACAGACATTTGATTCATTCCTGGGCAAGTAGTGACAGCCTTCTGTGGACAGTGCAGCAGAAACATCCATGAGTGAGCATTCAACTCTCCCTCTATCACTTCTGTGTAGAGAAGTTAAAAAAAATCTCATAGTTTGTTATCTCCCTTAACTTTCTCTGAAACTGCTCTTTGTATAAACATCATGTTGCAAGGAAGAGGAAAATTCCACCTTCAAGGGCATGTAAGGAAAGCATGCTTAATGAAAGGAAGATTGAGAATTGGTATATTCACAACCTTGTTTCATCAACAAGGAATTGGAAGGAACTACAATAAGAACTATGCTTCTATGTTTTTTTTTTAACTAACCAAACCAACAATATTTGTTTCTTGTTTTCTCTGTTTGTTTGTACGTGTATGTATAGGAATTTTAAGGAAGTGGTAGAATTTAAATTATAGAGTTACAGATGAGCAATTCAACCAGTCTTCTGTATACTATTAGCTAAAAAAACAGTTTGATCACAAAAGTAGTTATTTTCTTGTCAATTGGAAACCAAGCATGGCTATGCAGTTGATAGTGTGCATAGTCTGTTGAGAATGTAGAAAGCAGGAATTATCAACAGTGCTTTGCCTGGAGGCCCACTGAAGATATTACCGAGTAGGGTGATGAAACATCTGGAAATGGACCTTCCAGCTCAGTGAGCAAACCTACATTCAGAACCTCAACCTGAGTTACAAATCTTCTCAAAATTCACTATAGTCTTTTTAACCTGGGTAATGGACATCTGGGTAATATTGGACAATTTGGTGGCTTAATCAAACGTTCACATTTGTGATGACTCACAGGATATTGGGGTGTAATTTCTGGCATGCTACTCCAATGAGTCTTAACGTTGTGAATATCTTACACTTCTGAGATATAGTTTTGGACTGGCCATATGTGAAAATATTTTATCTTCTTGTTTCAAATTCTTTCACATTTTACACACCTCTCAAGTCACTCCTTGGCTTTATCTGAAGAAAATATTCCCTGCCTGTTCATTCTGTCCTAACTTGGTCAATAAATTTGAAGTGCTGCAAGCACAAACAAACACATTAAAAATTATTGGTCATGATGTGCGCATGACTCAAAGAAAGGGATAATTCAGAATTGATATTCCTTGCTACAAATTCTTCAAGAGAAAAGAGAGTGAAATAGTAATGACCAAACTAACTGTTTCAGCACTAAAGAGGAATCTATGGAAGGGATCAAAGTTGGAGTGAAAAGGAAAATTGATGGTCGAGGCAATAGGAAGGTTGGATAGAAGGGAGAAATAAGCAGTACAGGTTTCCTGTGTCAAGCATGGTATTAATAATATGAAGGGTGAGCATGTAATTTCATGTTTGGATAATATAACCACATGCATTATTTTGATTATGTCATGGACAAAAAATTAACCAATGCTGCTACAATGCCCCACTGAGGTAAGAAACCAAATTAAAAATGCCAGCATAGAGTGACATGATATTCCCAATGCACCTATTTTAGTTGAAGCAGCTTTAGGGCCCAGGAAGACAGCTAATGTTCCATGAGTTGACCAACAAATAAAAGTCATTAAGAGCTTTGTTGGAATAGTTAATGGAGGCCAATTTGGGATTTTACGACTGCTCACAGGTTTTTTGATGCACAGAGGGGAAGTGCAGGCACTTGAAGGAGGAGATCCAGCATCAGGCCCAGGATACCAGCTCTTTAAACAGGCCTAAAGGCATCCTTGCTCACTTGGATTGGGGAACAGCCAAAACTCAAGCTATAGAGAGACTTCATAGCACCCTCTCAATGGTGGTCATACTCTTTCTTCAATTTTTTTTGAAGTTGCTGAAAGGCAACCTTAGTGGTGATATATGGGCGGCACGGTGGCACAGTGGTTAGCACTGCTGCCTCACAGCGCCAGGGACCTGGGTTCAATTCCCGCCTCAGCCGACTGACTGTGTGGAGTTTGCACGTTCTCCCCGTGTCTGCGTGGGTTTCCTCCGGGTGCTCCGGTTTCCTCCCACAGTCACAAAGATGTGCGGGTCAGGTGAATTGGCCATGCTAAATTGCCCGTAGTGTTAGGTAAGGGGTATATATAAGGGTGGGTTGCGCTTCGGCGGGTCGGTGTGGACTTGTTGGGCTGAAGGGCCTGTTTCCACACTGTAAGTAATCTAATCTAATCTACAATATCTTATCCATTACTTATTTATTGCAGCCAGCTACTGCTCTGAAGCTGTGAGGTCTCTGGTGCTCTTACTTTGACAGCCCAACCACTTCCATTCAAACAGCAGGGAATCTCTCTCCCTGCCAAATAGAAGAGTGGCAATTGTAATACTCACATCTCCTCTCGCCAGTCCCCCAGGTTTGGGATGAAGAAATAATACTGGCTTCGATTCTCAACCTCAATGTGAAAATATAGTCCATGGGTAGAAGTAACATAGAACAGCTATTAAGCTGATGAAAGTATCCTACAATCCACTAAAGGAAGGAGATGGAGAGCAATGTTTCATGCAAGTATTAGAAAGAAGCAAGAATTGCCATTACCGATAGTTGTGATATCACTTCAAGGAAATACGGAAATGATACATGTCTGAGGAACCAGATGTGAAACATTGTATGATCACCAATCAGTATTGTGAATGCAGCTGTAATTGCACCTGTTACTGAATATAAACTTTGTTGTCAATCTAAATTATAGCATGTATGCATTGTATTTACTTTAAATCAATCAAACTTTCTTAGAATTTGCCAGTCACGTGTGTGCGATTGTTCAGATTGCAAAATGGAATCTAGAAATGTTATATGAATGGCTGATTCAAATATTTTATTGTTCATTGGGATAATAGTAGATGAGAGGAATGGGGGCAGCTTGGAATTCTTTTAGTATGTAGAAGAAAACATTTATGATTAGTGCATGTCCAGTCCACTTGTTGTGTTTGATCAAGTATTTGTGAGTGAAGAGGTCAAATACAGCATGATTCAGTGGGAAAGCCTTTGGAGAATAATGAGAAGATTAACAAGTTTTGAAAAAATAATGTAGAAGGATAGAATATGTTCAATTGCAAGGCAAAGGGCTAGCTTCAGCACTGCCTTTTCCAGTGCATTAGAATCACAAATGATAGGCAAACTGGATTGAACAAAGGGAGACTGACAAAATGAAATGGTCCAGATAAGGGGTGGGCTGTTTCCATGAGGGTTAAAGGAAGGGGCTTCAAATATGAAACTCTACAGATGCTGAACGATACATGGCCAACTTGTAATGGCTCCTTCTGGTGAGAAAGAGCTTCCAACATGGCCAAGTTGTAACTTGAGTTCAAATGTCAGTGCAACCGATATTTAACACAAGATGTCACCTTCATAAAGGAACTAGGTACTAGATCAGAATGCCTGAAAGATCATTAGGGATTGATTGTCACAAAAAGTGCCTGGTAGTGGTCACTAAAAAAAACTACACCAAGTTTGTTGGTAAATACTGGGCCTATTATCTTTTGAAAATGCTGATTGAGAAGAAACTGTACTGAGGGGCTTAAACTACTCATATGAACTGCTTCAGGAAAATTGTTTCTGATCAATATTTGAGTGCTAAACTTGTAACTGATTTAACACAGGCTTACACCATGGTAATCATCAATTATGGACAAATTTGTGTACTTAAATGAATATCTTATTAGTGCAGTAACCATTTAGCACTCATGTTCACATTTTCATCAAAATAGCCCCCATAGAGATGAGCTGAGATAGAGGAAGGAAACTTATGCTGCAAATGTGTTGCTGGTCAAAGCACAGCAGGCCAGGCAGCATCTCAGGAATAGAGAATTCGACGTTTCGAGCATAAGCCCTTCATCAGGAATAAGAGAGAGAGAGCCAAGCAGGCTAAGATAAAAGGTAGGGAGGAGGGACTAGGGGGAGGGGCGATGGAGGTGGGATAGGTGGAAGGAGGTCAAGGTGAGGGTGATAGGCCGGAGTGGGGTGGGGACGGAGAGGTCAGGAAGAGGATTGCAGGTTAGGAGGGCGGTGCTGAGTTGAGGGAACCGACTGAGACAAGGTGGGGGGAGGGGAAATGAGGAAGCTGGAGAAATCTGAATTCATACCTTGTGGTTGGAGGGTTCCCAGGCGGAAGATGAGGCGCTCCTCCTCCAGCCGTCGTGTAGTTGTGTTCTGCCGGTGGAGGAGTCCAAGGACCTGCATGTCCTCGGTGGAGTGGGAGGGGGAGTTAAAGTGTTGAGCCACGGGGTGATTGGGTTGGTTGGTTCGGGCGGCCCAGAGGTGTTCTCTGAAGCGTTCCGCAAGTAAGCGGCCTGTCTCACCAATATAGAGGAGGCCACATCGGGTGCAGCGGATGCAATAGATGATGTGTGTGGAGGTACAGGTGAACTTGTGGCGGATATGGAAGGATCCCTTGGGGCCTTGGAGGGAAGTGAGTGTGGAGGTGTGGGCGCAAGTTTTACATTTCCTGCGGTTGCAGGGGAAGGTGCCGGGGGTGGAGGTTGGGTTGGTGGGGGGGGTGGATCTGACAAGGGAGTCACGAAGGGAGTGGTCCTTGCGGAACGCTGATAGGGGAGGGGAGGGAAATATATCCTTGGTGGTGGGATATATTTCCCTCCCCTCCCCTATCAGCGTTCCGCAAGGACCACTCCCTTCGTGACTCCCTTGTCAGATCCACACCCCCCACCAACCCAACCTCCACCCCCGGCACCTTCCCCTGCAACCGCAGGAAATGTAAAACTTGCGCCCACACCTCCACACTCACTTCCCTCCAAGGCCCCAAGGGATCCTTCCATATCCGCCACAAGTTCACCTGTACCTCCACACACATCATCTATTGCATCCGCTGCACCCGATGTGGCCTCCTCTATATTGGTGAGACAGGCCGCTTACTTGCGGAACGCTTCAGAGAACACCTCTGGGCCGCCCGAACCAACCAACCCAATCACCCCGTGGCTCAACACTTTAACTCCCCCTCCCACTCCACCGAGGACATGCAGGTCCTTGGACTCCTCCACCGGCAGAACACAACTACACGACGGCTGGAGGAGGAGCGCCTCATCTTCCGCCTGGGAACCCTCCAACCACAAGGTATGAATTCAGATTTCTCCAGCTTCCTCATTTCCCCTCCCCCCACCTTGTCTCAGTCGGTTCCCTCAACTCAGCACCGCCCTCCTAACCTGCAATCCTCTTCCTGACCTCTCCGTCCCCACCCCACTCCGGCCTATCACCCTCACCTTGACCTCCTTCCACCTATCCCACCTCCATCGCCCCTCCCCCTAGTCCCTCCTCCCTACCTTTTATCTTAGCCTGCTTGGCTCTCTCTCTCTTATTCCTGATGAAGGGCTTATGCTCGAAACGTCGAATTCTCTATTCCTGAGATGCTGCCTGGCCTGCTGTGCTTTGACCAGCAACACATTTGCAGCTGTGATCTCCAGCATCTGCAGACCTCATTTTTTACTCGAAGGAAACTTATGACAAATGTTAAGGATATAATACACTGGAGAGCCAATGCTGAGTATAAAAATACAGAAGACATATAAGAAAGAAAATAACCTGAAAGGAAGTCCAAATAGGTAGTCAAAGGAGTGATAGTCCATTAATTTAAAACAAAAATTAGATAAAGAAGAATTACTTAAAAGGTCATCAGTCCTTAAGGTAGAAAAGCCACCAGATTCACAATGGGATTCACCCTAAGTTATTGAGAAATGATTGAGATGGAAACTATGAAGGTATTTGAATCATCTTTGGATAAGGGGGTGATGTCAGAAGTGTGGAAGGTTGCAAGCCTAATACTCCAGTTTCAAAATGAGTCGTTCTAGATGCCAATATTGGATTAATTACTACAGATTATAATATGGAACAAAATTACTTGTCACCAAGTAGGATGAGTTAATAAGCAACAGCTAACATGGATGTATTAAATGAAAATTGTTTTTGAATTACTGTACTTGATTGAATTTTTTGATGAGAAAGTGGAAGGTTGCTGAAATTTCAAAAGCCATTTGGTAACATGTCATTCAACAGGCTTACTAACAAAATTAAGAGACAATAGCACATTAAGAATGAACTTGTCAAAAGGACAGAAAGGAAAGTGCATCGGAAAACTGTTGATTTTGCCAACTGAAAGAAGGATGCATTGATATTTCATAGATGTCAGTGTGAGGATATATATTCTTGATATATATTAATGACCTGAACTTGGTGTGTTTTGATGTCTTCACATTGAAATCATTTTTGTGAGCTTCAGTTTGAAGGATTGCAAAGATAAGTGGATTTTTTTGTGTAAATGTCAATGAAAGGATATTGGAACTTTTATTTAGCAAGACATTTCTTTGAAACAACATGGTTCCAGATAATTGCTCGCCTTGATTGCTTGAACTCACTTCAGGGAAAACACCCGACATGCATTTTTACAACATGGTTTTATGACTGTTCTATTTGAACAGTGATTTGCAGGCTTAGGAATGGGTTTTCACTTTCAGTTGGTGCGAAGCCTGTGAACAGGCAAGCCGCTCTTCTTGGGCATTCTGTTTCTGCAACAATTTGGTGGTGAAATAATGTGAAACCTGATTGTCCTCTTGAAATGCATCCACAAAATCCTCAATTCTGTATTTCCTGAGTGAGCTGCATTTACACAAATCCCAGAGACATCTGCCTTTGTTGAGTGACACTTATCAACATGTGCCAGAATACCAGGCCAATAGCTGAACAATCTCACCTTTAGGAACTAAGACGTATTGGCCAAAAGAGATTTTCTCCCAAAGGGATTCCCTGCAGAGAGAAGTCTCTTTTTATTTAACCTTGAGAGAGAGAGTGTGTGCGTGTGCGTGTGTTTGTTTTAGGATTTTTTTTGCAGGAGTAAATATTTATATTTACACACTGAAATGACATGTGTTGAGCAGTTTTACACTTTGATAAAACAAAAAAATTAATCTCACAGAAATTAATACTTTAGTGTTTATTGAAGATTTTTTATATTAGGTCTAGAATTAGTATTCGACTTAGGTTTTCCTGTCATGTGTACTCAAGAGGGAGTACAGTGTAAAGTATCCAATGTCGCCATTCCCTGATGCCATCTTAAAGACAAAAAAAAACAGACTTAACAGAAGCAACAATCCTAAGTAGAAAACCAAAACAATCATTTTACATACGAAATACAGAATTTCTTAAAAATGCAGATATACAAGAAACAGAGCCAAATAGAATCAGAAACATCCATACTTTAAAGTCTTATCTACTTAAGGTAAGTGGGTCTCTGTTCATGAGGTCACAAGTCAGAGCGTCATAGAGATGTATAACACAGAAACAGACCCTTTGGTCCAACTTGTCCATCCCGACCTGATATCCCAAACCAATCTAGTCCCACCTGCCAGCACCTGGCCCATATCCCACTAAACCTTCTTATTCATATACCCGTCCTGATGCCTTTTAAATGTTGTAATTGTACTAGCCTCCACCACTTCCACAGGCAGCTCATTCCAGACACACACCAGTCTCTACATGAAAAATCTGTTCCTTAGGTCCCTTTTTTTATCTTTCCCATCTCACCCTAAACCTATGCTGTCTAGTTCTGGAATCCCTAACCCCAGGGAAATGACCTTGTCTATTTATCCTATCCATGCCCCTAATAATTTTATAAACCTCTATAAGGTCACCCATCAGCCTTCAACCCTCCAGGGAAATCAGCCCTAGCCTACTCTGCCTCTCCCTTCAGCTCAAACCCTCTAACCCTGGCAACATCCTTGTAAATCGTTTTTGAATCGTTTAACTTTCACAACATCCTTTTGAGAGTCGCTGGTAACTCACTTCCACTGCCATCCCTGGAACCTGCTCCAGCTGCTGATGCACTAGCCCCTAAGTACTTGCTCCCAAAGTTTCGATGGAATCTAATATGAAGGGAGCATACAATTGTCCAGAGCAGGAGCTAGGTAAAACAAACTAAATTTATATATTAATCCCTGGAGTGGTTGGTGAGAGCAAGACAGTGCTATCCTTCCATTTCAATCGTAAGATATAATAGTGGGGGCTTGTCTGCAATGTCAAACATTGAATTAGAAGTCAGGTAATTACAATCAAAGAAGGATAAAAGAAATACATGAGGTTCTTGTACATTGTTATATCAAAATAGTTTTTGTTGCTAAGGCCTTGCTTGTGATTGAAGATTTCTCCCTGAGTGATTTACAAAAGAAAAACAAGGCTACGTTATCAAAGTTGGTGTTAGAGTTAAAAGCATGGACTAGGAAAAGGATTAAATTGAGATAAGAGCAACACATTTGAAATTGGAACAAGTAAAAAGTAAACCAATTTGATCAAAATGTTGACTTTCATTCTGATAATTTCATTTATTCCACGTAAGTTTCATTGAAGCTTGAATAATCTGTGTGACCAGGAGAAATGGAGATCAGAGTCGAGATTGTGGTGCTGGAAAAGCATAGCAGATCAGGCAGCATCCGAGGAGCAGGAGAATCAATGTTTCAGGCAAGAGCCCTTCATCAGGAATGAGGCTTGTGGGCCAAGGAGGTAGACAGATAAATGCAAAGTGGGGGGGAAGGTAGCAGTAGGTAGACGAGATGGGGGTAATGGCGATAGGTCAGAGAGGAGGGTGGGGAAGATAAGTGGGAAGGAGGATGGACAGGTAGGATAGGTCATGAGGACCGTGCTAATTGGAATGTTGGAACTGGGATAAGGAGGGAAGAGGGGAAATAAGGAAACTAGTGAAATCCACATTGATGCCATGGGGTTGGAAGGTCCCAAGGTGGAAGATGAAGCATTCTTCTTCTAGGCGTTGGGTGGTCAGGGTGTGGCAATAGAGGAGGCTCAGGAACTGCATGTCGGCAGAGTTGGTGGCGGGGGGCGGATGTGGATGGAAGTTGAAGTGTTGGGCCACGGGGCAGTGCGTGTTTTCTGGAGATGTTCTCTGAAGCCCACGGCAAATAGGCGTCCTGTCTCCCCAGTGTAGAGGAGACCACTTTGTTTGTAGGTATGGGGATGATTGCTTCTGTAGTTCAATATTTGAATGAATCTGAGTCAGAATATTAGTTCAAATGAACCAACACACACTGCAGCACAGAGGAACTACGCAGAGCAGAGGAAAATCACCTATACCGTGTATTCAAAAAGAATGGTACCCAATGAACACAGTCTGCCGATTTCTCAGCAACAAATCCAACAAGCAGAAAAAACACATCCAGAAACCTTAGCCACTCTCCCCTACATCAAAGACATCTTGGAAATGACTGTAACAAACACTAAATTGGCCAAACAGGCAGAAAACTAGCCACCAGGATACATGAAAACCAATTAGCCACAAAAAGACATGACCCTCTCTCACTAGAGTCCTCACATACAGATGAGGAAGGACACCATTTCGACTGGGACAACACATCCATCCTAGGACAATTCAAACAAAGACACGCATGAGAATTCCTAGAAGCATGGCATCCCGAAACTCTATCAAAAAACACATCAAGTTAGACCCCATCTACCTCCCCCTGAGAAAAGGAACAGGAAGTGACTTCACCACAGGGAATGACATCACCAACCCAAAGAAACCCAAAAATATAAATAGAAAGCAGGAATTTTCAGCATTGCTTCACCTGAGGCCCACTGAAGATGTTACCTAGTAGGGTAACGGAGGTCTGGAAATGAATCTTTCCAGAAGCAGTGAGCAAACTTACATCTAAAACTCAACCTGAGCTACAAATCTTCTCAAAACTCACTAAGCTATTTATGGCTAGGCTACCAATAACAAATTAATTTTGCACTTTAGCTATCAATTTCAACTTGGCTTGTGATCAACCACTGGGTGACATCACCTCTTTTATGTGATCTTCTGAAGATTCAATGGCACCATTTCTTTGCTCACCTGGTCTCCCTGCATTTTTTTCCTGTTACTTATTTAGTTTTGAGTGGTTCTTTTAAGCTTCTTGTATCAAAATGCCTGATCTTGTCATAATATTTAAATTAGTTGTGATGACCAATTGTATCACAAATCCTCCAAATGAACTTTTAAAACCATAAATACATAATGCATATGAATATATTGTTCCATGTGTGAGTACATATGGTCTTCATGTGGGTGGTTGTTAATTTTATTTATATAAGCAAAATAAATAAAACATTCAAGGGAGAAAAGGATATTTGAACAATGATTAGGTCAAATGATAAAAACATAGAATGGGTTGAGGACACATTGCAAATAATGGAACACCCAGTGATGATTGAGTAAAAATTAAATTGTGAATTATTACAGCAACAGTAAAATCACTGGAAACACATACATAGATATGTTAGTGATAACCATCCTGGAAATGTAATTATGTATTGAGCACACAACTGATTTTTTTTAGAAGAAGATAAAGCCAGGATTTTATCTGAACTTTGTGGCAATAAATATAACAAGACATCTAAGTTGTAAGCACTGGGACTTGCGTCCTTGATCCTACCCTCTGACATGTTCTAATGTCACTGAATCCAAAAGGGAGGGAGGAGATGGGATTAGGTAGCTTAATGTTTGCTTCAACCTTCTCTAGAGTAATTAGGGATTGTTGATAAACAGTAACACTCCTCCCTCATTAAGGAGTTAATCAAAAATGGGAAGTGGGATGTGGGTAGATGCTGAATGATACCTACTGGGAGTTTAGAAGCTACATTACCAGCTGAAAAGTCTGAAAACTGGAGAAATTTAGCAACAGAAAGACTATCTTTCTTGTTTCTGTCTTAATGCTTCTGGGGAATCTTAGATCTGAGGGTAGACCGAGGCCTGAACTCCTCAATGGACATCTCCACTTTGATTAAATTTCCTACAGTATGGAAACAGGCCATTCAGCCCAACAAATCCACACAGACCCTCCAAAGAGTAACCCACCCAGACACATTCCCCTACCTTATATTTACCCCTGACCTGGCAATTTTGGCTTGGCCATTCACCTAACCTGCATATCTTTGGATTGTGGGAGGAAACTAGAGCACCCGGAGGAAACCCACGCAGACATGGGGAGAATGTGCAAGCTCCAAACTCCCAAGGCGGGAACCAAGCCCGGCTCCCTGGCCTTGTGAGGCAGCAGTGCTAACCAGTGAGCCACCATGCTGCCCACAGATGGGCACAGCATCTTCCTGTTAACTAAAGCCGAGTGGTAGAACTGTTTGCCTTCAAAGTTAGAAGATCGTGAGTTCAAGTCACACTTCAGAGATCTGAGTACATTGAAGGGGTTATTTTGGTGAAAGGATGAAAACAGATACTAGATGGACTATGCAAGTAAGATATGCTTGTAAGCTTGGATTTTGCTGACAGTTTTGCTTCTGTTTGCCAGTTGCCATTATTTAAATTTATGGAGGTGCAAGTGTTGAAACAGGAACCAATAGTTTATAATAATGGTCATAAGTAATCATAAAGTGCCAATTAGGTGCAATTTTTGTGGAACAATGTATGTGAACCCACTGCTGCTGAAGATGTGGAATATCCTGGATGGCTTACATCAACACATTGCAGGATAGCAAGAAAACTGATAGAGATGGATCCACCTTCAGAGGTTCCATTGGAGAAGATCTAGAGGATGTGGATGTCCTGTACTTGCGGATGGGAGATGAGTGATGTGTGGGCAGATATTACTCCATCTCACCAAGCCTCATGTTCTCCTCTGCCTGGCATCATAGCCTGCTCCTATTTCTCATCAAATTTAGCAAGATGCCAGGCACTCCCTTTCTTCTTGTGACTTGTATAAGATAGAGTAGCCCAGTATTTACTCTGTTCAGGGCAACTTCACAGAGAATTTCCAAACTGAACTCTGCTCAGGTGATGGTGTAGTCTTTATAAATTGTTCCTCAATGTCTCCTTGATTGGCGGTGCTGGGGGTGGACTGGGGTGGACAAAGTTAAAAATCACACAACATCAGGTTATCGTCAAAAAGGTTTATTTTGAAACACTAGCTTTCAGAGCGTCACTCCTTCATCAGGTGCTAGTGCTTCCAAATAAACCTGTTGGACTATAACTTGGTGTTTTGTCAAAGTCTCCTGGCATGTCTCTGAGCTCATTCTCGCTACTCTGCAGCAGTGAGCCTGACCTGATGAGTATTGCTTTAAATCAATGCTTGAAATCCATTTTAGTGTGATGTTACTCCCAAACTCCTTTGAGAGAAGATATCAGGTCAGGTGCATGTCACACATCCTGCTGAGATGTTTCACGTAGAAATCAGCTCTGGGCAGCAGTTTCAGGCAGAGAAATTAACTTCTTTACTAAGATTGAAAACTGAACTAAATAAGGAGGAACATCTCAAGATTCCATCTTAGACACTTTGAAGGCTCTTTAAGTGCCTGAACTTGCTTCTGCAAACTTCACAGTACCTAAGCTGGCATTCCTGTTGCAGTATTGAGTATATGCTGCATTATCTGAGCTGCTGTTCTTTATATGAGATGTTAAACCAATGCCCTGCCTCTAGTTTTAAATGAATTAGGAACATCCACTATTTCTAAGTTGAGCAGGTTAGTTGTCCCAGGTGGCCTGCTTAATATTCATCCATTAAGCAATATCACAAGAATAGATTTTTTTAGCCATTATCACATTGCTGTTTGTACATGCAAATTGGCTGTTGCCTATATCCAAGAGCAATTGAGTTTCAAAAATATTTCATTGGCTGTAATGGTATTATGTGACCATCCAACTTTGTAAAATGTACCGAAATATTGCAATGTTCTTCCTTCTTTCTTCTTTTATCATTTAAGAATCCAGATTACTGAATGCTGGCCAATGCATGTTTCAAGAAACCTGATTAGAAACATTATCCCAACAGTCCAGTTTTCTTGTAAACATCAGGCGATTCAAGAATGGGCAGAAACATTACCTTCTTGAATTGATGTCTTGGGGAGTATAATCCAATGTTTCAAGATCCAGTCTGATTTTACATGAAGTCACTCCCTGCTCCTTTTGTAGTGAGTTTCTATCTCTGGCCCTGAAGAAATTTGCGTTGCCATCTTTATTCAGTTCAAGCTTACATTGTGTGAGGCTGGATGAAACAGTCCAATCAATATGAAACTCAAATGTTTTGTCTTTCAGCACAAATCAATCTTGTCAGAAATGTGTCCAGTTTTAACCTAAGGGAGATCACTGATCCTTACACAGCGCTGTCTGATATCTTGAATTGTTCTGCTTCATCATGCTGAGTTTGTTATTTCAAGTTTTGAATCCTCTTGTGGTTCCTGTCTGTGATATTTAGTAAGATTGTGGATTCTTGCCAAAGAACATGAGTTTCAACATTATTTCTGGCCAGAGTTTTGAAACCAACTTTATTTCTTGAAAATCAGAAAGACCATCTGTAAATATTAAATCTATTCTCAAAAGATAGAAGCTGTCAAATACTCACAGGTAGAGCTCTCCTGATAGCTTACTGAGTAAATGTTTGAATGTGTGTGGAATGAAATCCTTTCAATGAGAAAGGTCTTAATTCACTCCCCTGTCATGGTAAGTTAGCACAGTAGAATTGAAAAAGCTGTGGAATTCAAGGAGGTTGGATAACTCAGTTGGCTGTTTTATAATGCAGAGTGATGTCAACAGCTTGGGATCAATTTCTACACATACTGACATTGCTTCTCAGTCTCACCCCTCAGACTGATCCACTACTACTTCCTCTCTCTAATGAGAAAGCAGCTCTATAATTCTCTGGTACCATAGTGACTTTACTTGTGAAACATGAAGTATGCCAAATTGGGCAGTTGATATTGGAGTGAACAGGTAAAGGAAATCAGTTATAGTTACACCAGATTGCCATTCAGAGGTTCTTCTGAAAAATGGCTATGTAACCAGAGAATATCAGTTAAGGACAGAACTTGTCCTCATGTTGTCTCCTACAGTTAACACACTGTCAAGACTCTCAAATGAGAAGAATGCTTGAAGGAAACATCCAGAAGTGTCAGGGCCTACTGGCAGTGTACTCTAACATGAGAAAGCAAAACAGAACACTGAAAGACTTTTTTTGTTTCATCAATGAAAAGAAAAGCACCAATGCAAGAACAATTTTCATATAACCTAGGTGGCTTTGGATATAGATTTGCTCACTGAGCTGGAAGGTTCATTTTCAGACATTTCGTCACCATACTAGTAACATCATCAGTGAGCCTCTGGATCAAGCACTGGTGGCTTGGCTCACTTTCTATTTATGCGTTTAGGTTTCCTTGGGTTGGTGATGTCATTTCCGGTGGTGTAGCTCAAACTGAGCTACAAATTTTCTCAAAACTCGTTAATAGATGGCTACACTTCAAAAGTACCTGAATAGTTCATAAACTCTTTAAAAATATATTGCCCCTTGGGACCATTGCTTCTATTACCAATCACCTTAAATCGGTGCCATGTAGTCCTTTCTTTCCATAAAACAGTTTATCTCTATCTACTTTGTCCAAACCCCATATGATTTTGAGCATCTTTATCAAATATCTTCTTTATCTTCTCCAAGGAGATGATCTCCAGCCTTACCAACTTATCCAACACTGAAGCTCCTCATTCCTGGAATCATCTAAACGGATCTCTTGTACTTTCTCTTTAATGTCTTGATGCCCATCCTAATGTATGGCACCCAGAACTGAGGCCAAACCTCCAGGCAAGATGCAGCATCATAATGTTCTTGTTTTTGAACTCGGCCTTATTTCTAAAGTCTAGGAATCTGCATACCTTACTAACCAATTTCTAAACTTGTCCTGCTATCACCAATAATTAAAATAGAAAGTGGTGGAGAACACACAACATGTCTGGCACCATCTGTGCAGAGACAGAAACTGAGTTGACATTTCAAATCCAGTGTGACTCTGGCACAAAACAAATGTGAACATAAACCTCCATGTTGTTTTGCCCATGCTCCTACTATAGATTTGTACCATTTATAGGTCCTCATCTTCCTCGCTTAATGTATCATTTCAGACTTCTCTGCATTAAATTTAATCTGTCACTTGTCTACCTATTCCATCAGAAAATGGTGAAGGCAAATATTTTGAAGAACGGGAGATAACTTCTGACACTCTTGTTAGTCAAGATCCGATCAGTGATAGACTGGAATGTGGAACTGATTCCACAATGAGATCTTATTGAATGTTATCATTTATTGTGAGGGAAATTACATAGAAAAAACACAGAGATTATGTTTCAGTTATACAGGACACTGCATCTGGAATACTGTGTACAGCATTAAATTAGATTCCTTGCAGTGTGGAAACAAGCCCTTTGGCCCAACATGTCCACACCGACCCTCTGAAGAGTAACCCACCCAGACCCATTTCCCTCCAATTAATGCATCTCACACTATGGGCAATTTAGCATGGCCAATTCACCTGACCTTGCACAACATTGGACTGTGGGAGGAAACCAGAGCACCCAGAGGAAACCTGGGCAGACACAGGGAGAATGTGCAAACTGCACACAGACAGTTGCCCGAGGTTGGAATTGAACCCAGGGCCCTGGCACTGTGAGGCAGCAGTGCTAACTACTGAGCCACCATACCACCATGGGTCACCTTATTTCAGGAAGAATATGAATGTGTTAGAAACAATTCAGGCAGGATTGCCCGACTAATACCTGGAATGGACAGGACGTCTTATCAGGAAGGGTTAATCAGTTTATCTGCAAGCCTTTAGAAAAGTAAAATTTGACTAAAACATACAAGATGTTGAGGGATCTTGAGAAGGTAGATATGGAGAAGATCTTTTCTCTTCTGGCTGCATCTAGAACTAAGGATCACAATTTATAAATAAGAGGATACCCATTTGAAACAGAGATGAACAAAAGAAAACTCCAACAAAGGGTAAAAAGTCTTTGTAGCTCTCTTTCAGAAAAGATGCTGAAAACAGAATTTTGAATGTTTTTAAAACAGTGGTTTATGGATTCTTTGTTAGCAAATGGGTGAAAGGTTATTGAGGTTAACAGGAATGTAGGTTTTAGGTTGTAATCATATCAATCGCAATCCCATTAAGTGGTAGAGAAGGCTCAGGGAGCCAAATGGCCAACCCCTGCTCCTTGCGTACACGTTTATCTCACAGACTTGTTTAATGGAGCTAGTTATGTTCAAGTTGATTTGAAGCTTAAATGTTCTTAGACAACTTTTTTTAATCAATGTGTAGGTGTGATATAAAATGTAAAATTCGGTATTCTTCACTTGTCTATGTTCTTCCATAACATTCGTGAAAGTTGGAGAAAATAAATTCATTATTATAACAATCACACACCTTAGCTAGGTGTTTCCTGGCTTTTTCAGAAGATAAAACAACTATTTTGTATCAGTTAATTTACTGAAATGAGAACACACTGCAAGGATATTTTATACATTATCCTATTTTTGCTATCATCAGCACCAATAATATGAGCAGTCTGAGCATTATTTCAGTTAGAGATTGCCTTCAAGTCCAAAATTATATGAAAGTCTTGTTCTGTAACTATCATACACGCAAGAGTGTTACTTCCCTCCATTTGTCATTCTGAGCATATGACTTTAATCAGTGAAGAATCAGCACTGAGTGTTCTGCTGATTGACAGTAATATCATTTGATCTTCCATTTCACTTTTCAAATCAGTGAAGCCCTGCTTTGAATGACAGGAAGCTTATCCAGACCACACAGCTCTCAAAATCTTCATCACTGTTTCTCTGCAGCCTCTCCTTTTCTTTCTGTTATTTGTAATTTCATGCTTGCTATCAATTCTGTTGACAATACTTGTACTAATCTACAGGATTTCAGATTGGGTGTTTATATTCTTTGTGCAACATTTAGTTATGTAAATCTAAATGTAGTTTTTTCCACACATGCTTGATTTCTGAGTGAAAACATCAGCAGTGGCTGGTGGCCATGAACAACCTAGATGATGACACATGTACACATCGACTTTGACAGACTTGAGGGTACTGAGAAGTGCAAGCAATCTAAAAATGATTTGGAGACATTGGACTGGGGTGTACAAAATTAAAAATCACACAACACCAGGTTATAGACCTACAGGTTTAATTGGAAGCACTAGCTTTCGAAGCGCTGGTCCTTCAGCAGGTGGTTGGGGTACAGCTACCTGATGAAGGAGCAGCACTCCGAAAGCTAGTGCTTCCAAATACACATATTGGACTATAACCTGGTGTTGTGTGATTTTTAACTGTCTAAAAATAACATTGTCACCAGGTTCACAGTTTTTGTGATCTCCCTGACCATTTACTGTTTGTTGCAAGCTAGACATTATGCAATGCTATGTTGCTGGCTTTTGTTTCTGTCTTATATTTCCTCCCAATCTAAAACTCCTTCTCCATATACTGCACCAATATCAGTCTATGGGAAGATACTATACCCTGTGTCCTGTGGAGATTGTTGTTGTTTATAAATACTGTTTGATGGTGCTTCTTTTGCTTTTTGGTTGAAGAAAAGAAACTGAGAGTATTGTGGGGGCGGGGGAAGCGGTACACAGGACCCTCTCGAGGTTGGGAAATGAACTGAGGAGAGGACCAGAGCAAATTGTAGGATCTTTATTTAAAAATCCATAGGAATATCATTTCACGTTATGAAAAAATGACTTTTTTAAAAAAATGCTACAAAACTTGGTTATTTAACCCTCTCTTCGAATAACTCTTCTTAATTTTCTGTTGGGTACTTGTGAATCAAGTTCTACTATTCATGCTGATAGTCTTCTATGTTCATGAATTTCATCTATTTCTAAATTCCCCAATTGTCTGAATTGCATTTTGTGAATTATGACTATGACTCTGCTTCAAAAGTAATTAACTGACTGTCAAGTGTACTTGGATATCCAGAGGCTGTTAATGTTCATTTTATCAATTTTATGAATCTTTGCCACTTTGAGGTGCCCTCATGCCCCTCTCTGCCAGAGCCCTCCCTATCTGTCTCAATGGAATGACTGTCCAAAGGAGTGGGTGCTTACTGGTTCAGGAACCCACATGCCATCAGTAATTTGGTGCCAGAAGCAACCAGTCAGAATGCTGCCTCTTGCAAGTATGTTCCAGTTTATGTGCTGGAAGCCAAGGTTGGGCTAGAATCTAGAAATGGTTGTGCAACTCCTGAAAATAAGCAGTCATTGGGGTGGCACTGTCACACAGTGGTTAGCACTGCTGCCTCACAGCACTGGGGATCCAGGTTTGATTCCAGCCTCAGGTGACTGTCTATCTGTGTGGAGTTTGCACATTCTCCCCATGTCTGCGTGGGTTTCCTCCCACAATCCAAAGATGTGCAGGTTAGGTGAATTAATCATGCTAAATTGCCCATAGTGTTCAGGGGTGTGTAGGTTAGGTGCATTAATCAGGGGGCAATGTAAGATAATAGGGTAGGGAAATGGGTCTGGCTGGATTACTCTTCAGAGGGTCGTTGTGGACTTGTTGGGCCAAGGGACCTGTTACCACACTAAACAAAACAACAACAAAAATCAGAAGACTCTACCAACATGGTACCACCATTGCATCTAATAAGAACATCATTGCCCATGTTGTAAGCATGTTGTAAGCAAAATGTTTCTGCCAATCTCTTTAAACATTGGAAAGGCAGAGAGGAACATTAATAACAATTCTTTTATGCACTGACAGACTATTTAGGCTGGAACAACTCCTTCATACAGTGCAATTTTGCCTTTCCTCAGTAACAAATGGCTGGTAAAGTATCAGACTTCAGTCTGTTGTTTTACTCTGCCTCTGTGCTCAAGTACCACTCCACAAAATCCAAAGTTGACTGTGCAGTACTGAAGAGATGCTATTCTGTTGATGCCATCTTTAGGAAGTATTAAACCAATGCTGATCAATATTGCTATGCTTGATCTTATGCATCATTTCTTTAGTTGTCTGGATCTCTTACACTTGCAAATTTGGGCTTTCATGCTACCAGTGCTTTCTGTCAGTCTTCTTGATTGCTGAACATTGTAAAATGGTGAACTTGGGGATCTGTTGGCAGATCCCTGACCTTGTTGGATTCTTCAAATGATGGAAATGAGATCTTGAAGGATACAAGTGTTAAGCATGGGCAAAACAAATTATCAAACTCCAATCCTGAAATCTTCAACATTCATTACTGGTGGGATAAATCTCTTCCCATGAATGCAGTGATTTCATTCAGCATGGATATTTCAACAACAAATGAAAGGGGATCAACCATAACAGTTAAATTAACCAATCAAAATAACTATTCCAGGCCACCAGCAGAAAACCCATCCAGCCAATAATAAGTGCGTCCAAGGCACATCTGCCCATTTCAAGTCTTTGCTCACATGTGATGCCATTTTGGCAAGTTAATTATCAGTCCCAAAGAGGGATTAGGGTATGAAATAATCTCCCAATAGGATAGTGAAGATTAAAGAAAAACTAATCCTAATAATATGAAATGCAGCTGAATATAAATGGAACTGGACTGTTTGGAGATATTGATTGACAGATCATTCTTCCTGATGATATTTATGCAACAACCATGCACCTAAAAGTTTATTTCTACATCAATTCTCTTTCAAAACAGGTAGGGATTTTTGTATTGTCACCGAATGCACAGGGTCTTTTAATATAATGGTTTGTGCATAATGTATTGATCTGTGATGGTGCTGCCAACATCGGTAAAAAGGGAGAAAGATTATTAGACCCACGATACTTACCTCTTCCATTATTTTCTACTGTTTTGTGCTTGTCAGTCTGCAGTGCCACAGTGCTGACTACAGCAAGAATGATATGACAAATTTCAGAGGACAATCTAACCAACCTGAGGAAGCTATGTTTCCCTACATCACAATCACTTGTTGAACTTGGTGCATTCTGCTTTAATAATTAAAAGAAAGCAACCATAATATATAGCATTTCAGTTACTGGTAACTACAATATTGTAAATTACTTCAGACTTTATCCAGCTTTAACTCGCACTTGCAAGAAGAGAATTTTGTGCATTTGTTCAGGTTGTGTTCAGTACATAGAGCAGTACAGCTCAGTACAGACCCTTTGGCCGTCAATGTTGTGCTGGCCTTTAATCCTAGATCAGACTGACATATGTACCCTCCATTGTACTATCTTATAGTTGCTTGTTGTATCTGACTTTAGTACCACTGCTGGCAATGCATTCCACATACCCACCACTCTCTGTGCAAAGAACCTACCTTTGACTTCTCTACTAACCTTTCTCCAATTACCTTAAAATTATGCTCCCTTGTGAAAGATATTTCCACCATGGGAAAAAGTTTCTGGCTATCCACTCTATCTATGCCTCTGAGCATCTTGTACATCCCTATCAAGTCACCTCTCATCATTCTTCACTCCAATTAGAAAAGCCCTAGCTCCCTCAAGCTTTCTTCATAAGACATGCCCTCCAATCCAGGCAGCATCCTGGTAAATCTCTTCTGCACCCTGTCTAAAGCTTCCACATCTTTCCTGTAATGAGGCAGCCAGAACTGAACACAATATTCCAAGTGTGGTCTAACCAGGGCTCTATAGAGCTGTAACATAAGTTCATGTCTCTTAAACACAATTCCCCTGCTAAGAAAAGCCAACATACCATACACCTTAACTTAGGTGGCAACCTTGAAGGATCTATGGACATGGATCCCAAGATCCCTCTGTTCCTCCACATTGCCAAGAATCCTGACTTTAACCCTGTATTCTGAATTCAAATTTGATCTTCGAAAGTGAATCACTTCATACCTTTCCAGATTGAACTCCATCTGTCACTTCTCAGTCCATTTCTGCATCCTCTCAATGTTCTTTTGTAACTACAGCAGTCCTCCACACTATCCACCACTCCACCAGCATTCATGTCTTCAGTAAACTTACTAATCCACCCTTCCACTTCCTCATTAAGTCATTTATAGAAATCACAAAAAGCAGAGGTCCCAGAATGAACCCTGTGGAACACCACTGGTTACCGAGCTTCAGGCTGAATACTTTCTATCTACCACCACCCTCTGTCTTCTATGGGCCAGCCTATTCTGCTACCAGGCAGCCAGATTTCCCTGCATCCTCTGCCTTCTTACATTCTGAATCAGCCTACCATGGGGAACTTGATCAAACGCCTTGCTAAAATATACTACATCCACTGCTCTGCCTTCATCAATGTGTTTAATTACATTCTCAAAGAATTCAAGAAGGTTTGTGATACATGACTTGCCCCTCATAAACCCATGCTAACTATCTCTAATCAAACTATGGTTTTCCATATAATCATAAATCATGTCTCTCAGAATCCTTGCCAATAATTTGCTTATCATAGACGTGAGGCTGACTGGTCTGTAATTTCCATGATTATCCCTATTCTCTTTCTTGAACAAGAGAATAACATTTGCCACCTTCCAATCATCTGGCACTACTCCAGTGGACAGTGAGGATCCAAAGATCACCATCAAAGGTGCAATAATCTCTTCCCTCACTTTCTATAGTAACTAAAATATAGGCAAAAGTGAGTACTGCAGATGCTGGAGACCAGAGTCAAGACTGGAGTGGCGCTGGAAAAGCACAGCAGGTCAGGCAGCATCCGAGGGCTTCATCAGGATGCCTTCATTTTGCCCAAACATCGATTTTTCTACTCCTTGGATACTGCCTGACCTGCTGTGCTTTCCCAGCACCACTCTAATTTTAACCTAAGGTATCCCATCTGGCACAGGGGATTTATCTATCCTTACATTTTTCAAAATTTTCAGCACATCCTCCTTCCTAATATTAACCTGTTCTAGCGTATCAGGCTGTATCACGCTGTCAGCAGAAATGTCAAGGTCCCTCTCAGTAGTGAATACTGAAGCAAAGTATTCATTAAGAACCTCCTCTACCTCCTTCAACTCCAGGTACAAGTTCCCTCCAATCTCTGATTGGCCTTACCCTCACTCTAGCCATCCTCATGTTCCTCACAAAAGTGTAGAATGCCTTAAAGGTTCCCTTAATCCTACCTGCTAAAATTTTTACATACCACCTTTTAGCTCTCATTAGTCCATTCTGCAGATCCTTCCTGGTGACCTTGTAACCCCGTAGAGCCCTGTCTGATCCTTGCCTCCTCAACCTTAATGTGATCTATATGGACTTCAGTGAGGTGTTTGGCAAGGTTCCCCATGGGAGATTGATTAGCAAGGTTAGATCTCATGGAATCAGGGAGAACTAGCCATTTGGATACACAACTGGCTCAAAAGTAGAAGACAGACGGTGGTGGTGGAGGGTTGTTTTTCAGACTGGAGGCCTATGACCAGTGGAGTGTCACAAGGATCAGTGCTAGGCCTAGGGAGTGTTGCTGAACAAAGAGACCTTGGATTGCAGGTTCATAGCTCCTTGAAAGTGGAGTCGCAGGTAGATAGGGTAGTGAAGAAGGCATTTGGTATGCTTTCCTTTATTGGTCAAAGTATTAAGTACAGGAGTTGAGAGGTCATGTTGTGGCTGTACAGGACATTGGTTAGGCCACTGTTGGAATGTTGCATGCAATTCCGGTCTCCTTCCTATTGGAAAGATGTTGTGAAACTTGAAAGGGTTCAGAAAAGATTTACAAGGATGTTGCCAGGGTTGGAGGATCTGAGCTACAGAGAGAGGCTGAACAGGCTGGGGCTGTTTCCCCTGGAGCATCGGAGGCTGAGGGGTGATCTTATAGAGGTTTACAAAATAGGATAAATAGACAAAGTCTTTTCCCTGGGGTCAGGGAGTCCAGAACTAGACAGCATAGGTTTAGGGTGAGAGGGGAAAGATATAAAAGAGACCTAAGGGGCAATTTTTCCATGCAGAGGTAGTACGTGTACAGAATGAGCTGTCAGAGGATGTAGTGGAGGCTGGTACAATTGCAACATTTCAGAGGCATTTGGATGGGTATATGAATTGGAAGGGTTTGGAGGGATATGGGCTGGGTGCTGGCAGATGGGACTAGATTGGGTTGGGATATCTGGTCGGTATGGACAGGTTGGACTGAAGGGTCTGTTTCCATGCTGTACATCTCTATGACTCTATGACTCTAATATTAAGGAAGTTAAAGTCACCCATGCCAACAACCCTATTACTTCTGCACCTTTCCAAAATCTGCCTACCAATCTCCTCTTCCCTGTCTCTGTTGCTACTGGGGGATCTGTAGAAAACTCTCAATAAAGTGACTGCTCCTTTCCTGTTTCTGACTTCTACTCTTACTACCTCTGTAGACAAACCTTCCTCGACAACTTTCTTTCTGCAGCTGTGATATTATCCCTGATTAGCAATGCCATTCTTCCACCTCTTTACCTTCCCCCCTTCCCCCCCCCCCAACCTTTTCCCTTTGAAACATCTAAATCATGGAACATCCGACAACCATTCCTGCCCCTGCAATATCCAAGTTTCCATAATGGCCACAACATTATAATTCCAAGTACTGATCCATGCTCTGAGTTCATCACCCTTATTTCTGATACTTCTTGCATTAAAATAGACACTTCAACCCATCATACTGACTTCACCTTTGCCCTTTCAATTGCCTATCCCTCCTCACAGACTCTCTGCACACTGTATCTGGCTGTTCACGACCTACTCCATCATCTGATCTGTAGGTCAGGTTTCCGCCCACCTGCCATTTTATTTCAAACCCTCCCAAAGAGCTCTAGCAAACCTCCCACCCAGGATATTTGTGCCTCTCCAGTTCAGGTGCAACCTATCCTTCTTGTGCAGGTCCCACCTTCCCCAGAAGGTATCTCAACGATCCATATATCTGAAGCCCTCCCTCCTCTACCAGCCCTTCAGCCACGTGTTCATCTGCACTCGCTCTGTCTTCCTAGCCTCACTAACCCATGGCACCATAGCAATCCTGAGATCACTACTCTGCTCATCCTGTCTACTACCTTCCAACCTAACACCCTATCTTCTTTTTTCAGGTCCTCCTCCCTTTCCCTACCTATGTCATAGAAGGTCCAAAAATGTTTGTGCACTTTATTAAAGCAGGCTTTACTGAAGTGACACTCCAGATGATTTCAAGCCCAAATCATTTGATGGAAATATTTTTATGGAAATAGGAGAGCAAATGCCTAGTGTCATTTGGCTCATTTTGTTTCAGAATCAGATAAAGGGTGGTGCAATGGCTCAGTGGTTAGCACTACTGCCTCACAATGCCATGGACCCAGGTTCAATTCCTGCCTTGGGTGACTGTCTGTGTGGAGTTTGTACATTCTCCCTGTGACCACATGGGTTTCCTCCCACAGTCCAAAGATGTGCAGGCCAGGTGAGTTTGCCGTGCTAAATTGCCCATAGTGTTAAGTGCATTAGTCAGAGAAAAATGGGCCTGAGTGGGTTACTCTTTGGAGGCCCTTTGTTGGGCTGAATGGCCTGTTTCCACACTGTAGGTAGTCTAATAAGGACATAGCTGTGAAATTGTGCAACCATTCCTCCATTATGTTACAATTGCAAATGTATGACACATGTATTGACATAGTAGAATAGCATCTTCCAAAATGTTCATCCACCTATTGATTAGCCAATAATTGGAAGAAAGTGCAAATGAAATAGAGCGATCATTCGAATAGAAGTAGAATGATATAATTGAATTTGTTTTGAGCTGCAATGGCTAATTAACATTTCGCTCATTTATTGCCCCCTCTTTCTCGTGAATATTATTGATTGTGTACAACAATAAGTGTTTTATATGGAAATTGACTGGTTGCTGCTTATTCAACCTGTGGAAGCATTCTTTTACTTGGTATAAGTTGTGAAAATTCTTAATGAAAGTTACAAAGATCAGATCGCGTCAGATAGAAATGCTCGTGATCTAGCTTTGTAATTGAGTAAAACGTGTTTGATAACTTTTATATTATGTGCTGGTCAAGATACGCAACAACATGGGGACAAATTCAAAAAAGTAATAGGGAGCAGTGTAATTGTCAAGAGATATTTTGTACTTGTATTGGAGTTCCCCAGGGTCAGCTTTATGACCATTGCTTTTCCTGTATTGTATTACTGATCTATATCTTGGTTCCAGTGGACAATTTCAAAGCTTGTCATTGATACAACATTTGGGAACATTGCAAATTGTAAGAAGATCAGTGTGGAATTTCAAAAAACATAGGTAAGTTGGTGGAATGGGTGGACAGGTGACAGATGAAGTTTAATGCAGAGAAGTGTGAACTGATGCACTTTGTTAGGAAGAACATGGCCATACAATATAAAATAAGGGGTATAGTTCAAAATATGGGGTGTTGGTGAGAACGTATGGAGATCATTGAAAGTGAAAGGACAAGTGAAAAGCAGTTAATAAAGTGTACAGAATCTCGGACTTTATCAGTAGGAATATAGATGACAAGTTCAGGGAAGTTATGCTAAAATAAAAGCAAAACAAAGCAGATGTTGAAGGTCTGAAATAAAAACAAAGTACTGAAGGTCTGGCAGCAGAAAGAAACAGAGTTAACATTTCAAGTATCAAGCCCAAAGAGTCATTTTAGAAATTCAGGCAAGGAGGAGTGTGGGTGACCATTTGCTGAAAGGAAACTAGACGGTAGGTCCAGGTAACCCAGGATTCCTTGGAGCTTTCTAACAGGAGTCAAGTTTTCAGTGCCTATTTAGTGAGCAACACAACTGAGTCGGGGTGGACAACCAGAAAGACAAACAAAGAACCATTTTACCCAAGCTATTCTGGGAAAAAGAGCGAGGGACTGAAAGGTAGATAAGCAAGGTAGTAGTGGTGGGAGATGCATTAGTTTGAGGGATAGATAGTCTAGTTTGCAACCAAAATTGTCAGTTCTGTGTGGTCTGTTGCCTCATATTTACAAGGTTTCTAGACATAACAAAAAGGCTGGATAAATAGTTAGAAATTAAAGGTGAACATCAGTGATTGAGGTTCAAGTGTGAATGGGAGAAAGTGAGGACTGCAGATGCTGGAGGTCAGAGTCAAAAAGTGTGGTGCTGGAAAAGCACAGCCAGTTAGGTAGCATCCGAGGAGCAGGAGAGTCAACACTTTGAGCATAGGCTCTTCATCAGGAATGCTGATGAACAGCTTATGCTTGAAGCATTGATCTCTAGCATCTGCAGTCATCACTTTCTCCTAGTTGATTATAATCTTACTGCGAAGCCTCTTCCAAGGATGCCCACCTTGAAGAAGTTTTCCTCCTCCCTCTCCGCCATTCCTGTGAAGAGCTTATACTCGAAACATTGGCTCTCCTGTTCCTCGGATGCTGCCTGACCTGCTGTGCTTTTCCAGCACCAAACATTCATGAGGAAATCAATAACATAGAGGAGGACTTGTAGGATCAGCTTCACGAGTTAATGACTAGGTTGAAATGCAGGACCTCCATAACAGAAATGTCAAAATTGCTACCTAGGCCATGAGCTTCACCATTAGACAAATGCAGGTCAGGGAGTTAAACGTGTGGTTTGAGGGATCGTATAGAAGGAAGGATTTTAGATTTTTGAATATGTTGGGATCACATTGGGAAGAGTATAAAGCTGTTCAAAAGAGGTGAGTTTCACCTTAGCTGAAATGTTCTGGTTGAGAAAGTAAATAGTGTAGAGTGAATGGATTTAAATTCGTAAGGCAGGGTGTGTGTTAACTAATGGGCCTAGTTTTGGAAGTACCTCGGAGGGAAAAAGAGAAAAGATGGGGCAAAAGACAGGAGGGAAGACTTGAATGTTAACGGTGAACAAAGAAATTGTAGCCTTCCAATGAGCGAGAAAGGGATAAGGGCAGGGTTGAATTGTCTGGAGGAAAATGCATGGAGTGTAGTGAACAAAACTGGGGAACTGTAAACAGCAATTGCTCCAGGAGTATATAGGAGAAAGTGAGGACTGCAGATGCTGGAGATCAGAGCTGAAAATGTGTTGCTGGAAAAGCGCAGCAGGTCAGGCAGCATCCAAGGAACAGGAGATTCGACGTTTCGGGCATAAGCCCTTATTCCTGAAGAATGGCTTATGCCCGAAACATCGAATCTCCTGTTCCTTGGATGCTGCCTGACCTGCTGCACTTTTCCAGCAACACATTTTCAGCTCCAGGAGTATATAACATAGGTGCATTGACAGAAATGTGGCTCAAGCCAATACAGGACTGAATACTTAAAATTCTGCCTTATAAGGCTTTTGGGTGTGCAGAAAGGGAGGAAATGTAACATTCTTTGTCAAAGATGGTATCATTGTCCTTGAACAAAATACAGTTGCTGAATTAGAATCTATATAGTTAGACATGAGCAACAGGAAGGGAATACTGCTGGATATTTACAACTGACCTCCAAATAGTGGGGACAAAGTAGAAAGTGCATTTGTAGGCGGAATATGGCGATCTGCAGGATAGGTATGGTTGTAACACTTGGTGATTTCAATTACTCTAGCATAGACTGGGGAAAATATAGAATGTCCGGGATGGAAGGGAAGAAACTCTTTCAGTGTGTACAGGAGAATTTTCTACAACTGCACATCTCCAGTTCTACTAGAAGGAAGCTGGTCCTAGGAAATCAGGCAGGGCAAATAGAGAATGTCAGAGTAGGAGAGCATTGGGAAATAGTAAGTTGGAAAGGGATAAAAAAAAAGTCAGTTACTGATTAAGAACAGACTGTTTCCACACTGCACGGATTCTGTGATGCACTCACAGAAGCAAAGGATATGGCAGTGATCATAAATGAATATCTTGCTTCTGTATTTACCAAATTAGAAGATTCTGACAATGGTTTAGAACCAGTCTAATCTTGCCCCCACAAAGAGCGTCAGCCTGGAGTACAGGGTGTATGCTTATAATCTTTATGCTTGTCCCACATTAGAATCACATTCCTATTGCCATACTTAAAGGCCTTCAGTACTGGTTAAATTCATGAAAATCTGGTGCAAAATGCTTTATAGACTCAGATATTTACTGCAGAGAAGGAGGCCATTCAGCCATTCTTTCCATGCTGCTCAACAACAATCTAACTACAGTAATCCCAAATTTCAATTCTTGACCCATAGCCCTGGAGGTTATGTCAATGCAAGTGAATATTTTAATAGTGAGTAAATGTTATGAGAGTTTCTAAGTCAACCATACTTTCAGTCAGTGAGTTTCAGACTCCCATGACTGAGTGAAAACAGCTAACCTTTCTACCTCCTACCTTACATCTATGCATCCTAGATATGCATCCTCAGATGCTGCTAGACCTACTGAACTTCTTCAACAATTTCTGCTTTTGTTTCAGATTCCCAGTATCTGCAATTCTTCATTTTTATTTATAACTATCTTGCTTTATCAGCCAAGGCATCAAATTCATTTGTCATATATGCCTTCTCAACCACTTTATTGACCTGCCCTGCTACTCTCAGGGACCTGTGGATATGGATACCAAGATCCTTTAGATCTTCAGTACTTTCCAGGGTGCCACCATTCATTGTATGGTCCCTTGGCTGGAAGCTCTCTCTGTGCACCTCACACTTGTACGACCTCACACTTTTTCCAGTTAACTTCAATTTTTTGTGCCCAGCTGACCTTCTGCAATTTATGGCTATCATCTCCATTATTTACCATCTACCAATTCTCATACCATTCACAGATCTCTTCATCATGCCTCCTACATTTAAGTCCAAGACATTAATGTACATCTTAAATAACAGGGGCCCTGCAGAAACCCATGGGACAAAGCCTTCCAGTTACAGAAACAATCCTTTACCATCACCTTCTTCCCACCGTTTCGCTAATTTTTGATCCAATGTGCCACTTTGCCTTAGATCCCATGATCTCTCACTTTCTTGACCAGTCTGCCATGAGGGATCTTATCAAAAACCTTACTGAAGTCCATGGAGACAACATTGGGTATTTTACACTGAAGCGGGCTGAGTATTGATTCAATGTATCCAAGATCAGTACCAGTCATGGACAAAGCTAAATTAACACAGGACTCTGAGGCTTTAAGAAAAATTAGTGCAATGTAAAAAGACAGAGATAGCTGAAATCTATGATTTATTTAGCCTCATTTTAATTGCAGTGCTCGGATACAGATTCAGCATTGTATGATGGCATGATCTATATGGGATTTGCCTGCACTTGAAATAGATTAGATTACTTACAGTGTAGAAACAGGCCCTTCGGCCCAACAAGTCCACACTGACCGGCTAAAGTGCACCCACCCAGACCCCTTTGCCTGCACCTAACACTACTGGCAATTTAGCATGGCCAATTCACCTAACCTGCACATTTTTGGACTGTGGGAGGAAACCGGAGCACCTCGAGGAAACCCACGCAGACACGAGGAGAATGTGCAAACTCCACACAGTCACCTGAGGCAGGAATTGAATTCGGGTCTCTTGCGCTGTGAGGCAGCAGTGTTAACCACCGTGCCACCCAATATATGCAATATATTTTCGTTCCTAGCACATGAATTCTAAAGCACTACTCTGATCATAATCTGTTTTTTGTGACAAAATTCAGGAGAGATGTTTGAATTACTGTGAACCCAAGCCCCTCAAAAAGAGCATGGGAATGTAAATACATGCATGCTACTTCTGTGTTTGCAATGATTTCAAGGTTAAACGCTAAATTTTAATTTTCAAAATTATCTTTAATTCCAAGAATGTATTTTTGTAGCATTTCTGCTGCATTAATAATATTATATGTTGCTCCTTCCACGTTCTTCTACTTCCACTTCTGAATAAATTGTTATTAGAAGTTGCTGCTTTAAGATTCAGTGTAGGTTTTTAACAGCTTCAGGTTTTTATGTAGCTATTGCAATAAAAGGTTCTGTCGGGAGACACAGCACATTGGGAAGTAACTAAGGGAGCTGCACTACATTCACTGAGAAGTTCATGGATTTAAATTAGATTTGCTGCAAGAGACACAAAAGGAATTTTCATATTGTAATGTATTAAATAGATTAATGCAAGTTGTAATTAAACATTCTATTATTCCTAAATTTTAGTTGTTTAGCATAATTTATCCTATCCCCACACTAGAAAACCATTGGAGACAGCCACTAAAAGTACTATCTCTTGAATCTGTGCAAAATGAAGGCTGTTATTTACTTTTCGTGATATAAGACAATAAACATTTAAGGCATCATTGTTATGATGTCATTCTTTTTTGTCCAGTATTTTTAAACAAAGATAATTCAACATGTTCTTGCCTGGCTAATCACAGCATTTCAAATGAAATGATAGCATTTGGGTGATATGGACTGATACAGCTTTCACAGTTAGGTCCAGAGGTGTTGGTCATTCGCCTACGTTCCAATGTAAGTTGGTGGGTCCTCAGTGTCTAGCGATCCAATAGTCCAAATTAGAAGGCAAAAGTGAGGACTGCAGATGCTGGAAACCAGAGTTTAGATCAGAGTGGGGCTGGAAAAATACAGCAGGTCAGGCAGCATCCGAGGAGCAGGAAAATCGACATTTCGGGCAAAAGCCCTTCATCACGAATGAAGGCAGAGAGCCTCTGGAGTGGAGAGATAAATGGGAGGAGGGGTGGGGAGAAGGTAGCCAAGACTACAATAGGTGGATGGAGATGGGGATGAAAGTGATAGGTCAGAGAGAAGGGTGGAGCAGATAGGTGGGAAGGAAGATGGCAGGTAGGACAGGTCATGAGGATGGTGCTGAGCTGGAAGGTTTGAAAGGGGGTAAGGTGGGGGGAGGGGAAATGAGAAAACTGGTGAAGTCCACATTGATGCCCTGGGGTTGAAGTGTTCAACACCTCATCTTCCTCCTTGGAACACTTCAATCCCAGGGCATCAATGTAGACTTCATCAGTTTTCTCATTTCCCCTCCCTCCACCTTACCCCAGTTCAACCCTTCCAACTCAGAACCATCTTCATGACCTGTCCTACCTGCCAATCTTCCTTCCCACCTATCCGCTCCACCCTCCTTTCTGACCTATCACCTTCATTCCCATCTCCATCCACCTATTGTACTCTTGACTACCTTCTCCTCAGCCCTACCCTCTCTCATTTATCTCTCCACCTTGGAGGTTCCCTGCCTTCATTCTTGATGAAAGGCCTTTGCCCAAAACGTCGATTTTCCTACTCCACGGATGCTGCCTGACCTGCACCACTCTCGTCCAACTTAGAAGTTTAATGCTAGAACCATCTTTTGACTTTGTGAGAAAGTGTAAGCTGTGCAATAACAAGTTGCCAGCCTACTTCATGTCTTTCCCATTTCTTATTTCCATTGAAGGCTATAAAGTAAACATGGGGAAAAGGAGGAATGTGAAATGGCCTGCTGATTCCCATAACACATGACCTCACAGAGTCAAAATTAATCATCAAAGAGTAAGAAAAATAATCCATGTACTGTCCCTGTTACTTGTTTTCAGTTTGACTTCACCTTCTAAGCAACTTTGAACTGTAAAAGCTGACCTCTTTCACCTTTATTTCTAGCTCAGAGTTCAGCATCCCACTGTGTGTTTGTCGGCTGTTTAAAACCTCATTAACTACACAAGTATCACTTTGTGTTGACACCAACTGTGACTTCAACTCTTCCAGGTGTGAGATTTGCCAGTAGGCCAGTCAATCAAACTTCCAAGCTGCTCTGTACATCTGCGCACAAACGCAGGGCTAGTTTCTGAAAGGATAGCAATCAGTTCTCACACAAATTAGCATGTTTTCTTTCGAGATAAACAATTGACAAAGGTGCCAGAACTGTCATGTGATCACATCTGACCAAGTCCCACTCGTATGTAAACTGGATTCCCTAGTTAAAACTTAGAGCCAAAAACCTATTGATGTTGGGATCCAAATTAGGCAAGGAGGAGGCTGGAAGAATGCAGCAAGCCAGGCAGCATTAGGAGGTGGAGAAGTCCAATCTATTGGGTATAACCCTTCTTCAGGGAAAGGGATAAGCCCAGGAGCCCAGAGCTCATCATCTCCATCTGTTTTTACTTTATTTTCTTCTTTCTCTGCTTTTTTTCCCTTTGACATGACTTACTTTCTGTGGAGATCCCGGATGACATTAAGGTGTCCAGCACTTCAGAGATAATGTTTGTTCCTGGGGGAGATGGAGAGAATTGAGTTTAGGCCCAGTGCCTAGTGTAGAACCTGACAGCTTCAGCAGCGGCTACGTTGTCGAGATCAGTCCACCATGAACTCATTGCAGCGGGTTGTCAGTAGAGACAAGATGGCACCAAAGAGTGATGATATGGTTCTGCAGTGGTCTGGTAAAGGGACTCTAGGCTAGCTGACTGCTTCCTGCTGGCATTGGTCTTAACATTGAGGTGAATAAGCCTGGATTGAGGTCCGTAGTTAAGTAGGGAAGAAGGACTGTAATGTTGAAGTTTTAACTTTATGTTTCTACTTTGTTCCTAAGATTTTGCACCTAGCTACCTTTGCACCTAAGATGGCTCAAGATAATCTGGACTTTGCGCAATTTTCAGTATACTCATATATCCCTGTACTTAAGTACATGTGACAATAAAACTTAATTTGAATTTGGATATCTAGTACAATTAAACCTTTCACCAAACTGACAAAAGGTCATTGATATGAAACATTAACATTGTTGCTCTTTCCATAAATATTGCCTGACATGTTAGGTATTTCCACATTTTTCTCTGTTTTATTTGTGTGAAGGATTTAATTTAATAGCGGCATTCATGCGATTCCATTCACTGCTCACGTGGCAAATGATTAACACCACTTGCTGACATAGGTGAGGAATAAGAAGGAGCTAAGATGATACAAGTGGTGGGAAATGTTGGAATTGGGATATTCGTTATCTTGGTAAGCCAGACAGCTGGTTTTTGGTGCGGAGCACTAGCAGTGCATGATCAATTCCCATGTTGGGTGAGGTCACCAGGGACCTGTTCTCTCACACTTGTTTGAGGCCTCACGTTAAATTGACCACCAGTTTTCTCTCTCTACTGAGAGAACAACATATGATCCTTTGTTCTGGATTAGTGGTGCTGGAAAAGCACGGCAGTTCAGGCAGCATCCAAGGAGCAGCGAAATCGACGTTTCGGGCAAAAGCTTCCCGATGAAAGGCTTTTGCCCGAAATGTCGATTTTGCTGCTCCTTGGATACTGCCTGAACTGCTGTGTTCTTCCAGTACCACTAATCCAGAATCTGGTTTCCAGCATCTGCAGTCATTGCTTTTACCTATATGATCCTTTGTGATGATGGTGACTTTCAGCAACACAATATTTGTGAGAATCAGCATTGCATAGTCCTTTGCATCAGAAATTATTGTTTAATAGCAGCATAAAGTAGATTCATTACTCATCAGTTTCATTAGTGATGGCTATTTGCAAATTGGGTACTTTAGTTTATACAGCCATAGATTCATAGAAATGTACAGTACGGAAACAAACCATTCAGTCCAACTCATCCATGCTGACCAGATATCCTAACGTAATCTAGTCCCATTTGCCAGCACCCGGCCCATCTCCCTCCAACCTCTTCCTATTCATATACCAATCCAGATGCCTTTTAAATGTTGCAATTGTACTAGCCTCCACCATTGAAGGCTATGTTTCCATGCTGTATTTTGTCTGGCAGCTCATTCCATACATGCACCACCCTCTGTGTGAAAACATTGCCCCTTAGGTCTCTTCTAAATCTTTTCCCTCTTAGCCTAAACCAATGCCCTATAGTTTTGGACTCCCCCACCCCAAGGAAAAGACTGTCTATTTATCCTATCCATGCCCCTCATGATTTTATTACAATTGTTAGCTGCTCTTCCACATAGTTTACTTTTCTGACATTTTGTTAGAAAAATGCACATATTTCTACTCATTCATCCAGAGTTAAATGATCAGAGGAAAATCAAATAGGGTTCTATGTTCATGAGAAAACCTCACCAATTATTTTGTCAACAATTTCAATGGATGTAAAATTGGGCCAGTCATATGAACATTTGATTTTCCTCTTTCCACTCCACCCAGTTGATACTACTTTTCAAAGTGTTTGTACAAGCAAATATTGTACTTTTCCATGTTTACACAATGCTGTCATCTCCCATCAAGGTATAAAGTGGAAAATCTCCTGTGGTATTGCACAGAGTGAGTCAGAGAAAAGAATGCAGCAGAGGAGTGGAGGTGTTTGGAACTTAGAATTGGTGAAGGGAAGCAAAATATGCCCTGGATAGCAATCATGAACAGGCAACTCCAAAGTCAGTGAAGCAAGTTGCTGATTAGTTCCCATAGAATAGAGAAACAAGCCCTGAGATTCCTCCACTCCATTACACACAAATTGCATACTTGGTGTTAATGGTTCCACTTTCTTTATACCTCCACTACCAAACCATCTCCCCACAGCCCTCAACCCCCAGCAAGATAAAACAATCAAACATATTGTCAGTTGAAAGCTGTCAAGTAAAAAGAATTTCAGTATATCCAAACAGCTTAGCTTTACTAATGGCCCAGAGTGAAATGTTCTTTCCTTCATGAGTTTTCAAAGCCCCAAAATTATCTCAAGGTAGAACGTAGCTACAGATGTTTTATAGCAGAAACAACACTTTTTTTTAAGCTTATTAATATTAGCACTTTGAATCCTAACTTACGATTCCAAGATTTGCGATCTGGTTAGGGCTTGTGAGAATTTTAAAGCATGAGACTGCAAGCTTTTTATAATTCCTAATGAGCATTTGTTGCAAGAAAAAATTCAAATTTGCATTATAATAATGAATGCTGTACCATAGAATATCAAAATTACTTTATCATGTCCATTTTGCTTAAAATGTACACACAGTCTTGAAATCTACCATTGAAAAAGCAAATGGATATTCAATTAAGTTTAAAGAAAAAGGGCAGCATAGTGGCTTCAGTGGTTAACACTGCTGCCTCACAGAGCCAGGGGCCCAGGTTCAATGCCTGCCTCAGGCAACTGACTGTGTGGAGTTTGCACATTCTCCCTGTGTCTGTGTGGGTTTCCTCCAGGTGCTCTGGTTTCCTCCCATAGTCCAAAAGATGTGCTGGCCAGGTGAATTGGCCATGCTAAATTGCCCATTGTGTTAGGTGCATTGGTTGGGGGGGGGGGAATGGGTCTGGGTGTATTACTCTTTGGGGGGGTGAGTGTGAATTTGTTGGGCCAAAGGGCCTGTTTTTACACTGTAGTGAATCTAAAAACTATAATCACTGTGTTATGTAGTTTCTTTACATGACTTTAAAGCATAGTCTAAGTGGTAACCTATCTGTTGTGCACGAATCTATCTGCTTCTGTGTATTAAATATGAGTACTGCTTTTTGATTTGTGTCTGTGTCAAAACTTGTCCAGCTGTTGTCTCAAAATAGCATAATCTCCTCCATTGCACCTGTTCTGATAATACCGCGTTGCACAACGGGAGGCCTCCAAAATATCCACCTTTTTCTTCAACCAAGGATTCCACATCATCATGGTTGACTGGGCCTGCTTCTTTGAGAAAGTGAGGACTGCAAATGCTGGAGATCAGAGCTGAAAATGTGTTGCTGGAAAAGCGCAGCAGGTCAGGCAGCATCCAAGGAGCAGGAGAATCGATGTTTCGGGCATAAGCCCTTCTTCATGAAGGAGGAGAGTGTGCCAAGCAGGCTAAGATAAAAGGTAGGGAGGAGGGACTTGGGGGAGGGGCATTGGAAATGCGATAGGTGGAAGGCGGTTAAGATGAGGGTGATAGGCCAGAATGGGGGTGGGGGCGGAGAGGTCAGGAAGAAGATTGCAGGTTAGGAAGGTGGTGCTGAGTTCGAGGGTTGGGACTGAGACAAGGTGGGGGGAGTGGAAATGAGGAAACCGGAGAAATCTGAGTTCATCCCTTGTGGTTGGAGGGTTCCTAGGCGGAAGATGAGGCTCTCTTCCTCCAGCTGTTGTGTTGCTATGGTCTGGCGATGAAGGAGTCCAAGGACCTGCATGTCCTTGGTGGAGTGGGAGGGGGAGTTGAAGTGTTGAGCCACGGGGTGGTTGGGTTGGTTGGTCCAGGTGTCCCAGAGGTGTTCTCTGAAACATTCCGCAAGTAGGTGGCCTGTCTCCCCAATATAGAGGAGGCCACATTGGGTGCAGCGGATGCAGTAAATGATGTGTGTGGAGTTGCAGGTGAACTTGTGGTGGATATGGAAGGATCCCTTGGGGCCTTGGAGGGAAGTAAGGGGGAGGTGTGGGTGCAAGTTTTGCATTTCATGCGGTTGCAGGGGAAGGTGCCGGGAGTGGAGGTTGGGTTGGTGGGGGGTGTGGACCTGACAAGGGAGTCATGGAGGAAGTGGTTTTTTTGGAACACTGATAGTGGAGGGGAGGGAAATATACCCCCGGTGGTGGGGTCCATTTGGAGGTGGCGGAAATGATGACTGATGATATGATGTATATGGAGGTTGGTGGGGTGGTAGGTTCTGTCCTGGTGGCAATTGGAGGGGCGAGGCTCAAGAGCGGAGGAGCAGGAAGTGGAGGAGATGTTGTGGAGAGTATCGTCGATCACGTCTGAGGGGGAATTGCAGTCTTTCGCGTCTGGGGGGAAATTGTGGTCTTTAAGTCTGGGGGGAAATTGCGGTCTTTCACGTCTGGGGGGAAGTTGCGGTCTGCTTCTATGTCTGACTATTTCCCAAAATTATGCCCTCACCCCTCTGTTCCCTTCTACAAAATTAATAGGGTCCCTTTGGACATCACTTACCATTCCACCAGCATCCACATCCGATTCTGCCACTTTCAGCACGATTCCACACAAGACATATATTTCCCTCTCCTCCCTCATCAGCAATTCACAGGGATTGCTCCCTCCAGGATAATCTGGTCCACTGCTTCTTCACTTTCAACACCTCCCCAAAACCTCACAGGACTCTCCCATGCAATGGCAGAAGTAAAGGTTGCCCATTTCTTGGTCTACATAAAAACACAGTCAGGCCTTCACAATGCTGAAAACTAGTTTATTTTCTAGAACAAAAGTTTTCAAGTTATAATATATTATGAGTCTTTATCATAGGTCATACATGTTATGCTGAAAATATGCAGATGTCTGAAATTAAGGAGCTTTAATAACTTGATCTTGGGATTTGATCATAGCAGGATGGAAATTCCTTACACTTAATTTGCAAAGGAGACCTCTGCATGAAATATAGTAGAATAACGTTTTCACTTTACAGTCTATTCAACAGGATGGATTTTACAGCAAACACAGAGTGACAAAATAGTCAACTAATTTCACACCTTTACTACTTCAACTAGACTTTCAAATTATTTAATGAGATGTGGGATCTATTACCCTTTTTTGTCTGGTCTTTTCAGAGGACACATGAGTAAATCATACTGTTATGGTTGTGGAATCACATATAGGCCACACCAATTAAGGATGGTAGCTTTCCTTCCTTAAAAGACATCAGTGAAACAGATAGGTTTTCCTCATAACAATCAATGATGATTTCATTGCCACAATTACGGAGACTAACTTTTCAATTCCAGAGTTTATTAATTAATTACAAATTCCACCAGCTGCCCATGGTGAGATTTGAACTCATCTCCTCAGAATGTTTGCCATTGACCCTGGATTACCAGTTCAGTGACCATGCCATCATCTCTTCTAAAGTGCAAACATAATTGCAACAAGGATTTAATGTGACTGAAAGTGAACTTTATCAGTACAGGACTTTTATTCTTCCGAGTTGAATTGTGGCACTATTTTTGCAGAACTTGGCACTGCTGTCAGTAGTGCCTTCTGAATTATATGATTATCGAATAGGTCCAGTATAGTAAAAGGCAATTTGGTCTGTCTTATCCATGCTGACTCTGTGCACAAACACTTTAGCTAGTTCCTTTGCCCATAACCCTGAATTTCTCTTGAGGTGCTTATCCCATTTCTCTTTGAGAGCCTTGATTGGATTTGCCTTCACCATACACTAAGGCTGTGTATTTCAGATCCTAATCGCTGGTTGTGTAAACAAAAACACTTTCCCCATGTCACTGTTCCTTCTTTCACAATTCACCTTAAATCTGTGATCTCAGGTTCTTGAGAATATTGCCTCAAGAGAAACAGATGTCTATTCATCTCCATCTGAACTCCTTTATTGGACACTCTCTTGAACTTCTCTTTCAGAAGAGCAATCTGTGCTTCTCCAAATGGTACCCATAATTAAAGTGCCTCCTGCCTGGAAAGACTCCTCCATAGTTTTTTTTTGTAAACACCTTCTAAAGTTTTCACGTTCTCCCTGAAGTGTGAATCTGTTTATTAACATAAAATAATTGCAACTGTGACAGCAATTTAAATACATTACAAAATATAAAGACTCAGTCCCTAGTTATTCCAGTTCACCTTCTCTCGGTTGCTGCTTTTAACAGTTGTGACTGTGTTTGGGATTCTCACTATTTGCCGGATGCAATGTAACACCACAGGCCATATCTAGCGTGCTGATTTTTGTATTCAGGAATACTTCAGGAAAAAGTTGAAGAGTTCATGCTTGCCTTATTTCAAACAAAACAAAGCCAGGTTATTTTTAATGGTTTCCCTAGGGGTTTTCATTCAGATTTTATAAACAGTGAATGTTCGTATTGTCAAGAAACTATCCTTGCTGTCAATCCCAAAATGTTGGAGTTGTTGCAAGCACTGGTGCATATTAGCCTGTTGAGTGTTTCAGCTGGCAGCTGGACATTAGTGTTTGTGCAGTCATAGTCATAAAACATAGAAATAGGCCCATATCCCTCAAAACCCTTCTTATTCATATACCCATCCAGATGCTTTTTAAATGTTGTAATTGTACCAGCCTCCATCACTTCCTCTGGCAGTTAATTCCATCCACACACCAGCCTCTGTTTGAAAGTTACTTCTTACATCCCTTTTAAATTTTCCCCTCTTACCAAAAACCTATACTCTCTAGCTCTGGACCTTCCCACCCCAGGGAAAAGACTGTATCTATTTACCCTATCCATGCCCCTCATGATTTTATAAACCTCTATAAGGTCACCCCTCAGCCTCTGAAACTCTAGGGAAGGCAGCCCAAGACTAATCAGACTCTCCATACAGCTCAAACCCTTCAGTCTTGAGGATTGTGAGAAGAAACCAGAATACCCAAAGGAAACCCACACAGACATTGGGAAAATGTGCGAACTCCATTCAGACAGTCACCTGAGGGTGGAATTGAACCTACATCCCTGGCACTATAAGGCAGCAGTGCTAACCACTGAGCAATAGGATTAAATACCACCTGTCATTGCTCTGCCCAATTTACCAGCTGATCAATATTGCTTTGCAGCCTGAGACCATCGTCCTCCTATCAATTACATCACCAATTTTCATGCCATCTGCAAACTTACCAATTATACCTTTTACATTTGTATTCAAATTGTTAACATATTTAGCAAACAGCACTGATCCCTGCTGTACAATGCACAGCTCTCCACTCCAACCCCAACCTCACCATCAAACCAGCAGACAAAGGGGGTGCAGTGGTAGTTTGGCACACTGACCTCTACACCACTGAAGCCAAGCATCAACTCGAAGACACCTCCTCCAACCACCCGCTCGACTATGACCTTACACCCCATCATCAAACCATCATCTCCCAGACCATACACAACCTCGTCACCTCAGGGGATTTCCCACCCACAGCTTCCAACCTTATAGATCGGGAACCCCCATCTACCGATTCTACCTCCTACCCAAGATCCACAAGCCTGACTACCCCAGCTGACCTATCGTCTTAGCCTGCTCCTACCCCACCGAACTCATCTCCATCTACATCGATACTGTCCTATCCCTTATAGTCCAGGAACTCCCCACATACTTCCGGAACACCACCCACGCCTTCCACCTCCTCCAACCTTCCATTTCCCCGACCCCCAATGCCTCACCTTCATCATGGACATTCAGTCTCTCTACACCTCCACCTGCCATGACCAGGGCCTCCAAACCCTCAGTTTCTTCCTCTCCCAATGTCCCCACCAGTATTCTTCCACTGACATTCTTATTCGTTTCGCTGAACTGGTCCTCACCCTCAACAATTTCTCCTTCCAATCCTCCCACTTCCTCCAGACAAAAGGGGTAGCCATGGGCACCCGCATGGGCCCCAGCTATGCCTTTCTCTTTATCGGCTATGTAGAACAGTCCATCTTCCGGAGTTACACCAGCACCACTCCCTACTCTTCCTCTGCTACATTGATGACTGCATCGGTGCCACCTTGTGCTCCCACAAGGAGGTTGAACAGCTCATCAACTTCACCAACACATTGCACCCTGACCTTAAATTCACCTGGACCATCTCTGACACCTCCCTCCCTTTCCTAGACCTCTCTATCTCCATCCATGAGGACTGACTCAACACTGACACGTTTTACAAACCCACCGGCTCCCACAGCTATCTGGATTACACCTCCTCTCACCCTACCTCCTGCCAAAATGCTATCCCGTATTCCCAATTCCTCCGCCTCTGCCACATCTGCTCCCAGGAGGACCAGTTCCACCACAGAACACACCAGATGGCCTCCTTCTTTAAAGACCAAAATTTCCTCTCCCACGTGGTTGAAGATGACCTCCAATGCATCTCGTCCACATCCCGCACCTCAACCTTCAAACCCCACCCCTTCAACCGCAAAATAGACAGACCCGCCAGTCCTCACCTTCCACCCCACCGACCTCTGCATAAATTACATCATCCGCCAACATATTTCCCTCCCTATCCCTATCCGCTTTCTCACAAAGACCATTCCCTCCATGACTATCTGGTCAGGTCCACACCTCCCAACAATCGACCCTCCCCCCCTGGCACCTTCCCCTGCCACCACAAGATTTGTAAAACCTGCACCCACACCTCCACCCTCACCTCCAACCAAGGCCCCAAAGGAGCCTTCCACATCCATCAAAGGTTCACCTGCACTTCCATATATGTCATTTATTGTATCCATTGCTCCCGATACAGTCTCCTCTACATTAGGGATACTAGTCGCCTTCATGCAGAGCGCTTCAGAGGACATCTCTGGGACACCCGCACCAACCAACCCTACTGCCCCATGGCTGAACACTTCAACTCCCCCTCCCACTCTGCCGAGGATATGCAGTCCTGGGCCTCTTCCATCGCCACACACTCACCACTTGATGCCTGGAGGAAGAACAACTTATTTTCCGCCTCAGGACCTTTCAACCCCAGGGCATCAATATGGACTTCACCAGTTTCCTCATTTCCCCTCCCCCCACCTTACCCAAGTTCCAAACTTCCAGCTCAGCACCGCCCTCATGACCTGTCTCACCTGTCAATCTTCCTTCCAACCTATCCGCTCCACCCTCCTCTCTGACCTATTACCTTTACCCCCACCTCCAGCCACCTGTTGCACTCTTAGCTACCTTCTCTCCAGCTCCACCCCTCTCCCATTTATCTCTCCACCCCGAGGCTTCCAGCCTCATTCCTGACGAAGGGCTCTGGCCCAAAACATTGATTTACCTGTTCCTCGGATGCTGCCTGACCTGCTGTCCTTTTCCAGCAACACACTCGCAATCCTGCAGTACATTGCTGGTTACAGGCTTTCAATTACAAAACCAACCCACTACCATCACCCTTTGCCTCCTATTTGTAAGCCAGTTTTGGATTCAGTTTGCAAACTTGCCTTGGGCTCTTATCTTTTGGACCAACCTTTTGCATGGACCTTGTCAAAGGTCTACTGAAGTCCATGTAAATCATATCAACTGCACTACCCTCATGAATAAATTTCATCAACTTTTCAAATAACTTAATTTAGTTTGTCAGCCAGGATCGTCCTCCTTCTATTTTCATAGAATCCTGACAGTGTGAAAACAGGCCATTTGGCCCAACAAGTCCACATCAACCCTCTGAAGAGTATCTCACCCAGACGCATTTCCCTGAATGATGCACCTAGCCGACATATCCCTGAATACCATGGACAATTTAGCATGGCCAGTTCACTAACCTGCACATTTTGGACTATGGGAGGAAACCGGAGTACCCAGAGGAAACCCATGCAAACACATGGAGAATATGCAAACTCCACACAGACCAAGGATGGAACCGAACCCAGTTCCTTGCCACTGTGAGGCAACAGTGCTAACAACTGAGCCACCATGCTGCCCCATGCAATAATGTTGTGCAGATTATTCCTGATCAATCCCTGTCTTTCCAATTATTGATGAATCCCATCCTTCAGAAATACTTCCAATACTTTCTCTATCATCAAAATTAATTAACTGGTCTGTAATTACTTGCCCGTTCTTGAACAAAGCAACCTCATTAGCTGCCCTCCAGTCATCTGGCACTTCACCTATGGCCAATGAGGTGTTAAATATCTCCATCTGGGCTGCAGCAATCTCGTCTTTTGTCTCCATGGCAGCTTGTGATACATTTCATCATGCCATGGGGATCTAAGCATCTGTACACTTAATAAAACATCTAATACCTCCTCCTTATTAATCTTAACATGTTCTAGACCCTCACCATTGCAACTGAAATCCCTGGTTACCATGTCTTTCTCCTCAATATGAGTGAGAAGTATTCACTGAAGTCCTCACCCACATCCATTGGCTCCAAAGATTGCCCTTTGGTCTATAAAAGTTTTCAGTCTATCCCTGGTAATCCTCTTCCTCTTAATATATTTATAAACAGCCTTGGGGGTTTCCTTGATCTTATCCACTAAAAATATTTCATGGCCCCTCTTTGCCCTCTTAATTTTCTTTTTAAATCGCCTCCTATCCTTTCTATACTTTAAATGCAATATACGCGTCATAGGTTTCCTTCCCTTTTCTTTATTAAACTCTTTATCTCTTAACAACCAAGGTTCCTTGGACCTGCTGCTGCCTTTGCTGTTAGGAGGATTGCACTGACCTTGAATTCTCACCATACTACTTTGAAAAGCCTCCCATTTTACATCTATAGATTTCTCAGTAAATAGCTGCACCCAGTCTATTTTTGCCAGAGCCTGTCGAATAATATTGAAATCGGTCTTCCCCTAACTTCGACATTTAACCTCTGCATAATCCTTATCTGTTCCCATCATGACTTTGAAACTTGGAGTTATGGTGACTAAACAACCTTTTGCTAGAAAAGATTGTGATAGGCAACGTGAGTTGTATAATTAAGTTTAATAAGTCCTGTTTCATTTCTCTAAAAAAATAGTTTTCATTGTACAAATCTTTCTTGTAACAGAGTTCAGCTTGCTTGGGTAAAAGGGTTCTCAAATTTTCAGATTGTATTCGTCGCTTCATTTTTTTTCCCACTCTTATTGATGGATTTTTCTGACTTTAAGTTCATTTATTCATTTTTATGCATCTGCAGTATATCCTCATTGAAATCTTATACATCTGTGATTTCATGTTTGATTCTTAAATCCCTAAATCTTTTGCTGTATCTTTTGTTTTATGATTTATGAATACCTAGATTGAACCAATCCTATGACATTTTTCATAACATAAGTGACACTTGAGGATGTGGCATAAGAAAATAAACAGCAAAATGTGCATTGGGCCTTAATATTTTTAATATTTTCCCATCTCAGTCAAGTGGATCTCCCATGGTGACATATAGAATCATAGAATTGTTAACATATAAAAAATTCATTCTCCACAACATGACCACATGCTCTTGTTTTCCTTTCTCTTTTACCTAATTACAAAATTTCCCTTTGAATCCACAACTAAATTTTGGCCTTGTATAACACTTGTGTAATAAAACGTAGAGAATAAGAACCAAAACTGCTTCTACCTTTAAAGCATGGATTGCTTTTTCACCACCTGCTATTATGTTTGCATTTTAGACATAAATGGACAAAACGCAAATGCAATTTTCGATGTACTATATCACTCTGTGTAGTACCTGGGAGGCATAGTACGTTTCAATGGTTATTTCCAAAAGTGCAAATCATAAAGTTCATCAATAGCACTATTATATATTACACATTTTCTATGAATTTGACAATGTATTCAGACATACGCAATCAAAAGCTTTGTTTATCAACTGAAAAATAATACACTTTGAAACATAATTATTTCCGTGGTGTGGATATCCTGTTATGTATAGAATATCATCTGGCATCAGTTGTACTCTTACTGTTCTTCATCGGAAGGTTGATACCAGAATCATATTAAATGCTTATGAACAGTGTATTCATTGTTTCGATTATAATGTTCTTCATGTGATGGTTTCTGAACCACGCTTAACAGTCATCACTCATCCGTTGGTCACATCAAATTGTTGGATGCTACAGAGAATTGCTTGTTTTTCAACATGACCATCATATTTCATAAGCCCTTTACCTCCTGGATTTAGTGGACTAGCTTTAAATTTAATGCTTCAGCTTTCTATTCTTGATTGTATTTGTATACATGCACGTCACTTCAGTGGGTATCTCACGAAGGCATATACAGAGGTGAATGCATCTAAGTGCTTTCCAATAGTTTTGTGAGGACTTGCTCTGTAACTGCAAAGAAAAGCAATACAATTCTTGCTTCCTTGACTTTCCCTCAGCTGCAGCTGTAATTTTTTTAATGCATATTTAAATGTCTTGACTACTTATATGTTTATATGTCTGACACCATAAAGACCAATGCAAAATATTAGTTTTAATTATCTTCCAATTTCCTGTACCCTGTTCTTAGTTCCCAGTCACACCCTCCAAAGGGTCCATCACTACCTTAACTATTTTCTTTTAAAGGCCTGTTGAAGCTCTTACTCTTTATTTTTATATTTCTTGCCAATTTATTTTCACAATTAATTTTTTTCTTCACTATTTAATTATCCGCTGCTGGTTCCTCGGCAAAAATCCTAAGCTGCTGGCCTACCATGAGTTTTTGCCAATTTGTATGCCTTAATTTTTGGTTAGATACCCTCTTTGACAGTCTTGGTTAGCCATGGATAGTTCATCCATCTCACTGAGTCTTTATTTTTGACTGGAGTAAATTTTTGCTGAGCGTTATGAAATATTTGCTTAAATTTTTTGCCACTGATCATCCATCTACTTTCCCGTTTGTCTATTTCCCCAGACTATTATGGGTGTGATTTTTGTAATTGCCCTTATTGAAGATGAGAATGCTGGTATGAGAACCAAATTGCTCTCCCTCAAACTGAATTTGAATTCTATCATGTTATGATTGCTAGCTCCTAGCGGATCCTTAACTATGAGATCACTTATTAATCCTATCTCTTTACATAATGCTAGATCTGAAATAGCCGATTACTAGGTAGGTTATAAATGTATTGCACTAAGAAGCAACCCCAGATTCATTCTGCAGATTTAACTTCAATGTTATCCTTATCCATCTGATCTGTCATGTCAATTTTGACGTGCCTCCATTGTTTCCTGATTTATAATTTCAAAGACACTTGGACAACTCTTTGGGAATTACAGACAACTCCAAACGATGATTTGTTTCCTTTGCTATTCCTTTTTTTCCATTCAAAGTAATTCTCTGATAGGTTCTCTTATTAACAAAACAATGCCATCTCCTTTTCCTTTATGTCTACTGTTCTGGAACTTTTAATATGTTTGAATATTCAGTTCTCAGTCTTGGTTACCCTGCAACCACATTTCCATCAAAGCCACCAGGTGATATTTATTCTTTCTATTTTGCCCATCAACTTGTTTAATATTTCCATTGTAGATCTTAAATAGAATCATTAGGGCCACACCAAACACTCGCCCATTTAGTGTGGTTGCAGAAAGAGCAAAATTCTAAAGGGATTGGAGTAGTAGAGAGATCAGAGTGTAAAAGAGTTTAAATGATTAGGTTGCAAAAGCAGCTAATAAATCCTGGGCTTTTCCAATGGTCACATCGATAATAAAAGCAAGGAAGCTTGGTTAAATCTGTATAAAACACAGATTTGGCCCGAGCTGGAACATTCCATCAGTTTCTCAAAGTCATTAGACATGGTTTAGCAAAGGTTCATGAGAATGGTCCAGTGATGAGGAACTTCAGTTACATAGAAAAATTGGAGACGTTAGAACTGTTTTCTTTGTAGAAGAGAGAAGAGTGGCAGGAAGTTTGTTGGAGGTGTTCAAAAGCACAATTAGTCTGGAGGGATTAGAAAGGAAGAAACTGTGTTCATTGTTTAAGAATCAATAACAAGACAACATCTTATTTGATTTGACGAAACAAGCACGAGGAAAATCTTTTTTCACTTCGGTTAGGATCCAAAATGGGCTGCCTGCGATCACAGTGGAAGCAAGCTCAAGTGAGGCTTTCAGAAGGGAATGGAATCATTATCTGAAAAGGAAAGAAAATTCAGAGCTATGGAGAAAAGGAAAAATCGTGGCATGAGATTCTTCAGAGAGCCAGAACAGACACTGAACTGAATGGCCTCCTTCTGTGCTGTAACCACCGATGAAAGTATGATTCTAATTGATCACATGAGTGAACAAAAAAGAAAGAAATGGATTTCAATAAAAGCAAGTGCAAGGTCATTCACTTTGGACTCAGAAAGGATAAAATAAGGTGCTATCTTGGTATTGAAAAGTTAGTGACAGGGAAACATTGCAGAAAATTGGTTAATGAAAGATTGACCTGTAGATCTTGAAGACTAGGATCAACATGGCTAGAAAATATTGTGTGGCAAAGCGATACCCTGGTTATACAAGATTGCAATACTGGAAGCAGTTCTGGGCACAACATAAGAAGGAGATATTAGGTCGGGAGAGATTATAGTTTATCAAAAGGTTTACCAGAATTAAACCTGGACTCCAATGGTTAAATTACAAGGAAATCCTGGTGAACTCAAAATATCTTTTGCTGGAATTTAGAAAGTTAAGGTGTAATTTGATTGCAATTTTCAATGTATTAGCAAAAATAAAGACTTCTGTACTTGACCACATCTCAATGCATTTTACAATCATTGAGGTACTCCTGTAGTCTAGTCACTGTTGGAAAGTCAGATATATGGTAGTCATTTATTTGCTCAGACAACTCCCAAAAACCACAATGAAAGAAGGACTGGATAAGCTTTGTGATTTTTTTTTGAAAGCAAACTGTTGACTTGAACATTGGAGATAATTACCCTGCACTCCATCAAGCTAGTACCATGGAATTGTTTTTGCCTGCCTCAGAGAGCAGGCTGGGCCATTGACAACAAAGCGCTCCCTCAGTACTGTCATAGTGTGTCATGCTTGATTTTGTGCTCAAGTCCCAGAGTGGAACTTGAACCCATTACGTTATGAGTCAGAAGTAAGGGTGCTACCAACTGACCCACAGAAAACAGGTGGAGTTGCAAATGTCGCAGACACTTCCATGCCAGGGTGAGCTATTAAACCACAGCAGGCAATGCTTATCACTGAATTGACCACAGTGGCACAAACAATCATTTTAAAGATTGGAGGGCTGCCTGTAAATTGATCAGGACAATTGTGTTGTTCTAAATTTGTGAAGCCCAGCTACAGCAGCACATGTACATATTAATTGCTTCCCCATTTAAGCTGCACCCACCCTCCCCAATTTACAGGTCATAAATTTACAGGCACAAAAAATAAAATATTGAATGAACGTATTCAATTTATCTGTTAAATTTATAGCTACTTTCTCTATGTGGCTTAATTACCAGGACACCAATAAATAGCCTTAAGCCAACATGCTTTGTGTTTAATAGTTTTCTTTCTATTTCCATCTGCTAAATAATTTCTGTTTCAGTCAGCTACTCATATATTATGTAGGTTTAGTTAATGCAATACAAGAATTAAGCCACCTGGAAACAGTTGTAATTTCTCAAATGCTCATGCAATTATTATTCCGTAGCTGATGAAGTAAGGAATAAATTAGCTGCAGCATATACTTTTGTCACTAAATTCCTAGCTTAATGTGCCCTTCGATTACTCTTGTGGAGGTTTTTTGAAATTTATTAGGCCATAATTTCATAGATTTCTTAATGCAAAGTACCACTGTCAGACTGCAGCATTAATTGCAATAAACCAATAGAAATAGTGCAGGCATTTGTTATACAGTGGTGCTAGGTGGTGTAATGGGTTCAATTCTGGTTGTTTCATTACGGAAACCCAGGATTCAAATTCATGTAAAACTGACCGGGTAAGCAATTTTCTGATAGTTAACCCAGTTTCAATCTTAGTCCAATTTCAGTGGATATGGGCCCAGGTTACCAAACTGCCACTAATTATACAGCACACTTATCCAATGTGGGGGAACATGGTGTGGCTTTTAGAAGGTGTGTATTTGATGGTGACCCGTCAGCTGTGAAACTGATTGCAACTTATTGAGATATAGAGCAAGTAAAGATTAATGTGGCAAGCCTGAAGTTGGTGCCTGTCATTTATTGCTCTGCTACCAGGTTTACCATGCTCATCCCACACATCCGTTCCACCCAAGCCAGCAATCCGTGAAATCAGTTGATGTGGTGAGAACTTCATTATCTTATCCATTCAGATTGCTGTCAGAAAATGCATTTGAGAACACTTTTTTTTTCAACTGCAACTGGGCTTTTAGTATCAATTTGAGTAATAACTGTTGCTGAACAGCAAAGTTAGGGTGGGAAAAATAGATTTGGGAGTGTTAATAAATGTCTTCATTTTAATTGACTATGGAGTTTTTTCTGAAATATTATGTTTTCATAATATCACAGCTTCAACCTTAATCTCATGTGCATCCTCATCTTTCTTTGATTTTACTCCATGCTTTTTTTTAAAGTGAATTAATTTTAATGCCTTTCATTACTGAGTTGGCTATTAGAAATCTTTAATGTATATGGCTGCTTGATCAGCCTAATGACATCACTGTAGTTTATCACTGGGAGTCTGTATTCAAAACAACTGAACATATTGCACAATGCGAGAGGCTATGTTTTCACCACAAGATCACTCGATCATTCAGTGAGGCTATTTTTAAGGGGAGTGTTCTTGCTTTGCCATTGATTGCAGCATCCAGGCCATTAAGATGCCACACCAGTGCTTTCAGGGTCAGAGATTCAGCCCTTCGACCCAACTCATCCATGCTGACCAGACATCCCATTCTGAACTAGTCCCATTGGCCAACATTTGGCCCATATCCCTCTGAACCCTTTCTATTCATAAACCCATGCAAGTACCTTTTAAATGTTGTAATTGTACAAGGGGTGCTCTTCAAAGGAGCTGTGAATTGCATCTGACTCTACTTAATTGGCTTGATGGCAGAAATTTAAACTCTTTCAGACTCTATTCAACATGCAAACCATTTTAAAATATATTCAATCAGAGAAGTTGACAACCAAAGTCATGAGCTGTCTGTAGGCATTCTTTGGCAACCTGAAGATGTAAAAAGCATAGGTTAAAAGACGTCGTCTAGTTTTTTTTTATCAATGACAGTTTTAAAATGCATCCAAAGTCAGCCCAAAAAGTAGATATTGTTTCTTTTTATAGAGCAGACAGCAGAAATGTTATTGTGTGCAGGAGAGGATGTCCTTTTGAGCAATGACATGACAACATAGTTTCAGAAGTGCTTTCAGCATTGCTACTGTAGGCAGCCCCTTTCACATTATTCCTGACTGGACAGCTTTGTCGCTAGGTAGGTGGGGAAAAAAAAACAATATATTCCATAGAAATATGATTCAACAATGAGTGTGTGAGAAATTATGTCTCTTCATCCAGACAGATACGCTTATAAATGTTTATCTTAATTTTGTATCCTTCTGAAAGTACCTAACTTAAATAGTTGATTGAACAGTGGTGCCGAGTGATGTGCAACTCCCGTTTGAATTAAATACTGATGAATTAGCTGTCTTGTGTAGATTCCTCACAAATTTCACGCCAAAAAAACTTTACTCACTCATGCAACAGACCATGAATGGACAGACACAGTAGAATGAGTCATAGAGATTAGACAGCGACAAACACAAAAAATGAAAAAAACCCTACCTGCAGATAAAGCTCCACAAACTCATACAAAATAACAACACAGACAACCTGGAAGCATGGATAAAAACATATCTGACCGATCTTTAGCAGTCACTGAAAAAGCCGGCTTAATATGAGGGTTAATTTGCAACTTCCGGGATGCAGACGAGAAAGATTTCTTAGCTGCGTTAGAAACAACACTGAAAGACAACCAACTCATGGAAGAAACCCAGCAAACCATCAGACAGATAATCACACCAAGGTTAAACAGGAAAAAGGAAGGAAACATACTCAGTACATAAGAAAGGAAAACACAAGAAGGACTCAAAAAAAGGTAAAAACATTGTTATCCTACCTGCAGACGAACGATGCTTGACAGTCATTTTAAACCTGACAGACTACATTGAGAAAGCGAACACACTGCTTGTAGATACTGACAGTTACCAACTAGTGGCGATAGACCTGACCCCACAGCTAGAGAACAGAATCACAGCCCTACTCAAACAACTTCAGAAATCTGGAGAATTAAACAAAGCATGCTTCCAAAAAATAAAACCATATGGATCCAACACACCATGCTTCTACAGATTACCCAAAGTTCACAAACCAGGAGCCCTCTTCAGGCACATAGTCTCACTACCTAGAACACCAATGTACAGATTAACCAAGGAACTACACCAAAGACTAAAACAGTTAGTAGAAGGCTCACACCACTCCATTCACTCTACCCAAGAATTCCTGAACACCATCAAAGCACCAAGGTAGAAGAGGATGAAATAATGGTCTCCTTTGATGTAATAACCCTCTTCACATCCATCAACATCAACCTGGCCAAGGAAACACAGACTACACTATTAGAAGAACCAAAGACACATATACCAAACACCACCAACTTCATCAGTAAGGACAACATAGTCAAGCTAGTGGACCTATGCTTTACCACCCACTTCACTTTCAATAACAACTCTACAGACAAACCAACAGAACACCCATCTCCAATATCAGGGTTCTTAGCAGAGGCAGTAATGCAGAAACTTGAACAAACAGCTCTGCCAACCATCCAACCCACACTTTGGGTTCGCTATGCAGATGACAACTTTGTTATCACTAAACAAACAAATTAGAAGAAACCTTCAAGACCATCAATTATATCCTTACTGGTATAAAATTTGCAGAAGAGGAGGAAAACAACAACAAACTGCCATTCCTCAATGTCACAGTGGAGCAAACAGCCAATGAGGATCTTCAAACAGGTGTCTACAGGAAAGCAACACATACAGATCAAATATTGAACTACAGAAGCAATCATCTCAACACCCACAAACAAAGTTGCATTAGAACATTATTCCAATGAGCCACCACACACTGCAGCACAGAGGAACTATGCAGAGCAGAGGGAAATCAGCTATGCAGCGTATTCAAAAAGAACGCATACCCAATGAACACAGTCTGCTGATTTCTCAGTAACAAACCCAAACAAGCAGAAAAAACACGTCCAGAACCCGCAGTCACTCTCTCCTACATCAAAGACATCTCAGAAAAGACTGCCAGACAACTCAGATCTCTTGGCATCTTGGCAAATCCACCAACACACTAAAACAGTAGCTAATGATGTTAAAAGACCCTATACAGACAGCAAGCGAAATAAATGTAATTGACAAAATACTCTGCAAGAACTGTAACAAACACTACATTGGAAAAACAAACAGGAAACTAGCCCCCAAGAAAAATGATCATCACCTAGCCACAAAAAGACATGACACATTATCACTGGTATCCTTACATACAGATGAGGAAGGACACCACTTCAACTGGAACAATACATCCATCTTAGGACAAACCAAACAGAGATATTCACATGAGTTCCTAGAAGCATGTCATTCCAACTGGAACTCTATCAACAAATACATCAACTTGGACCCCGATTACCACCCTAAGAGTAAAAGAACAGGAAATGACTTCATCACAGGAAATGACATCACCAATCAAAGGAAACCTAAACACATAAATAGAAAGCAGGTCATAACACCCGTGCTTCACTGGAGGCTCACTGATGATGTTATCTGGTATGGTGATGAAACATCTGAAAATGAACCTTCCAGCTCAGTGAGCAAACTTACATCCTTACTTGGAACAGAAGAGGCTGCAAAGTTTGAGTTAGCTTAATTTAATCTAATTAGAATATTATATCTCAGTGTTATGCCTGAATACACCAAACACTATTTAGTTGTTGCAATAAAATAATTACAGAAGAATTTCTTCTCCTATAAGAAAAGAAATAAGGCAATTTTAGTATTTAAAATTATATTAAATGTTGGTATGATTGGTAATATTACCTATCATGTTAATACACTAATTGCCTGGTTTATGAACTGTTAAGATACATTTCACTTATATGGAGAGTTCACAACTTTAGCTGTGGCATCTACATCATTTTTACTGCGACTTTCGTTCCCAGTCTGGATAATCTGATAGCCTCTTCCTTAAATCTTCATACAACTGAGATTAGACCTCCTCAACTTTAAATAACCCCCTTAGGTGCTTTAAAACTGAATTCCTTACAATAAGGAGCAGTTCTAAATCTATCTCCCTTCTTTAACAACAAGTGTTCTGTAAGCTAGCTTCAACAAAGAGTTATTCAAAAAGTTCTCAAACTGAAACAGAAACGTTTTCAAGTTATGCGTGTTTCCACTAAACTTAAACAACAATTCTAGAAGACTAATTCAATTCACTCTTTTGTTTGCACTCAGACAACACATTCCTAATGCAAACACATTCCCATTAGCCTTCACAAATCATCTCCTCATACAGTGTTTTACAAGAAATCGCCATAGCTACAGAAATGCAACAGAAGTGACCATGGCTGCAGAAAAGTTAACCATAAAGTGTCAATTGACACAGAAAACCTACATGCCACTAGTTCTGAATCTAAAGTAAATGATATGAAAGGATATAGAATCGTGAGATTCAACACAATCCAGCAAAAAAAAATCAGCCTGCTTGATTGGTCCCTCTTCCATTATATTAAATAATCACACTTTCCACAATTGGTGTATGGCGGAAGCAATGAATGCACTTCACAAGATGCTTTCTGGTAACTTACCAAGACCGTCTTAAACATCATTTGCCAAATCTGTGACCTCTATCAACTGGAAAGTTAATGGTAGTAGATGCATGGGAATATCACCACTTCCAAGTTCCCTCTTTAGCTACACACCATCCCAATTTAAAGCTCCATTGAATATTCCTTCACTGTCCCTGAGTTCAAATTCTGAAACTCCATTTCTGACAGTGCTGTGAGAGTATCTACACAACATAGACTGCAGCAATTCAAGAAGGTAGCTTTTCATCATCTTTTCCATGCTTCCTTCAAATTGAGGGAAAGAAGTACTCTATGGAGAGAAAGCAATGAAAAAGGAAAGACAAAGCTTTAAAAAAAAAGCTAAAATGTAAAGTTTTATAAATACAACATAGCATTTTACTACCTGTCGGAATTTCATGGTTTAATGTTTTGGTTCAGGAAGGTCATTGTGCAGGTCCTTCTGTTGTAACTTTCTAACATAACTTTCTATAGCGAGTGTAAGTGATCATTATTGAGTGAATGTAACAATTTTATAAAATACATGGGGATATTAAGAGTGAGCTGCTCTGAGACTAAGAGTAGAGGAGCATGAACCATCCTGCAGTTGAGAAGAAATCACTCTTTCAACAAAAAATGCAGATGATTCATATTAATAATGGCAAACCCATTAAGCTCAGTATTTCTTTGGCAGGAAAATTTGGGCTATTAATACAATGAAGTCAATAGAAAAGCAAGTCAGGTGCAACATAAATAGAGCTGCTGATATACTATGAATCTGTTCTGCACTGCTGGACAAGACCAATTTCATCCCCAATTAAGCAAAAACAATCTTTATTTTAATAGATTTTAAACGATTTCAGGTAGGAATGATTTGTTTTTACTTTTGGCTATTTGCAGAAATGAATTCTGTCTTATTTAATATCAATGGTACAAAACTGGCTGACTGTAACTAATGTTTCAGTAATCTTGTATATTTGTGACCCCATTTGAACATGTGGAACATGTAAGTATTCTTCCAGGTGATTTACAACAAAACTGCCTGAGCCTTGGGCCCTCAGAATGTATAATGCGCTGAGGAGTGGCAGATGGAGTTTAACTTAGATAAATGCGAGGTGCTGCATTTTGGGAAAGTAAATCAGAGCAGGATGTATACACTTAATAGTAAGGTCTGAGGGTGTTGCTGAACAGAGACCTTGGAGTGCAGGTTCGTAGTTCCTTGAAAGTAGAGTCGCTGGTAGATAGGATAGTGAAGAAGGCATTTGGTATGCTTTCCTTTACTGGTCAGAGCATTGAGTATGGGAGTTAGGAAGTCATGTTGTGACTTTTCAGAATGTTGGTTCAGCCACTTTTGCAATATTGCATGCAATTCTGGTCTCCTTCCTATCGGAAAGATGCTGTGAAACTTGAAAGGGTTCAGAAATGATTAACAAGGATGTTGCCTCGGTTGGAGGAATTGAGCTATCGGGAGAGGCTGAACAGGCTGGGGCTGTTTTCCCTGGAGCATTGGAGGCTGAAGGGTGACCTTATAGAAGTTTATAAAATCATGAGGGGCATGGATAGGATAAGCAGACAAAGTCTTTTCCCTGGGGTGGTGGAGTCGAGAACTAGAGGGCATAGGTTTAGGGTGAGGGGGGGAAATATATAAAAGAGACCCAAGGGGCAACTTTTTCACATAGAGGATGGTGCATGTATGGAATGAGCTGCCAGAGGAAGTGGTGGAGGCTGGTACAGTTACAGCATTTAAAAGGCATCTGGATATGTGTATGAATAAGAAGGATTTGGAAGGAAATGGACCAAGTGCTGGCAAATGGGACTAGATTAGGTTGTGATATCTGGTTGGCATGGACTAGTTGGACTGAAGGGTCTGTTTCTGTGCTGTGCATCTCTATGACTCTATTTGCCCTGGTGATTAGCACAAAGCCGCCTCTCCTGACCCAAGGGAGCTCTGACAAAAATTTGGTCAGTCTGAATTTCCAGAAAGTCATAAGGTTCATTTCTGGAATGTTAAGATCAAGACAGCTTCAGCAATTTCCTACACTAATGCATATTGAATGACCTGAGATTCACAGGTTAAACATCCTCCTCAAAGTACACCACTGGCTGACAGGAAATGAATCACTCCCACTGGGACAAGACTTGCAAAAAAACAGACAGATGTTAGTCCTACTGGAACACACTCTGCAGGCAACAAACTGACGCCAGTCCCAACTCCTGAGGATGTACTGTCTGGTTGAGTGCAAATGGCATCAACTGGGGCATGAGCAGATTGAGGTCTCAGAATTCAATTTGTGAAGAAAGTGTGGACAATGCTCAACTGGGCAAGGAAAATGTGATCAGTGGCTCCACAAATGGAAAGTGAGGAACAGTTCAAATTATGACTGTGGTGAGCTGAATCAAGCCATTGCCTGTGTTCTGAGCCCCTTCCCTGGGAGATTAATTTATGATGGCAACTGTCATTCACACTTTGCCAGTTGAAGGCAATAAATAAATTGTCACCTTCCACATTGAACCATAACTGCTTCCCCAGTCAGACAAATTATTATTATATCGAAGTCAGCTTGGTTACTTCTGCATTCCTACCCTCTGAGTCTCAGCTGTCAGGGTCAGTGAGTAAGTCTGCTTGATGTAGTCAAAAGTCACACGATGACAAGTTACAGTCCAACAGGTTTATTTGAAATCATAAGCTTTGGAGTGTTGCTCCTTCATGAAGCTAGAGATTTCAAATAAACTTGTTGGACTATAACCTGGTGTCATGTCACTTCTGAATTTGTCCACTCCAGCCCAACACTGGCACCTCCCCATCAGTCTTGATATACAAGAGAGATGTAAGCAAAGTTGAAAAAGAAAAGGATTGAAGCATAGTGGTGAGGTAAGCAAAATTGTTTTCCTTCTAGCTTTGCATGTCACTCCGAAGATGCAGTGTAATTTTATTATTGACAGATGCACTATTTCATTCATCAAGGTTTGCTCACTTAGCAACTAAACTTGCACTTTAAAAATCATTCTACTTACAACAACTACATCTTCCTAGCAATCAATTGGATCTCCTATGAATCAAATAGACTTCCTGAAAATTTAATGCATTTTCTAAATTAATATTAATAGAACAACTTTGTTATCAGATAGCAGCTGCAGCCCAGCTGGTTTTACTTTTACCTGTGTGCTTTCAAGATCAAGTCTCACTCGAGAGTATGCAGCACTGCTTTATTGGCTAACATTGCTGTTAAAAACTGAGGGAGTGCTGCATTGCTGGAAATGCCATATTTTGAATGCAATTTTAAACAAAGTTCTGTTTTCTCTCGAAGGTAAAGGTAAAAGATCGAATGGTATTTTGATGTAGAGTACAGAAGCTGTCTCTGTGCTGTGGTCTCTATTTTTTTCTCTCAATCAGAAGACACCAACAGATTATCTGATCATTGGTACATTGCTGTCTATGGGAGCTTTCTGTGCACAAATTAGCTGCTATACACCCTACATTACAATGCAACCTACATTGTTAAAGTGCTTCATTGACAGTAAAGTGTTCTGATGTTGTAAGTTTGTGAAGGCACTTTTGAAAGCAAGTTTTTTTTAAAATATACACTTCAATCTCTAGTATATGACACTTAAAACACTAATACTGAGAAGCACCCACAAGAATGGTGTTATGTATACTTGTGGGCAAAACAGCTTAGGATTGAAATGAGTTAGACCTAACAACTGGTCCTTCTCAAAGTCTTGATAACTATATATATCAAATTGATATAATTTACGATCTGTTGCTAGCATACAATAAATCATTTCTTTACTACAAAAGACTCTTTCAATTAGATGAGGAAATGGTTTCCTCCAATGCATACAGGCACATAGCTTCTTACACTTAAACTCAATGGACACAGCAAACATCATCATGAGAAACAGTTCATACAGTGTGGTGAACTAGCATGCTCATGCATCACCGACATAGTTCGAAAGATGGAGCCCATTGTTTCTTGTGGGACTGCTGATGCTGTGATTAGAAGTCCTGAATAAGGGTTACGCCTGTAATGTTAACTTCTCCCCCTCCTGATGCTGCCTGGCTTGCTGTGATCTTCCAGCCTCCTGCCCGGCTACTGTGATTAGAGGGCAAGAAGCAGAATCTCATGCTTTAAAGAGACTGATCCAACATCTCCATTTGGGTCATTGAGTTTCTCACTCTGAATTTTATTTGTTGTTGTAAGTGTGGTGAATATATGCAAGCTTTTTTAAAAAGTTCATAGGATGTGGGTTAGAACAGCATTTAGTGTCTATCACTAATTGCCTAGAGGAGTTAGGAGTCAACCACATTTCTATGGGTGTGGACTTAATGTAGGTGAGACCAGGCAAGGTTGGCAGCTTCCTTCCCTAAAGCACATTAGTGCATCATCAGGATTTTTTTTAACAACAAATCGACAATGGTAGTTACAATTAAGCCAACTTTTTCTTTTGTATTCAAAATTTCACCATCTGCCCGTAATGTGATTCAAACTAATACTCTCAGAATATTAACTTGGGGTTCAGGATTACTAATCCAGTGACATTACCTCCAGTGACACTACCACTTTTTGCGTTCATTTCACTGTCCTAATAATGTTGAATAGTTAAAATCTTCTCAGTCAATGAAAGAGTGAAAACATAGGCTAAAGATTTCCCAACCTTCTAAGTTTCCTGTTCACTCCCTTCCCAGAAATGACATTGTAACAAAACAGAACAACCCGGGCCGAGAGGCCAGGGAGGTGGCAACCCCACCAATGTCCCAATGCACATGGCATTTTTGCCAATGGGGAGGAGGGTGAAGGATGACCTTCTACTCAGAGGTCAATTTTGCCACTCTTCTCACCCATACATTCATCAGGGTGATTCCTTGGTGTATTCTGGCTACCCTTCTGTGGACTTGTGGGGGTAATTTTACCTGGCACCTTGTGGCCCATTGAAGGACCTTGTGGCATTTATTGCTAATGTTGAAACAATGCCCACTTCTTGACCTCATCAACTATCCAAACCCCATCACTCCATGCCCACCTACCCTTTCAAGGAAGAACAGCACATCAATTGCCTTTTTGCATACGATCCCATGCTAGCTCTCCAAACCAAACTATGGAGATTTTATTGCAGGTTCTGTTCTATAATCAGAAACTCCTTCACCCTAACAAAGTTCATTCCTAGAAGATGTAGGTTAGTGACTTGTACCTGACTGAATTTACAAAGCCATAAAACAAAGGATCGCAGTTGTTGGAAATCTAAAACAGACAAAAAAGCTACTGGAAAAACTCAGAAGGTCTGGCAGTATCTGTGGAGAGAAAGCAAAGTTAATGTGTCATGTCCAGTAATCCTTCTTCAGAATCCTATTGTTGAATTTACAATGGTTTCGGTTGTATTAAGAAAGCAAACCTTAATTATCATGGAGATTACGGGGCTGCAAGTATCCTGGGATGCTGTTGTTGCTTTCACAATGAAACAAAGGTCATGAGCATTTTTATATTTTATTTCCTTTCAAAATGTTACTTTTAACAATATCCTGAGCTAATATTGTATTCAGGCATCCAACATTTTGCGATGTCACCATTTACATAATTTATATGCTGTCTCTTTAGCTGTATGTAAATTTTGTCAATCTGTTAACTGCCTTGTTTTTTTGAACTGTCACTTACTGAATAATTCTCTCAATTTAATAAAGTAGACAATGAATCTCTGTCTTGCTTTTTAACAGAAGTTATTATTCTCCAAGTCTATGTCTTACCTGTGGGAATTTTATTCATATTATTATTAACTTTTTAGCGTTCCCTGTGCAGTCTTCAACATTCGATTCCTAACTCCATTCTCAATCCAGCCTGATTTTTGACTAAGGTCAAAGCATGCTTTATATGGTACTGCGTCCTGATGTTAACTCTCAGCAAGCAGTCCCTGTACAGTTTTAATTATACACAATGAAACCAAATGATCTGCTGAAGCTATTTACCTTCAGTGGTTTCTCAGCCTTCACTCTCAGCACTGAACCGATACTTACCCCACATGCTTGCAAACTGAGATTAGTCATCTATCGTGTGACCTCCAAGAAGAATTTGAACACTCCCAGCCATGTGTTTGCTCGCATAAATGAGTTTCAGTTATTGTTGTAAGTACTGGTAACCAGTGGACCTGTTTACTAAAACCATATAATGACTGGAATTAGATTAGATTATTTACCGTGTGGAAACAGGCTCTTCGGCCCAACAAGTCCACATCGACCCGCCGAAGCGCTACCCACCCATACCCCTACATTTACCCCTTTACCTAACACTATGGGCAATTTAGCATGGCCAATTCACCTGACCTGCACATCTTTGGACTGTGGGAGGAAACCCACGCAGACATGGGGAAAATGTGCAAACTCCACACAGTCAGTCGCCTGAGTCGGGAATTGAACCCGGGTCTCTGGCGCTGTGAGGCAGCAGTGGTAACCACTGTGCCACCGTGCCACCCAAAATTGGACTGCACTCAACTTTGTTCAGGTGCAATCCCTCAAATCTGACGACACTTCTGTCTCAAGCATTCTGAATCAGAGAACTGTAGTTGACCAGCTATCAATTTATACCTGTGTTCAAGTGCACATGTCCAATTTACTTGAAAGCCATTTGCCCAATAGTTTAGCAAATTTAAGTAATTATATTTTTCTATCTCAAATATGCCTTAGCATAGAAGCTCATGCAAATTTAAGTTGAGTTTGGAGGGAAAATGGTTCCTAATAAGTAAAACTGGAACTGGTACATATTAAAAGTTGCCACCGTTCAAGGCTGCTCCAGTGGTACATTATGGATTGCTTTTCATGAATGACATTAGTTCGCAACAAGTGCAAAATAATTACTTCCTGATACACATGTAATAGAGGCAATTTGATCTTGTTGAATTCCTCTAAATACATTGTATTGTTGTGCATTCTACCCAATTTATTCAGCTTTATTTTTGTAGCTTGTAATACACAAACAGGTAGATTTTTCTTCAGCTGAACTTCTGAGGACCCAGTTCATTGATTCAAACAGAAAGGTTCATCCTACCTCTACGTGACATTAAAGTCCCAGCAAAGGGCTAGTATCTAATTACGAACAAGTCGTAAACATCACTTGAAGGAAAGTCAGCAAGAAGACAATTTTCAGAAAAAAATATCCCAAGCTAAGTGATGGACAGTGATTCCATAGTTTCCTTAGAGATTGTATCTCTTATAAGAATTGATTTTCTTTTGGCGCACTTTATACTGACTTCCCATGCCTAGAGTAGGTTCCACCTTCAACAGTGAGAGAATTCAGAGTGAACTGTGTCACCCTTTTTGCTTTACTCTTGCAGGGTTGTTTCTTCACATTCAAAGACCAATCTAAGTTTCTTTAAAATAGTGACAATTTTTTTTTAAAACTTCAATCAGCCGACAGTGGCACACCTTCAGGGCAGATGGGGTTTGAACCTGGACTTTGGTTCAGGTATAGGAATGTGACCACTATGTCACAAAAGCCCCATGTGACATTCATATGTTGTCATGTTTGAATAACAATTTCATTGTGTGTGAACAATAAGAGCTTGATTGGGCTTTGAGCCACTAAAGATATAATTAGAATTACTCAAGGAGTAAGGGCCAACTGGGGAATGATTATAGATCACATCAATTGTGTTTTCCTCCTAGTCATGCTCAGACCAGGCTTAGAGAACAATCAATACATCATCGAATTTATTTGTGCACCTTTTGTAGAATTATCTTGAAAGAGGATCCACTTCATAGCATTAGTTATATTCATGCATGAATGCGTTTTAGGAATGCTGCACAGTATTCCAGAATGCTATCCTTGTTGTGCCAAAGATCAGCAGGGAATCGTTATCAGATAGGTTCACAGCTGGAAACTTACTGAGAGCTTTCATACACCTTGAAATCTCACTAATATTCCTTCTCTTCCCATCCTAGTTTGTGTTAACAAGGAAGGACGTGCAATGACAAGCTTGTCAAGTAACTGTTAGTTCTTACAAGACAGGTTTTGGAAATTTGCCAATTTCTAATTTTGTGATAAAGGCTATTCTAAGGGTAATTTTCTCAAGTAAATCTGAAGGTCCAGTAACCCCAACTTAAATAAAAAACCAATGGAAGTGCCTACATTACATATATTTGTTGCTGTTAATTAAAATAAAGCTTTACAGTACAAACAATTTCTTCTCGTTAACATTTCATTAAAAGAAATACAGCAATGCAAAATGTTATATCTCGGCAAGAGCACTAATCAACTTTAAATATAGGAGAACTAGGAGCAGGAATAGGCAATTCAATCTTACAGTACTGAGTTTATGACCAATATACAAGAGCCACCAGCTGACCTGCATAGTTCCAAGACAGCCTAGTACTGTTTTGAACAGTCACATCAAACTGTCATGAGTGGGAATGCAGCTGCAGCAATTGTGTTTGCAGTGATAATCATGATGACGGACTACTGAAAACATCAACCTTTCCAACAGTATAAAACCTAGGGCTCAAAACAGCAGTTTTTTTTATTAGCAGTGCAGTAGTGTGGGAATAGGCAACATTCAATGATCTCCACAGGGTAACAGAGCAAAGTAGCGTGTCTTTATATAAAAAAAATACAGCTTCCTGGAAGTGGCAAAAATCTGGCATGACTTTGCAGCTACGTCCTCCTTTGTTCTCATAAGTCACACCTAATAAACCCCAGTTTGCTATTTAAGTTGTTATTACATTATGTGATCTAAAATTTTGAATCATGACAAAAAAAATGCCTAAATATGTTTAAAATATTTAATTCAATAGCTGTTGTACAAAACAATGCAGCATACACCGTGATTTGTCTACTTAATTGCTCTCTCTTTTCCCTGACTTATAGTCCAGAGATTCCCTCCATATATATTTTTGATCCATCATTGGCTTTTATTGCTCTACCATGACCATTAATGCAGATAGCAGTCGAAACTCAAAATCCCTCTGTTAAATATAAATAAGTCATTCGATTACTGTTCAACATATACATGCTGCATGTGTTTTAGGCTGTCATTAGACCTTTCCAAAGGTCTACTCCACTGGGCTAGTACAGCATGAATTAGAAGTATTTTACCACATGTGGGTGCCATAAATGTGACACTAACTGGGTTATTATATTGGTGCCCAGATCAGACAAAATGTATGAAATTCTTCTTTAATGAATTCCTGGAATGAACTTTAGTGAATTGGCCGTCTGCTTCACACTGTGCACAATTTCCTTTTCCAGTCAATGACTTTCGCCTGCCTAGTTGTACTTCTACTGAATACAAAATTTGACTCCTAATGTCTTCTGTGCACGTAGTCTGGTTGATTGTTTCTTATTTTAATTTAGTTATATTACTCAGAGAACAAAGCAAAATTTAAGTAATACTTGGAAATAAATATACTTGTCATATGGCAGCTCTATTTTGAAGTATGCGAGGTGAGTCAAAGCAGTATTTCTTATTTGTAAGTTTTACTGTTTTTTTTCTTCTAGGTATAACTATATTATTCTAATAAATTCATGCAAACTACGTGAGCTAAAACATAGCTACAAAGAAGTAAAGAAGGTTATGGCTGAGAAGTCCATTGTAACCATGTCCATTCATCATTTGGGTAATCCTGTTGTTAATTTGTTCTCATTGATTTCTATCTTCATTTAGTTCAAATACCCAGCCAATTTTCCTTGAAAAGGTACAAAGGTCTGGCTCTGCAACTCAATACCAAAATATCACGTGGTTCAAAATATCTATGTATGTCTAAATTTCACACAGTCTCACTCTAAGTTAATTTCAATTTGGTTACTCCTTGTCATTGGCTCCCCATTCATACTATAAGAGTCTTCATAATCATTAACTCCGCCAGAAAAACTCTAATTCCTGTCCCTTTCAAATGTTTAACCTTTTCATTGTCAGGAAGCTATCGCCATTGAATTCTTTGCAAGAACTGTAAAACCAGTCTCGAATCAGTACATAGAGTTTTAATTGCTTCTGCCATATTAAACCTGAATGTGGGAGACAAAAACACCAGGCAGACTACAATTTTTGTTCCAGTTTGAACCTTTCTGTCATTCACAACATGATCATTGCACTTTTATTTCAAAAAACTTATCAAGAAAGATTTACTTCAAATGAGTCAAGGGTGATCTATATAGCACTAAATGTTTTCCAAACCACAATGAATTAAATTTGAAGTGTGGTCATTGTTATATTGTAGAAAACATATCCAATTTACATATAAGTTACAATCATGGCATATTGACCAGCTATTTACAGTGGCATTTCATGAAGGAAAGATATTGGTCAGAATTTGAAGAGATCGCACATCGTTTCTTTGAATGTAGTTGTGGCATATTTTACATGCACATCAAGGTTTAGTTGACAGTGCCGCATTCCTCAGGACTGCATTGACACATTAGCCCAGTATATGTGGACAGTAAAGCTTAAACATACAATTTTCTGGCTCAGTGTAACCCATTGTTAATGATCAGAGGCCAGTGTAAAATATAAATGTTCAGGTCTTAATATATATATGGCCTATAGGAAGGATCAGGAGGTTTTTGTTTAAAGGGAGAAGAGAAGTCTGACTTTGTCACATACATATATTCCTTTATTGTGGATCATGTTTCTGGCTGTGATAAGTTAGTATACTTTATTAACATATTTAGATCAGGAATTCTGGGGAAACAATTGCAGTGGCCCAGAATTGAAGAAGGTTCACTGGATCAAAGCCTTAACTCCTTACTCTTCACAGAGGTTTCCAGACCTGCTGAGTTTCTCCAACAATTTCTGTTCTTGTTTGTTTCAGATCTCCAGCATCTGCAGTTCTTTGTATTATTGTATTTAAATCAGGTTTCCATGCATGTTGATGCACAAGTTTCCCGGGGGTTGGGAAACTGGGCTGTAAAAGAAGAAAGTAGAATTGTTATCATCAGCCATTCAATGTCTTTCAACAAGAGTACCTACATTTCAAATATTTATTAATTGGTTGGGAATTGTTTGGAGTGTTATGAAGACACTACATAATTACTGCTTTTTATTATTTTGCCATTTTGACCACTGTTAACACATTGTTCAGATTAATTTTTTTTTCCAAAATATTTTTTGTTAAGTGTATTTTTCAGAAAGAAAAATCAATATTAAGAAATCTCCTTTTGACATGCTTGCAGATACCAAGTTGTAGTGATTGGAACCAGGTGGACCTCACTGATTACGAGGTTCTTGATTGGGGTTTTTAACCTGTGCCCATTAGGAAACCCTTGGCTGAACAATATAACCAGGAGATTAGAATCTCCTGAGTTAAGGACTTTACTCCTGATGAAGGGCTTTTGCCCAAAACGTCGATAATTCTGCTCCTCTGATGCTGCCTGAACTGCTGTGCTTTTCCAGAACTACTCTAATCTAGATTCTGTGTCGGCTGGCCACTGGTAAATAAAGAGTGACGGGAACCAGCGCCTATGCAGTTATTTCACAAATATGAGGGTTTTGCTGAATGGGTGAAAGGGGCAAACTATGGTCAACATTTCCAATCCTCTCCCAACGTTGGTGATGGCTGTGGTTAACAATGAGGCCACCGTTCTAATAGGTGAAACCATCATAATATGAAATACTCAACAGGATTAAAATGGATCAACTAGCATCACATGCAAAGAACTCTATATCAGCTTTGCATTAGCCTTTGGAAGGTTTTCTACAGTGTTAACACCATTCCTGAGCTTCAGAAATAAAATATCATGGGAGGTAGAGGTAGAAGGTAGAATTGAACAGTGTCTACAGCCTGAACTTTCAGCATGTGGCATTGTCAACTCTGTGGGAACTCAGATCACTTCAGGCCCTGTATAACGTAGGTGCCAATTTCAAAGAAAACAAACATGGAAGAACTTTTTAAGGATGTGAATCATTTAAAGTACAGTGCAGGCGTAGAAGATTAAGCATTAAAATGCACATTATACTTTTTAATATGTTCTAGCTCCTAATATATTCCAGTACTGTCTCTCACAGGTGTACCTGATGTATTCAATCATAAAGATAGCTGGAGATAGCCAGACTTGATTAGATTTTGTAATGGGATGTTGTAAGCTCAAAATGTTATGGAAATAAATAACAGCTTTGGAGAATTGAGGGTAACTTGAGCAGATTTGCATTATGGGCAGTTTCATATGAGCCCATACATATTCTGACCAGGTTGTATTTTAAAACTCTCAAATTTCTGATTAAAATGTGTAGCTTTAATGGAAAAAGAAGTTTATTATTGGTGTTGCATTTCAATAACAATATTGCTCTGCATGGATAAAATGATCAATCTACGCTGCAATATCGAATGAATTATCTTAAAAAGATTACCTCAATAATGAGGTTTGCTCAATGACAATTGAGAAGCGCAGGTTGTTATTTGGACAAACTGGTGTGTTCAAAGATTATATTACATCATCTACATCAGAAATCAGAATCTTACAATTTAGAGGAGACAAGTGAAGATAGGGTCAATAATTTGGCAGAAATTAATTTTTATTTAACTATTTCAAAATGTCATCAATCCTGAAGGCATCATTCCTTACTTTCTCAGCCATCTTTGGGAAATTTGCAGAAAAGTATTTAAGCCCCATGTCACTTCAACAATACATCCTCAGAAGGAGCAGGGTACCCCTGACATTATTTCCTCAATTTCTGAGTTTAATTCTGCAGCTCTATGTTGTATAAGGTATGAAGTTCTTAAATGGTTAATGCCGAACAGTATATTGAGCTCTGCCCAATATGATGATCTAATGTCCTACAGACAAGGGTGGAAGATTAGCTCTGGATCTTTGAGGGAGGTACATTTTCCTACAAGGTTCCATTCACAGTGTCCAACATACAATGTAACATATACCTGATTTCTGTCAATGTAATAAACCACAAGACAAGAGCTTCTTCTTGCTAGAATACCAAATGGTTTCCCTATACAATATTAGATCAATCAGTCAACAGGAACAACATCAGGAGTTGCTGTTCACTTCACCCTGTTATAACAGGACAGCACTTACAGTCTCATTGTTAAACTTCAACCATTCTTACAATTATATAAACTTCAGATTACGGAGCTACTGTAGTCTGTTATAACCAATTCCTATCTGTTGTGATATCACATGGCATGGATCACCAATTGTTGAACCTGACACCTCCTGTGCCATCATTTGAGTGATTTGTATATCAGCTGAAATAATTTGTTTTTCATATTCAATGCATTTTATTGTTAATATATCTTCAACTGAGTAATAGCATAATAAGCTATCATTACCTTCTCTGAGTCATATTACAAAGAAATATTTGCACATAGCTCCATTCATGATCTGAGATGTCCCAAAGCAATACACAGCACTTTTGAATTGCTGTCCCCGTTGTACTGAAAATCCAGTGATCAACTTGTGCTCAGCAAGGAAACCCAAACACCAATGTGATGATGAACAAATTCTTTATGTCTTTTACTGATATTGCTCAATGGCTAACTATTGACCTGAACACGAGTAAAGCGTTTTTGCATTTCATAAGTGAGCAGAGTGAATGCTTTGCACTCACCTGAAAGAACAGTGCCTCTATGTAGTATTTCATCAAAAGGTCACCATCTCCAAGAGTGTTGTGATCCCTCATTGCAGCTTGGTGTTAAGACCAGCAGAGGCAAGGGAAACACCTCCCTTCTCTTTTAAGTCTCTCATGAGTCAGCTGCAACAAATATCTTTTATTTGCTTTTAGCACAATGCTGTCACACTTTATTAGAAAATGACGGAGGTTTCTGAGTGAAAAAAGAGGAATTTTATTTCCCATTAACCTCCACTAATAATGCAATAGTAAGCTCATAAACAAAAAATGAGTTTAAAACCAAATGTGTGACTGGAAAATAAAGATTATACAGTCAAAGAGTCCATGAAGTGTTATCTTCTTAATATTAATTGTTTAGCCATTGATTTTATATCAGCATTAGTAGCAAATCTATAAATATCTTTGATTTCTTAGTGAATTGTTGTTTTCCCAATTATTTGTTTGTCCAAGTATTGTATCCAAAGATGAGAGAGAAGGAAATGGATAAAAGAGAGGCTGGATGAAGGGTAGAAGTCAGGGAGTGGATAGGGCAGAGGGAGAAATGCAGTTCTTACTTACAAATTAATTTTCTTTCTCTTTGCTCTGCTGCTTAAAAGCAGCTGTTGAAATATAGCTCACTGTGTGTTCTGGAGTCGAGCTTCAGTTTGGTCACAAGTTAAGCAACTGGCAGGTTCCTGTCAATATGAATTCATCACACATGGGTGAATTAAACAGCAGTTGCAAATTTCTTGATTCTAACTCAATTATCTGGGTTGCACGTCTTCAGATTAAAAATGGAAATTTCAGTGCAGATGGTCTCATATTTTCAAAGGCAACTTCAATCTGTGATGAGATGACTATTTCAGTCGTGTTAGGTTCATATTTTTTTCTTTTCCAAATAAACAAGCTATTTTTTAATGCTCTTAGGTATAACAATCAGAAGTTAGAAGTTGAAATTTGACAGTTCACATTTATTACTATCATATGAATTAAAGTGTCAACTTTAAGTATCTGGAGCTGATTTGAACCAAAATTCTTCTGACTGTTATTAATAGCCCTCTGGTAATTTTGTATGGTTCCAGATGGGGACATCTCAAACTAGTAAACTCTGAGTGTGTTGGGATGTACGGCTTCCTTGGCTTTTCAAATTAACCAGCGTTGATTTTCAAAGGATTGTTTCACTTGTGGATGCTATTGTCCACACTCAAATGGTTGATTGAAACTCTTCTGGCCTGATTCCTTTTGGAGGTGCCTGACAAGCAGCACTCAGATTGATAGAGTCCTTTTACTTTCTAAAGCTGCAGAGCATGTGTTAAAAATGGTTACTTTTAGAATGGTGATGTACATTAGCTCACACACTATGATGTCAGACCAGTAACGCACAAATATGCACACATTGCGGTCAGTTCTCAATGCTTTTCATGTATGTTCAAGTGGCATTCTGATGAGAGGAGATAGATGATCAGTTCTCATTTTAATCCCTTACTGTGATGCTTGTCTTTCTGTTTAACATTTTACTGACACTCTACACATGCTTGGGCCCCAAGGACTTCAGCAGTAAGCGACTGAATTTATAGCTGTAGTCATGGTTTGGCTGTAACAGACTTATTTAAATGAATTACACAAATTTTGGAGTTAGGAATTAACAATCTCCATGGTACATCAGGGTTTTGATTTGATATCAACATGCACTTGGAGACAGGAATGTTACCCATTGTGCCAGAACTACACTACACTACTTGTCATATACAGTAGCTCTTTCTGATATCGGTAGGAAGAATATAACACAGTCAATTTATATAAATGTTACACTTCTAAGTTATGTCATTTGAGTTTTCAACTTATGAGTACTGAGTATTTTTAAGTTGTTGATCAGTTTTGGTGAATATTCTCTGTTGTTGTACATGGCATTATGAAGTATGGTTTACTGTTACCCCTTTCATTGTTGAAATTCTGTGGCTTTGCTTAGTGCTTCTCTAATTGTACCACTAACACGAGGAAGTGTCATTAAAGAACTGTTTAGTGTGGGTACTGCACCTTAGAACATTATGCCACACTCTGGATGAGTATGCTGTATGTCTGTTTTATCTTAGCACACCATGGACTTTGCCAATAGGAGTTGCAACAGAATGTTTCTTTTTTCATAAGTAAGTGAAATCAACAATTGAGAAGACTGGTCTCTGGAATGGTTATGACAAATAAGCTGTCTTTAATTTCAACCAGAGTAAGGGAAAGAGTTATAACTGCAGAACTCTTTTCGCGCTGGATACAGCTGGATGTTATATATTGCATGCTTGCATTAGATGCAGACATTACCGTGGTCATGCCCCCAACTGCATTGTTGTGGTATTGTATATGAAACCGCATACTATAAATAAAATGGTAAATGATAAAAGCATAAGGAAACATGCCTTTGAAATTACAAAGGTATAATTACAAAGAAAAGAGAATCAAAGAGGTGTTTCTCAAGCTGTTTGCTGGAGACAGAGTACAGATGATAGACAGTCAGCTTTTGCTCACAAAATCCAAAACACAACTTTTAGTCTTAGATGTGATCCTCCATGAGAAAGCACCTGACGAACAAACCTGAGTTTGCAAATTGCTACACAGCAACTAATTTAAAATAATCAGTTAAACTGATTACTTCAAACAGTTTATGCTTGTTTGAAGTAGCATAAATTCATCATGGATATAGGGATCCACTCTCTGCCAATAAAAGGGACATGTTCAAGCCTTGTACTTTACTTAATTCTCTAGACACTAGGGAGCTATAGTTCCCTGTTTTCCTCTGAATGAAAATACCTCCGTCGATCAGCATTGATTTATCTAGCTTTTAGCACCTCTTTAGCTCCGTGGGGTGGCACAGTGGCATGGGGTGGCATGGTGGCTCAGTGGTTGGCACTGCTACCTCACAGCACCAGGGACCTGGGTTTGATTCCGACCTTGGGTGACTCTCTGTGTGGGTTTCCTCTGGGTGCTTTGGTTTCCTCCCACAGTCCAAAGATGCGCAGATCAGGTGAGTTAGCCATGCTAAATTGTTTATAATGTTAGCTATGTTAGTCAAACGGAAATGGGTCTGGGTAGGTTACTCTTCAGGAGGTCGGTGTGGACTTTTTGGGCTGAAGGGCTTGTTTCCACACTGTAAGGAACCTAATCTTCACTCCTGTGGTATAACTTGTGATCACTTTTGAAATTTAGCATTCCTCCATTTAGTCTGATGAGGGCAACATGAAATACCTTGGCAGCTTATATTTTTTTTCCGTGATATTGATCATCTTTTCTTCAAAGGTAAAATTACAATTGTAGCACATTTCAAACATTTTTCGCTATTTTTTATCCAACATTTATGATATCCAATTGTGTTTCATAATTGTTTCATTATTATATTTGTTAATGTTGAGAATTGAGTAAGGATCGGTATAATTGAAATCATAGTTTTACAAGTGTTTACCCATTAAAAATTACTAATTATATGAATAGCATGAATAAAAAAAATCGAAAGTCCATGACATCCCATTTTTGCGTTTGGCGAGAGAAAAAGCTGAAAATCCACGTGTCAGTTTCTCGTGACATACTTGTTATCATTTTGTGTTCATAAATTAATGAGAATGGATTTGCCAAACGTTTTACAAGGAAGTTGTCATCTCTTTAACAAATGATCCGGCTTATAATGAAAAATTTTGCTTACAATGTGGCAGCATGTTCTGACGTGATTAACAATGACTGAGTATTGATCCATTTTAATTCTAAAAGATACTTGAACGTCAATCCTTCTTTTACATGACATATCTAGAGTAAGCAACAGCTATATAGAGGATTTAAATTTGTCTTAAAAACAGAGAATGCTGGAGAAACTCAGCATGTTTGGCAGTATCTGTCGAAAGGGAAACAAAGTTAATGTTTTGAGTCTGATATAACTCTTCAAAACTGAAAAGGGAAAATGATTGTTTTATGCTGTGGATGGAGGGGCAGGAAGAATGACTGGAACAGATCATGAGGGTATCTAGAGCAAAAGAGGAGAGTAATAATTATGGTGAGTGAGAGAGATAAAAGTAGGTGTGAATGATAGGCATGAAAAGGAGAAAGTGGGTCTATTCTTCAGAGAGGAAAGCCAACAAGAAATGCCTGAGGGTGAGTGTAGGAGCACATTGATAAAAATGTATGACAGAGCTCATGCTTTGAAGTTGTCGAACTCAGCGTTGAGTGCTAGGGGCTATAAAGTGCCTAAGCAGAAAATGATGTGCTGTTTCTTCAGCTTGCAATGAGGTTCCTTGGAACACTGCAGCAGGCCCAGGATGGAAATGTTAACATGGGAGCAAGATGATTTATTGAAGTGGCAGCAACTTCAATAGGACTGAATATCAAGGGAAGAGTGTGACAGTTGGTCAACTTCATACCATCTGTTTTGCATTACTGCCTAAGATGAATTCCTACTTCAATATATTTATCTTGACATGCATGCTGATCTTTTTACTGATGTGTTTACTTACATTGCTTACAATATTTGGAGGTATATTTTCTTTAAAGCACGGTTGCTGCTTATTGTGGGCTAGATTGGGATTTCTGCTCATCGGTATGACTGCTCGAAAGAATTGTGAATTGATCTGTTTTACTGGATAAGGCTCAGTGAAGGTTGCAGGGTAAACTTTCAGTGGGATCTCAAGTATTAAGTGAAAATCTGTCAATCACAATGTGTAAAATTGTTGGGCCGATCGGCCTGTTTCCACACTGCAAAGGAATTTAATCTTAATCTAACCTAAAATGTTTTTTGCATATTTTGTGGCATCCAAAAAGAGCACAGCCAATAGAGTCATAGAGTCATAGAGATGTACAGCATGGAAACAGACCCTTTGGTCCAACCTGTCCATGCCGAACAGATATCCCAACCCAATCTAGTCCCATCTGCCAGCACCCGGCCCATATCCCTCCAAACTCTTCCTATTCATATATTCTTCTAAATGCCTCTTAAATGTTGCATTTGTACCAGCCTCCACCACTTCCTCTGGCAGCTCATTCCATACATGTACCACCCTCATAGGTCTCTTTTATATCTTTCCCCTCTCACCCTAAACCTATGCCCTCCAGTTCTCGACTCCCTGACCCCAGGGAAAAGATTTTGTCTATTTATCCTATCCATGCCCCTCATAATTTTGTAAACCTCTATTAGGTCACCCCTCAGCCTCTGACACTCCAGGGAAAACAGCCCCAGCCTGTTCAGCCTCTCCCTGTCGCTCAAATCCTCCAACCCTGGCAACATCCTTGTAAATCTTTTCTGAACCCTTTCAAGTTTCGCAACATCTTTCCAATAGGAAGAAGACCAGAATTGCATGCAATATTCCAACAGTGGCCTAACCAATGTCCTGTACAGCTGCAACATGACCTCCTAACTCCTGTACTCAATACTCTGACCCATAACGGAAAGCATACCAAATGCCTTCTTCACTATCCTATCTACTTGCGACTCCACTTTCAAGGTTCTATGAACCTGCACTCCATGGCCTCATTGTTCAGCAACACTCCCTAGGACCTTACCATTAAGAGTATAAGTCCAGCTAAGATTTTGTTAAAGGATACTGAAGCAATATAAATGTACTGGCATTGCATTTTGAATGGGTTCTGAATAATGCCACTGTGCAAAGCCAAACACATTTTGAGAGTTTCAAAGAGGAGGCAGTATCCTAAAACCATACCTTCCCATTACACTTCTTACCCACTTCTGGCACAGGCTCCATGCCACTTCCTTTATCCTTGCTTCCCCCTCCTACAAAGACAGGATTGAAGAGAAACAAATTGGGTGTTCTTTCTAGTTCTTGCCATTGTTTACACACAGAGACAACCAACAGTTACTCTGCTGTGTCTCGCAAATGGCACACGCTACTGTCTCTGCGCATTGTGTGATAGTTGAAGGTGGTACATAGGATGTTATTTAAGCAAGCTTGGATAATGTCAAGCCACTGGAATGTTGCCAGAGCTGTGCCTATTTTGGCAAGTTGAACGTATTCAATTACACTTCTGACTGGTGATTCATAGAAAGCTGAATGGCATTGGGAGTCAGAAGGCAAGTTGTGGTGTTATTGGTGCTCTTGTAACGACAGTATTTATATGGCTATTCCAGTTCAATGGTAACCCCCTAGTGTTCAATGTTGTGTCAGCTGGGTACATTAGTCATGGGAAATGTAGAGTAATAGGGTAGGCGAATGAACCTAGGTAGGATACTCTTCGGAGGGTCAGTGTGAACCTGGTGGGCCAAGTATCCTGTTTCCACACTGTAGGAATTCTATGATCACAACTATCTCCTTTTTGTACAGATATGACTCTAGCCAGTAGAGTGTTTTATCCACAATTCCCATTGGCTCCTCACTTAACCTCTGGACTTAACTTCTTTCATCCATTTTTAGACCAAGGCTGTAACAACAGCAGGAGTTGAATGGCCCTGGTGGATCATATCATAGAGCAGTGAGCAGATTTTCCTTTGCCAGTGCTGCTTGATAGCAATGGCCACAATTCCTTCTGACACTTTGCTGAGGATTGAATGGTTATCGTACTGATTAAACAGAGGATACAACCAGGTAATTTTGCAAGTGCCAGTCTTGTGGCGGTCCTGGAGCAACATGGCTGGGTGTGCAGCTAGCTGTGGAGCACAAGTCATCAGTACTGTTGACAGAATGCTCTCAGAATACAAAGCTCTTGACTTTCTGAGCTTGGTAACTTTTAACTCCAGAACTGTGAGTTAAATCTCACTTGGAAATTCTCCATCATTCTCCATGTCCCCATGGGGTGGCATGATGGCACAGCGGTTAGCACTGCTGCCTCACAGCACCAGGCCTCGGGTTCGATTCTAGCCTCAGACGTCTGTCTGTGTGGAGTTTGCGCATTCTCCCTGTGTCTGTGTGGAGTTTGCACATTCTCCTTGTGTCTGCTTGGGTTTCCTCCAGGCGCTCAGGTTTCCTCCCACACTCCAAAGATGTGCAGGTTAGATGAATTAGCCGTGTTAAATTGCCCATAGTGTTAGGTGCATTATTCAGAGGTTATTGAGTCTGAGTGGGTTACTCTTCAGAAGGCCAATGTGGACTTGTTGGGCCAAATGGCCTGTTTCCACACTGTAGGGAATCTAATCTAATCAAACTAGGTGAATATTTCAACCTCATTTAAATCATCACAGATTGTGTCTTTTTAAGGAATGTACAAGCTTTAATTCATTTTCCTGATGAGCCAGAGAGACTTTCTAGCGTTCTCCATGCACTCTCTCTCAACTGAGTCCTAACAAACAGCATGGCCAGTGAGTTTCTCTGCATTTTTAGTCATGTGTGAAGAAGGATGATGAAGACTCTAATCTAAGGATGGATATTGCCAGTTTGCAGATAACTACACCCAGAATGGCAGGGATATTTCCACAGGGGAAGCAGAAAAGAGAGTCCTCAGGGGATGTTAATTAAAATGGTGAGTTAGAAGAGTCGAATCAAATGAATAAGAGAATCAAAAGATGGTCAGTCTCCTTGAAAATAGAAAACATTGTTCCCAAAATCAAGATCCTTAATGAAGGTTAACACTTTTGTGTAAAGTTTGGAATGGTTAACCACAGATACTTAAAAGATGCTGTTGAGTATTGAGTCATTTTAACATTCTTTACTCAATTTATTTAGAAGCTTGGATATGATGCATGAGCAATATACAGGTAGATGGGAAAAGTATAAAAGGCATGATTAGTGAGAGCTGTTCACTGATTCAGAGAACAAATGGACACTTGGTATGGAGTGTGTTAGTCTCAGTTGCCTTTGATGTCACATTTTGCTCTATAATGATAAATCTTGGCTTTTGAGTCCCAACTTCCATCTGAAGAAAGCGATTGCCTGAGGAAGACTCCCACATGATAACAACCTCTGCTATCTGCTATTTATATTTTATTTCTACAGAGTCTGAGCTTACCCTGTGGCAATCACTTTTGAATCTTTCCAAGCAATAATTATATGACAGGAACCCAAGATGCAAAGATTGTCACCTCCCCAGTCCATTCCTTTAGCTTGGGATTAGTGCTTGATTTATCTGGAGGCCAATTGCTCACTTTTTCCCAATACTTGCATAAATAAGGTGTGCACAGGGCTTGAAATATCCTCTCTCATTTGTTCAGGTATGCCTGTGACTTCAATATGTAGCACACAACCTTTGAGCTTTGACATAACCTTGTTTTGGTCCTAAAATGAATAAAGTTGTTTGATTTTCCAGCAAGAGAGAGTGACTTCAAGCTATTCTGAAAAATACCTTTGACTAAAAGCCATTATTTCTAATCAATGCTGTCAAGTTTACCCAGGTTCAGAAACATTCAATATATAACCAAGAATGGAATAATCTTACTAAAGTCTAAATTTGATTATAAAATGTTGCCACAAAAATTAGGTTTATAAAATTGTTGTGTTTTTGGGACTGTGACTAGAATTTAGGTTAAATGCAGGTTTTGTTTTCTGCCTCACGACAAACTTAGATTGTGAGGGTGTTAGAGATCGAGGTGGGAAGAAGGATACATTGTTAGCCTGGGAAGAAAATGAAAGCTGTTAACACTTGTATGCAACAGCAGATGCAGCTATGTTGACAGTGTTTGAAGTCCAAATTGCTTTTGTTTCACTGTGTGGTAGTTATAATCTTGAATTCACTACATAATGAATCGTGAAAGCAGAATTAATAATAACATTTGAAATCAATGAGTGCATGAGAAAAGAGTGTTTGCAGCACTGTTAGTGGTGGGAACAATTGGATTGCTTTTGTAAAAGGTAGGTATATGTTCTAAATGGCCTCCTTCTGTGCTGGATCATTCCAGAATTTTAACTAAAATATTACCAGGAATGGGAAGTATAGTTGTGATCAGAAGTTTGTAAAATAATCAAGGTATTTCCATTGGAAGTGAAAGTTAAAACTTATTTGAAATTTGGAAATCTTTGAACAGTTTTGAGGGTTGTCTTGAAGTGGTAAAGAACATCAGGAAAGCTTTACCACTTGTCTTCGAATAATACCACAGAGCCTTTTATTTCCACTTGGAAAGACAGACAGAGACCGGGGAGGGGTGGGGCGGGGGGAGTCGGGGGTACTGTCATCTGAGGGACAAACCTTTCAACAGATTTTCCTCAATGCTTTACTGGAATAACAAGCTGCATTGCATCTCAAGACTAGTGAGGGAGTCTTACGTTTGTAATCTTTAGACTCAGAGGTAGTAGTGACATCATTGAGACAAAGTTGATATCCAAGGAAAACAAAGGTGAAAGTTTTTCACGGACGATCAGAACGTTAAATGTTTGAGTGTGAATTGAGGAAGAAACCATAATGTAATTTTAAAAGGAATTTGAGTGAGTATTTGAGGATGTAGAAGAATTTAGAGAAGATTAATGCAATCAATGTCATATAATCGGATTTTTAAAAGGATATTACGAAGGTACACTTGGTAAGCTGATGATAACATAGGGATTCACAGGGCAAATAATTGAATGGGTAGCAAATTGGCAAAAATAAAATGCAGATAATAAGGGCTGTTTTAAAGTGAAAGTTTGGGTAAATGTAATCTGACTAACCTTGACAGGTTTGCAGTGACTCTAACTCAGGCACATTATGCAGTGCATTGGACAAATGGGCCAAGAGTCAGGGGAAGGTCCAACACAATTTTATTAAACACTTTATCAACGAACAACAGCATTCATCAGACTTTATTGATGCACTATCATTCTTTTCACAGGACTTTTCAGTTTATACTCTTAAACTAGTTATTCTACTCCTGATACATGCTTCCGAGAATTCACTACACCCGATCCACAGGTCCCTACCAATGTATTTGAACTGTCATTAAGGTTCTGACAGGCTGCTTCCCAGTCTTTAAGGGTTGGCTGATAGTTCAAGATCTGCAGTCATCAATTTGGACTTCCTCTCTTATCTAGGGTTGGTTCTGGTCTTCCAGTCGCCTCGCCCGGGTCGTCTGATGATGCTCACTATGATGTACAAGGAGCTGGAGATAATGTGCAGCTCAGCTGTCAGTCAAAGCTGCTCTCTGGACATGCTGTTGAAGAAGATGCATAAGCAGAGTGAGCTGGGGCTCTAGGTTGCCCCCTTTATACCCCCTTCACACTTCTGTGGCCTGTGTCCATTACTAGGATGGATTATTCTTTGCGAGATTACCAACTTCTTCTTTCAATCTAATATTATGCTTCAATTTGTATAACACCCTGGTTAGGCTTCAATCAGAGGACTTGCTGCATTTTAGTCTCCATTTTAACACCACAGAATCAGAGAATTGTTACCGCTCAGAATAAGGCCATTCAGTTCATTTGTTGCAGCTCTGTCTATCAAAAGCAGCATTATTCCCAGTACCAATCTCTTGCTTTTTCCCAATCCATACCCTTGCTCACAATTTCTTTCCAAGAAAATCATTCAAACCTGCCTCAGCAGAATCATTCCCAGGCAGTGTATTCCTTATCCTAATTTCTCACGATGTGAAAGCTTTCTTTTCTCACATCACCTTTGTTTCTTTTGCACATCACGCTAAATATCTGCTCTCTCATTATTGTTACTTTTTACAAGCAGGAACAACGTCTGCCCATTTATTTTACCCAGTCCACTCATTATTTTCAAAATGTCTATCAAATCTCTTCTTAGCCTTCCTCTCTCCTTCTTCAATCTGTCCAGGAAACTGAAGAAAATAAATGTCACATGATGTGCAAGAATCCTTAACAGCATCAAACTCGACAGAGATAAGCTCTCTAGAAAAGTTAAGCAGGTTCAGAGATTTTCTTTAGAACAGACAGAGACGATCTGTGAGAGGCATTTTAAACTCCACATGCCTTTGGTTGGTTGGATGTGTTTTGAATGTTCGTGGGAAAATCCAACACTTGAAGCAAAAAGCAAATTAGTTGCTAATAAATTCAGTGAAGATTTACCCTCACATCATATGCCCGTGAAGACAATGAATATTTTTACTTTTAAAAGGGGCATAGAAAACAAATTACTTTGACATAATGGATTCCAGAAGGATAGTTTATCTTTTTTTGCGGTTTCTATAAAGAGAAGGATTAACTCATGTTTTGGCATCTCTCTGGAAAGTCAATACGATGTAATGATCTCTTCGAGAACTTTCAATTGAAGAAACAATCAGAATGCAGCAGACCACATGTGGAATTAACAGTTAATATTGGCTGGATGTTTACAGAGACTGAAATACAAAAGCCTCCAACTCCCAGAAATGCTGTGTGCAAATTGGAAAATGGAATGACAGAAACCACTTTATCATTAGAAAGTACGAATGGCTGTTGTTCTTCCCCATTGTGTGAGAATGATTTATGCCATCACTTCGTTATGTTCAGACTGGAACATGACAGCACTTGGCGTAACAACAACATAGAACGCAGAATGGCACAGAAATAAGCCCTTCACCCCATCATGGCTGTGCTGACCATGATACCATTCTAATCTAATCCCATCTGCTTGCATCTGGTCCATATTCCCCTATTCCCTGACTGCTCATGTGTCTGTCTAAATGCTTCTTGAATGTTGATATCATCTCTGCTTCTGCACCTCACCTGCAAGGGAATTCCCGACAGCTCCCACACTCTGTGTAAAACAACTTTGCTTACGTATCCCCCTTTCACGTTAAACCTATCCCCCTGGTATTTGATTTTTCCACTCTGGGGAAAAAGAAAGATTCTATCAGCTCTATCCATGCCTTCCATAATTATATTTACTTCTATCAGGTCACCCCTCAGTCTCTGATGTTTTAGTAAAACTGATAAGGAGATATCGTATTAATTCATGAGGCAATATTGTGATTTGAAGATCAGAAGAAAGCCACCTTGTGTAGCAACAGAAAAGATCCTGTCCAAAAAATATACCATATGCAATGAAACCAGTATAATTCATTTTACTTGCTAGATATACCCTCTCTACTTGTTCAATAATTTCTGACTACAATGATTAACAGTTAACTAATTTGATAAATACTTCCTTCTCGTTGATTGGTAGATTACACAATTGAATAATCAAATGCATCTGAATGGCATATAACTACTAATTAAATACATTTTTGTAATGCTTTTTGATTCTAAAATGTAAGTATGATTCCTTAGACAGTCTAAACAAATATGCTAAAATATACGTCAGGTGAAGGTCATACTCCCACACACTTCAGCGTCTCAGTTGCTGAGGAAGTGAGGGCTGTCAACTATCCAGATTAAATGTATTTGTCATTTTGATCAGAAACTATGGCTACATAAAACACAGTTTAAAGAAGGCAAAACATTCAGGTAAACTGAAATAAAAGAGTGATTCTTGATTAGCCACAGAAAGACTGGAAATGGATAACAGTGCAGGATAAAGGACCGAAGTTTATACTGATAAGGGTTTGATGAAGAGAGATCAGAGAAGACTTGTTTCATGTTGTGTATTAACACAAGCATTGATCAGTTTATTGGATTGTCTGGGTGAAAGTGAGAACTGCAGATGCTGGAGATCAGAGTCTAGATTGGAGTGGTGTTGGAAAAGCACAACAGGTCAGGCAGCTTCCGAGGAGCAGGAAAACGTTATTGGATTGTCTGGTCTGTTTATAGAAGGATACAGCGCAGTACAGGCCCTTCGGCCCTCGATGTTGCGCCGACCGAATCCTACCTAACCTATACTAGCCCAATAACTTCCAAATGCCTATCCAATGCCCGCTTAAATGACCATAAAGAAGGAGAGTTCACCACTGATACGGGCAGGGCATTCCATGAACTCACAACCCGCTGTGTGAAGAATCTACCCCTAACATCGGTCCTATACCTACCACCCCTTAATTTAAAGCTATGTCCCCTAGTAACACCTGACTCCATTAGCGGTAAAAGGTTCTTAGTATCTACCCTATCTAAACCCCTAATCATCTTATACACTTCTATCAGATCTCCCCTAAACCTTCTCTTCTCCAATGAGAACAGCCCCAAGTGCCTCAGCCTTTCCTCATAAGATTTTCCTACCATTCCAGGCAACATCCTGGTAAACCTCCTCTGCACTCGTTCTAAAGCTTCCACATCCAAACTGTACTTTTGTGTAATTTTGCCCAGAGTACAGAACGAGAGATATATAGGAAAACTGCAGAAAGAAAGAAAGGCAGAGGTCAATTTGTCTCTTTTGCTTTCTAAGTAGCATTTATTTTTATTCCAGTTTATTATTAACACATGATTTACAGTATATTTAAATAATATTTTTTAATTTTTTATGACTTATAAACTCTTAACTTTTTATTTTCCCATGGAACTGGGGTTCTCTTGAAAAGACTTGTATTTATTGCCCATCCCCAATTGCCCTGGAGAAGAAGATGAATGGAAAAGTGGTAAAGATTTTTTTTAGATTTTAGACTTTTATTATCACGTGTGCCCAATACAGGAATACAGTGGAAAGTTTATAATTTCACCACATATGGTGCCATCTTCCAAACCAAGGTACCTAGGTACAAAAAAAACTTAGTTTCAAAGTAGTAAGAGAAATTAGAGTTAAAATGTTAAGTAATACTTCATAGAATAGTAGAAAAGTAAAAGTATAGGTAATATTCCACATTAAATTCTTTCATAGTTTAAACCTGGACAAAAGTTATAAGTTAAAAGTTCAGCAGTCTTTGAATTCTCCGCTTATCTTAATTGTCTGTTCTCAGTGTCGCCGTCGCACATGTTATTGCTGCTGCTGAAACCGCCACCTCTTCGAACTCCCCCGGTGCCTCGGGAACAAATCTGGGCAGGATCCACTCACACAATGAGCTGAGACATCGCCATGAACTGCCAAGAGATCAGCCAACTTACCGTCAAGGTACCAGACCATGACTCACCACATGCCACCAAGAGAGCAGGCTGCGACCTGCTATGAGTCACCGAGAAATCAGGCAGGGACCTGCTAAGGAGCTGTTGAGAAACCAGGCCATGAGCTGCTAGGAGCTGCTGGGAGACCAAGCCAGGCCCTGCTAGGAGTTGCTGAGAAACCATGCCTGACCCTGCTAGGAGCTGCTGAGAGACCAGCTGGGAGCCACCACGTGTCAACAAGAGACCAGGCCAGGACCTGCTACGAGTAGCAGAGAGACCAGGCTCAGACCCACCGACAGACCCAAGATAGGGTAATGAGTTGCTTGGAGGGAAACTTGCAGATGGTGCTACCTTTGTCCTTCTTAATGGTAGAGATCATGAGTTTAGAAGTTGCTCTTTAAGGAACCTGAGTGAATTTCTGTTTCTTGTAGATGGTACACTGATGCTATTGAACATCAATGGCAGAGGGCATGCATGTCTGTGGTTGTGTCGTCAAACAAATGGGCTGCTTTTCTGGATCCTGGATAGTGTTGAACATCTTATGTGTTGTAAGTGCTGCACTCATTCACGGAAATATTCCATCACAGTTCTGACTTGTGCTTTGTAGATGGTGGATAATTAGCTTTGGAGAATTTGGAGGTGAGTTATCCATTGCAGGAATCCTAGCCTTTGACCTGCTCTTGCAGCCATTGTATTTATATGGCTAGTCCAGTTCAGTTTCTGGTCAATGGTAACTTCCAGGATGTTGATAGTCAGTGATTCAATGATGGTAATGGTGTTGAATGTCAACTTGCAGTAAGGGGTAATTTAGTACATAATTCCTTGTATTTTTAAAGTTGAATTGGTGGGCTGGATTTGACAGTTCCTTGCCTGCACATTTGAAAGTGAGGAAGAAGGACCCTTCTAAAATACTGCATATGGTCTTTCTATTGCCTTTCCTCTCATCCTGGCCTGTCTGTCATAATACGGGAGTTGAAGAAGGTGTGCAGCCTGTCTATCCTTGGACCCATGGAAGGTTTGAAGTATTCAATTAATGGCCACATTCAGTCACCACACTGGCAGGAGAAGGCACAGTCCAGGCATGTAGCCCAGAAATTCACATCACTCTCAAGGCAACTCTGCATTCATTTATCTGTACTTCTAGATCAGGATAATGTAAGTTGAAAAGAAGCTGTAATTCCGCCAAGCAATTGCTTCCACCGACTTGACTCAGCTTGTGTCTCCATAGATTTCACTCTAGTCTGCAGGACTGGTCAAAGTCAAGAGTGTGGTGTTGAAAAAGCAGGCAGCATCCGAGGAGCAGGAGAGCCGACGTTTCAGGCACTGCCCTCTTGACCTGTCCATCGTCTTCCTCATCTATCCACTCCAGCCTCATCTCCAACCTATCACCTTCTCCCCCACCATCACCAACCTATTGCAATCTCAGCTGCAATGCCTCCCAGACCCACCTCCCTCCCATTTATCTCTCAGAACCCCAGCCCACAAGCCTCATTTCTGATGAAGGGTTTATGCTCAAAACATCGATTCTCTTGCTCCTCGGATGCTGCCTGACCTGCTGTACTTTCCCAGCACTACACCCTTGACTATCATCTCCAGCATCTGCAGACCTCACTTTCTCCTACAGGAGTGGACAAGCACAACATTCTTTTTATTAAGTTCAAAAGCTTCAAGCAAATTTAACTTACAAAAGATAATGGAGTAACCAAATGTGCAACATCTTGTGCTGTGCTTGTATTTACTGTGCTGTTCAGCTGTACAAGTGGATATATTAAGCTTAGAAACATAAGAAATAGAGGCAGAAGAGACCATTCAGCCTTTGGACCCTGCTGCAACATTTGAAGTGATCAATGCTGACCAAACTCAGTACTCTGTTTTTGCTTTCTCCCTATATTTTTAGCACTAATAACTCTATTTAACTCCTTTTTTGAAAACATCTAATGTTCTGGCCTCAATCACTTTCTGTGGTAGAGACTTCCACTGGTTCACCACTTTCTAGATGAATACATTTCTCTTCATATCAGGCAGAAGGTACAGATGCCTGAACACACATGCCAGCTTTAGGAACAGCTTTTTCCTAGCTGTTTTTAGACTGATAAATGGACTCTCAACATTGATCTCACCTAGCGCACACCCTGTACAATATAACCCGTATATCGCTGTTGAAGTCTGTTTACAACCTCTGATCTGTACATCCTTGCTTACCATGATCTGCCTGTACTGTTCATCACCAAAGCCTTTCACTGTACTTCAGTGCACATGACAATAAATCAATCAATCAATCCTAAATGGTCCATACCTTATTATTAAATTGTGAGCTCTGGTTTAGGACTCCTCAGTCACTAGGAATATCATTTCCATGTTTAGTCAGTGCGATCATGTTTGAATGTTCTTGGTTTCTATGAGATGTCCCTCATTGTTTTAAAATCCAGCGTGCCATTGATCCAGTCTCTCTTCAAATGTCAGTCCTGCCATCCTGGGAACTGTCTGTTAAATCTTTATTGCATTTCCTCCATGGCCGGTACATCCTTCCTCAGATAAGGAGACCAAAATGGCACACAATACTCCAGGTGTTGTCTCACCAAAGTCCTGTACAGTTGCAGCAAAACATCCCTGGTCCCGTAAGTGGAAAACCATGCACAAAGATAAGATAATCTTTTGCAAGTAATTTTCTAAGTAATGCAGAATGTTGAAGAAATTTGAGAGCCTTTTCTTCATTTAGAACCCATAAGACCATAAGAAATAGGAGTGGAAGTAAGGCCATTCGGCCCATTGAGTCCACTCTGCCATTCAATCATGGCTGATGGGCATTTCAACGCCACTTACCCGCACTCTCCCCATATCCCTTAATTCCTCACGAAATTAAGAATTTATCAATCTCTGCCTTGAAGACATTCAACATTCCAGCCTCCACTGCACTCCGTGGCAGTGAATTCCACAGGCCCACCACTCACTGGCTGAAGAAATGTCTCCTCATTTGCATTCTAAATTGACCCCCCTCTAATTCTAAGGCTGTGCCCATGAGTCCTCGTATCCCTGCCTGACAATTTCCCAGCGTCCACTCTTTCTAAGCCATGTATTATCTTGTAAGTTACTATTAGATCTCCCCTCAACCTTCTGAACTCTAATGAACAACGGGATCTGAACTCTAATGAACTCTAATCCCAGGATCCTCAACACGTAAAAACTTAAAATAAGCCACAGTTGTGCTTTTAGAACTACACTCAAAATTTAGCCTATTTGTGGATCAGGCCACTTTCAATCACTGAGAATGCCCACCTGAAATAGGTACTGGGTTAATTTGTGTTCGAATATCATACTCATTTAGAGGACCCCAGTTATAGAACTTGGACCTTGCAGACAGTCCATTTCCACGAGATCTCATCGTGCTTTGCCAAAAATTGCTGGAATTGGAAGAAGGATTACCATTTATAGAATGTTTGCATTATGAAATGCACCTTCTGATTCAACACAAGAGTGTGAGTTAGTTAGTTTAAGAAATTTGCTACCCAGGAAAGTAAAATGGAAACCATTTCATCCATTGTTTCGGTGTTGTCTTAAAAGGAGTTATCCAACTTAATCTAACTTTCAAGCTCTTGGTTTGTCTTGTAGGTTACAGCATGTTAAATGGGTATCCAGAATACCAGTACTCACTGGATGGAAAATGTATTCCTCACTTCCTCTTTAATCCTTTAATTCTTTAATTGCTTTAAATCTCAGGCCCCGGTCATTGAACTTTCTATGGGAACCAGACACAAGTTTGCTAACAGCACTGAATTTACAACCACAGTCTTCTTTTGTCTGGAGCAGTCCTTTTTCAATGTATGCACTTTGGAATTAAATGTGTAAAATGTCTGTAGTAATTCAGGTTTCTGTTATCATGACAGAGCTGCAACTTAATTAAGTGATAAAAGGCACAACGAGCAGCAGCTTTAAATTCCACTTCATCTATTTTATTTTTCAAAATGTAAAAATCATTGCGCTCATTTCCAAATTACAAATACTTCACACAAGCTCGCAATTACATTCAGGAGAAGATGAAAAAGAAACAATATTTCAAGAACTCTATTAACATAAATAAGATAGTCAACAATAAATGATATTAGATTACTTCATGTAGAACCGAGCAAGCTTTTATGCAAATCTATGAAACTAAATAATTGCTACACAAGTCAACATAACAACGTAATTGAATCCATATGAAAACAAATAGTCTGTCTGCCACTTTATGCAAAACACAAAAATCTTACATTGCAGAAGCATATAAATGTATATACACATTTGTGTTATGTTCTGCTCTTACGGCAGGTGATTGTGAATATTACAATTTGCCTTTACTAAAGGTCATCTTACACTAAGGTCAGTATAGCGTGTATAGCCTGAGGACAAAGAAATTGAAAACACTGGAATCAGTGAGATTGAAAATTATCTACTGTCAAATGTTAAGATTGCTTGTTTTTTTTCTTTTGCCTGGCTGAAATTGGCTTTATGTTTTGTCATTTGTTTTCAGTGACCCTTTGAGGTGAACAGCTCCTATCTCAAAGCTGCTGTTTCAATGTATTATTGACCGAGCTTTGCACAAGTTTGGTCTTTCTGTTAGAATTACGTGATATAGATCTTGGCTTGTGGGCAATTACCGAGACAGCAAGTAGAGTTCCTACTCTTGGATCATTTAATGAGCTGAAGATATACAGCAGTGACTGGACCAAAATAAGAGATACAAAGATTCTTCTTATGTATGGATAGCTACAGGCATGTAAGAACTAATACTCGTCAAAAGTTTCAACAAGTTTTTACTTGATGGATAAACTAGTGATATTTATAATATAAAGTCTTTCCAATATTGCCATAACTCACTGGGGGAGCACACGTTAAAGATTTTAACTTAAGTACACAACATGTCCGAATTTCTCAGAATTTCACACCCAGAGGTTGATGTAGAGCATAGATCAGTTTTCTATACTTAATAAGAATTAGTATTTATTGCAAGTAATTAGGCAGCAAATAGTTGTAAATCATCAGCATGTAACACTACAACTTAAAACTCTAATCTCCTTATAAACTTTTGTTTATGCACACTGAGAGGAACAGAGAGGGAAACATTGGTTAATTGGCAGAGGAAAATTCAGATGCATTTCAATGATTTCAGTTCATGGGTTGCTGAGAGGGTTCTTATGATTTTAATAGGGCCGCAGAGTTATCCGGCTTGGAAATAAACCCTTCGCTCTAACCAGTCTATGCTGATCATAATCCCAAACTAAACTAGTCCCACCTGCCTGCATTTGGCCCATATCCCTCCAAACATTTCTTATTCATGTACTTATTCAAATGCCTTTTAAATGTTGTAACTGTATCCTCATCCCCCACTTCCCCTGGAAGTCCATTTCATACACGAACCACTCTCTGCGTATAATAAATTGCCCCTCATTTTTTGTACATCTTTCTCCTCTCACCTGAAAAATGTACCCTAGATTTGAAATCCCCCCATCCTAGGAAAAAGACTCCTGCCATTCACCTCATCTATATACCTAATGACTTTATAAATCTTTATAAGGTCACATTCAATCTCTTATGCTCCAGTGAGAAACTACCCAAACTATGCAGTCTCTCCTTATAACTCAAACCCTCCATTTCTGGCAACACCTTAGCAAATCTTTCTGAATCTTCTCCAGCTTCCTACATCAGGGTGACCAGGACTGGACACAGTATTCCAAAAGAGATCTCACCAATGTCCTGTTCAATCTCAACATGATGTCCTAATTTCTATACTCAAAGGTCTGAGCAATGAAGGCAAGTGTGGTAAATGCCTTCCTAACCACCCTGTCTACCTGTGACTGAAACTTCAAAGGATTATATAACGGAACCCCTAGATTTCTCTGTTCTACAATACTATGCAAGGCCTCACTTTTAATTGTGTAAGTTTATGTTTGTCAGAATGTTGATTTTCAGTCATCTTTCTCTAGATGCTTCCAAAGGTTTGCAACAGACGTAAAGTGGCTGATTAGCTTATAACATGTCCCTGACTTATCAGTGAAAAGGCACAGATTCCAACAACTGCTGAGGAAAAGATGACTTGAATTTGTTTAGGGTTTTGATGGGTTTTAACTGTAGAGAATAGAGAGACAACTTTTGTGCTGGTAGAAATTAAAACACTTCTCTTTATCTTATTCCCAGCCCCAAGCTGTTCATTTACCTGTGAATCAAACCTCTGGTTAGAAGGCAAAAGGCTTTTATCATTGGTCTATGGACTAGTGACCAATTAACAATTGACATCTTGTTGCCACACAGCTGCCTCTGTAGACAGAACCATTTGAATCCAATTCATCTGCTACTGTTTCAATTACTGTTTGTTCACGCAGCTGTTTACACAGTGCGTTACATAACTGTCAGATTACTTGCTTTTCCAAATATACAGCAATCCTCGAAAACAGTGATCTTAAAATTGTTGATCCCCATTTCAATGCACAATTTTATAAAGCACATAAATAAAAAGACAGCATGCAAGTTAGGTAAATACATTAGTATAAAGTATACTTTACAGTATGTAAATTAGGTACTTTTATCTTATACTGTTAAATCACTGACCTTATCATTTAAATTTGAAATTTCAAATAATAGATATTCAATGCAAGATCAAATTTGCATGCAAAGAGTCAGCATGGAGAAGGTAGATATCGAGACTTAATTTCTCACTGAAGGGGGCATAGACTTAACATTGTGTCCTTACATATTTACATTTCTTGTCCATTGTAAATGTGGATTGCACAGCAAATTTCTGTTATCAAAACATAAACTGATAGTTTTGCTGATTACTAGTCTTGGAGAAAATTTAGTGATGGATTAAGTTGTGCAAATGTCTTTGGACAGCTTACATGTAATAAAATTATAGTATTTGCTTCTGGTTTCAGACAGCATCAATTGCCTGCTGCATTGTAACATGTAGTTCAGATTTATCCTTAGAGATTTCTAACTGCATGTCTGCAATGCACAAAGCAATCTGCTGGTGGTAACGTAAACAATACAGTTGCAATATTTATTTGTATTAAAAATCATGACTTTTCTGTTATCAATTTGTTTAAAAGAAATACAGAAATCCATGTTACAGGAAGGCCGTAATTGCTCTGGAGAGAATTCAAAGAAGATTTACTGGAATGTTGCCCCAGCTGGAGAACTGTAGCTATGAGGAGAGATTGAAGAATGGATAAAAGCAAATTACTGCAGATGCTGGAATCTGAAACCAAAAGCGAAAATGCTGGAAAATCTCAGCACGTCTGGCAGCATCTGTAAGGAGAGAACAGCACTGATGTTTCAAGTCTAACTGACCCTTTGTCAAAGCTGACAAAAGGTCAGTTAGATTCGAAACGTCAGCTCTTTTCTCTCCTTACAGATGCTGCCAGACCTGCTGAGATTTTCCAGCATTTTCTCTTTTGGAGAGATTAAAGAGGTTGGGGTTGTTTTCCATGGTATAGAGAAGGCTGAGGGGGTGACATGATTGAGATATAAAACATTGTGAGGGATACAGACAGGGTAGACAGACAGGGTTTCCCTTGGCAGAGAGTACAAAAACCAGAGGTCATACATTCATCCATCATGCGTTGTGTTGCTCTTCCAATGAGAGAGAGGCAGGTAATGTGGGGACCTGAAAATGGGTGACAGAACTATTACTTTTAGTATCATCAGGAGCTAGCGTGTTTGAGAGTGAGTGGGACAGTTGTTACAAGTGACAGTGAACCTAGGTGGGAGGTGGGACCAATAGTAGAGATAGAGTGAGTGTGGAGTATTAGAGCGAAAATGGTGATGCCTGTGCTAGCCGAGTGGAAAGGGCATTGATCTTCTTACAGTGCTGAGCATTCCTCCTGATGGCTGAGCCTGTTTGAACCTGATTAGATTTGATTCCCTACATGTGGAAACAGGCCCATTTGGCCCAACCGGTCCATACCGACCCTCTGAAGAGCAACCCACGCAGACCCATTTCCCTCTGACTAATGCACCTAACACTATGGGCAATTTTGAATGGTCAATTCACCTGACCTGCACATCTTTGAACTGTGGGAGGAAACAGGAGGACCCAGAGGAAACCCACGCAGACACAGGGAGATTGTGCAAACTCCACACAGTCACTGGAATTGAACCTGGGTCCCTGCCACTGTGAGGCAGCAGTGCTAACCACTGTGCCACCCCTGGACCTTTTGGCGTAGAGGTGGGGACACGACAACAGTGTCAGAAGACCCTCACCACATTTCTTTGATATTACTATTAAATTAGTTGACATCAGCTGCAAATGTATCTTGTCACATTACAAGGTTTTATTGTTTAAGAAAATGTTTGCTTTCCCTGAGTAATCTTCAATGAAACTTCAAAGGCTCTTAGGAGTAAAAAGGAAGATCGGTTGTGTTTTGTAAGCTGAGTCTAGAAATAAAATATATTATGAGAAATTAGGCAAATTGTTGAAAATTTAAGCAACTTTTATCTATTGATAATAATAGACCCACTCAACCAATGCACACCATTTGAAAATGGAATTGCTAATTCTGAGGCAGCATTTATCCATATGGATGAACTTTCCTCTGTAACATTCTGTTTTTACAGTAACGTGTTATGTACCTTTTTAATAATCTGAACTCTGGTGGCAACATAAAACCATGCTGGCATGATATGGTGTTGTGGCCCACACTGCTAGATCTGGCAGAGAAGAAAGTCTTGCGTGTGTGCCACCCCAATCTAGCCGGATCTCTGCCCATAAGGCAGGGTGCAGATACCCCCATCTGTCATGTCAGGGGTAATTTTCAGGAACCATGTGGCACAGCTGCAGACTGACGATGTTTGTTCAGGTGTACAACAGTCTTTTAAATATGGTGCTAGCACCAAGAATGCTAGTCGGTTCTGGGATCATAATTAGCTGCTCCACGGATGGCCCATTTTAAGTTACGGTGAAAATTGGACCTGGTCCTCACAATGATTCTTGTATGCCAATTAACAGGGCAAATTTGATTAAAGATATGACAAGAAAGTCTGTTATGTTTTGTGGTGAGAATTACTCTACCCAATGTAACTCACAAATAAAGTCCTTAAGTCTAAATCCGAAGTATTTGATTAGCTTCTCCACCATTTGCCTGTTTGCCATGATAAATTATTCTGCTTTTACCTGTGATGGGCCCTATTCATCATAACTAAACTTTTACCTCCAATATACCTAAAAAAGCCTTTACATTCCATTTTTATGTTTTTCGCTAACTTGTGTTAATTTATTCTTTTCTTTATCTTTTTTAAATTTCTTATCTACCATCAAATCTTTTGCTGTATGGGTATAGAACTGGCTTAGTCATAAAAGACAAAAGTAGTGGTGGAAGAGTGTTTAGCTGACCTCTGGCCAGTGGTGTTCCATGGGGATCAGTGCTGGGACCCCTGTTCTTTGTAACATATGTAAATAATTCAGAGGACAATGTAAGTGGCTTGATTAGTAAGTTTGACGATGATTCAAAGATTGGGGGATTTGCAGATAGTGAGGAGGATTACTAGAGGATGCAGCAGGATATAGATAGACGAGATATGGGCAGAGAAATGGCAAATGTAGTTCAATCTGGACAAATGTGAGGTGATGCATTTTGAAAGATCGAATGCAGGAGGGACGTATACAGTAATTGGCAGAACCATTTGTAGCTTCAACAAATAAAGGGATCTAGGTGTACAGGTCCAAGGTTCCCTGAGAGTGAATACATATATGGATAAGGTGGGTAAAAAGGCAGACAGGATGTTTGCCTTCATCAGACAGGGCATGCAGTATAAAGTTGTCAAGTCAGATTATTGATGTTTAGAGCTTTAGTTAGGTCCCATTTGAAATATTGTATATAGTTTTGGTTGCCACACCAGCAGAAAGATGTGGAGACTTTGGAGAGGGCACAGAAATGGTTTACCAAGATGCTGTTTGGTTTGGAGTGTGGACAAATTTGGTTTGTTTTCACTTGAACATCTGAGTGTGGTGGTGGTGGTAGTGGTGGTGATGGGTGGGCAGGGTGGGGGGATGCTGGTGTTGGTAAGTGACCTAATAGAAATTTACAAAATGATGCAAAGCATGGACAGAATGGATAATCAAATCCCAGGATAGAAATGTTAATCACCTAGGGACAAGGTAAAAAGGGGTAAGTTTAAAGGAGATGTGAGAGGCGAATCTTTTATGGAGAGGTTGACAAGTAAATAGAATATGCTGCCAGAGGTAGTGGTGGAGAGACAGGTGAGCTCAAAGTGTCCTGGTTGCAGTTTTACATTGTTAATTGTTAATTGCAGCTGAGCCACATCAGCGAAGTGCAGAACCATCCTGCAAATGGATCAGAGATGGATAGATAGAGACTGGTACTGTTATGAAGTTGAGTCATGTACTATACCTTTATAAGAAAGAGAATGCTGTTGTGCACTGAGACCTTATAAGATCTAACATATGCCGAGCTAGTCGTCTCAGACTGTACTGGAAAGTTGAAAATATGCAACTTTTGGCTGTGAAATAGATACCTGAGTTGGTTGCTGTTTTGCCAACAATTCAATCAGTTTAAATTATGCCCCAGAATACTAAAACCCAATCAAGTTTGAATTTATTGTTTTGTCAACATTGAATCGATGAGACGATCCAATATTGGGGTAATAAAAAAGGCAAGCAGTTTGGAAGTCAGACAGAGTGACTGCTATCAAAAGAGTAACTGCCATTGAGAGTAACTGCCATAAAGCAGACCCAAACTCTCTCTCTATCAAAGATACCTTTTCATATGAAACATATTCACAGTAAAAGAAAGAAGATGACCCGGGGAGCTCTTCATTTGGAAGAAGAAAGAAACCAGAGGTGACAACTGCTGTATGGTTTTGAAATTAAGTTGATGTGATTTTACTAAGTGTTTATCGGAACCGCATATTGTTAAAGAGTTGGAGGCAAATAATAAAGGGGGGGGGCTTAGAGTTGTGAATAGATGTTGTTTAATGTTCACTCTTAGAGTTAAGGAATAAATTATTATTATTTTCTTTGAATATTAGAATTTGGGAGTTCTGTGTCGCTCATATTTTAACAGAGTCCGAGGCAAGGTGAGCCTCTCTGGGTGTTTAGTTTAATTAACAGAGAGGTTCACCATTGCGTCGTAACAGTATCATATCCGATGCCAATATCTGTGAGTCTGGGGTGTGTGGCCAGTGCCCATTAGGAATGCCCAAGATGTTGGTGCTCAATGGTTAACATCAAAATGTTTAGAAGCAAGTAACAAATTGAACCTGTTTTTGTTTCCATGTTGAGTTTTCCCGCTAGTTGGTTTTATAAGGTAGAGTTTGATGGTTAATAAAGTATTTACAAGATCAATTGTGAACTCGCCCAATGCCTTGTGACAATCTCTCCACGTCACTTGAGAAAAGCAAATAAGAAGCAGCAAGATGATCTCGATGTCAAGATGGGCCTTGACTGAAGATCTCATCCAGTTCTTCCATTCATCTCACCATAGCCCACACCATTCAGAGCTTACTAAAAATCTAACACTTGTCTCTGCCTTCACAGAAGCAGATGGAGAAAATTTCCCACAAATCTTAGGCAACCATAGGAGTTGTGAAACTGAAGAGCAATTGGTGAGCTTGTACTTTAAAAAGTAAATTGGGCTGAAGGTTGAAAAATTCCTTGGGAAACTGAGCTGCAACTCAGAATGGTGAAGGAGGCAGCTGAAATCAGAACCAGGATGAAGGGGTACATCAAATCCCAATAACCAGGGCATGTGGTGTCAGGGGACCCATTGGGTTCAGGTCAAGGGCCCGTTTTAGGAGCAAAAACTGAGCCTGTGATTTCTGTTCATGTCTCAGAATTATGGAGATCATGGATGCATTGGTCATCTGTAATTACAATTATGTAATCTTTACCAACAGAAAAAACATCAAATCTGTCAAATATCATTCAATCACAACTTGTCCACTCTCTTCACCTTCAGCATATTTCTTCATCTCTTACCTCTCAAACCTGTTGCCTACCTTAAGTAAATACAGTGGCATTGTGACAGTATCGGTCCAGCAGATTTGTTTTACTGCAAATAATTTGAATGAATCTGAACATAAGCTAAATGATAGGGCACAGAGTACAGGTGCTTTTCCCCAACCCACTCTCCTCTAGCTTATCTCTCCACCCTTCAGGCTCTCTGCCTTTATTCCTGACAAAGGGCTTTTGTCCCAAACATCGATTTTACTGCTCCTCGGATGCTGCCTGAACTGCTGTGCTCTTCCAGCACCACTAATCCAGAATCTGGTTTCCAGCATCTGCAGTCATTGTTTTTACCCAGATACAGTGGTACAAAATGATGCAAGCCAGAAGACCTTAGATGTCATCCTTTGATTATGTTTAGTATTTTATTTTCAACTGGAGCAGTATCAACGTACCTGGATTGCTGAGGGAGAAAAGATTAAGATTCCTGTGAGCAACCATTGAGTGATCCTTCCTAGAAATGGTATTATGTACATCTTAGGTGAACACAGCAGTGATCGTAACTTGATGCATTCCATTGATAAATAGCATTCACACTCTCTGAGTTCAGCTTAGACAGTAAGTGCTGGCAAAATCTCGACTATTATCCTCCAATGTGGCTCGGCACTTTAAAAAGACAGGAGAATCGACTGGATAACTTCCAAATCACACAAAGTGAGAAAGTGCAGAAGTGCCTCATGTTTTATTAATGAGATTATTATAAAATCATTCATAAACAAAACTGCTTTTGTTTTACAGACTAAGACTGGTATAGCACGTCTTTTTGATGAAGAGTCTGAGAATGCCTATGACATCCGATTAAAGCTATCAAAAGACGTTATCACAATTCAAAAGCAAGATGTCGTTTGCGTCAGTGGAAGTGATTCTGATTCAAATGTAAGTAGCTTATTTCAGTGCAAGATGTTTTGAATCTACACATCTCAAATGGAATAAGTCAGGGCAAAGGACTGATTTGATTGTTTAAGTGTCAACCCTTCCCCTCTATGGTCTTAAAACTATCCCAGACTATATCCCTGAATTTGTCTCTCTCCATCTTGTTGCCTAGAGGACACAAATGAAAGAGCTTGAGCAAAATTAAACCAGTTCTAGTGAATATTAATGAGCACTAAATTTCAATCCCACTAGGAGGAGACAAATAATAAATGGAGAAAGAAAACAGAAAGCTCAAATTGGCAAAATAGATGCTATAATTTTTTTCTGAGGTTTGAAGTAGAAGAGTGAGAGATTTGTTCGATATTTGTCCACCTAGACCCAATCTTGGAGGGTCTCATCCATAATGGATGACTGAAATTTAACAAAATCAGCTCTCCCCATTGAGTGTAATATTCATTCTCAGTCTTAACAAAATTACTATGAAAAATCAAAAATTCAGTTCCATGTTACAAGAACAAAATTGGATTACAGTGTCTAGAGATCATAAACCCAATTAATGTAATGGAAAATGAGCAATTCAAGTTGAAACTGATAACAGTTATAAATTGATGTCTGGAGCAGATATTCACAATTCGTTACATGAAGCAAAATTGTACACACAATTAAGCAGGGTCTGTTTAGAATTTTGCCATAAGTGATGAATAAAAGAAGCCTCCTGCTACTTGGAGCTAATTTAAAGATAATAAATTATCTCATATCATTTTTCAAAATAAAACTCACATGTAAGAAAATGATCAGTTATGGTTGATCTTATTCTGTCAATCATATTGGTTAAATTCTGCTTAGTAGAATGTTTGATTCCTGACAAAATCATGTGTAAGATTAATTGTCACTTGGACCAGTGAATCGTCAGTTGACCAACATTGGTCAGTAGCTGTTATGGTCCCTTCTGGATATTGACCTCAACCAGAGACACTGGCAATGCCTGAATGGTAGCCTCTTGTTAATCAATGTCTTCTTACTTGAAGGGCAGTAGAGAGTGCGACTTAGAATTATTTGTTTTAAATCATATTCAGCAGCTCCCATAACACCCTCTGTTGTTGTTGATGATGAGAGATAATTACCTGTAGGAAAAGATTAGTGTGCTTGTCATGTAAGGACAAAATGAATAAGTACAAAAGGAAAGAGAAGAGAATATTCAACTTTGATTAGGCAGATTAATTAAGCAAGTTGGAATCTATCTCTAAAACATAGGGCTGAGTCTTACCATATTTCAGCAAAGTGTCATTTACAGCAAAATGTCATTTTCATTGCGATATTTGAAGAGTTTCTCTCCATGAGATCTAACAGGTTTGCTTATGATGCTGTCCCAAACTTGCCTCATTAACTTGTTACTACACCCTGTGGTTTCCCGTTGTCCAATGCTAGTTAATTCTTTCACTTGCTGTGACCAGACGTACGTGCCGTTGAGAGATAGACTGGGATATTTCAGCATTCTTAACACCAAAACCATCTTGGAACCGTAGTATTGCACCCAGTCTAGCTTTTTCCAATCAGAGTTGACCTGCAACTCTGGCAAGGTTGACATTTGTATATATGATTGCACATTCCTACGCCAATTACTGTTTAAGCACCAGACCCCATTCTTAGCCATCATTCACCTTACAATCCTGTCCAGTCACTGCTACTCTTTCCCCAATGCCTAGCATAGCCCAGCATCTTATCGTTGTTTAATGTAGGATCATCATATGCAAGAAATCCCTCGGCCACCTCAAACACACCTTTATTTTCAAACACCAAATGCAAACAGAAGTATTTGTCATGCAGACTGTAACGAAGCTACATGTTGAGCACCAACAATTTTACAGACAATGAAAGTTCATTTAGCCCAGTTAATATCTATTGTATCCAGGTGTCAGTGAAGTCCTGTCTGGCCTGTCGTGTGTGATGGCGATGCACTTAACCATGCAAAAGTTGATGCTCCCCCTGCTCAATATCCTCAGCCTCCTCCTCAGAAAACTCAGCATCCAACTCAGCATCCATCACATCCTCTTGTTGCCTGTTCCAGTTTTGAAGAGCATACCATCTTAGGATTATGCAGCATGCTCAGAGCGAGTCAGCACTTAAGAGGGCATGCAGGCAGCCCTGAGATACAGGCTGCAATGTAGCTTCACCCTATGTGTGAAATGTTCTGACAACAATATTGCAATGGTAGTTGCCAATGCACTTTAAAGTACAGCACTGAAGTGCAGAAGTAGACTGTAAGTGGATCAGAGATATGCTCTGATGGTGTGAAAAGATTGGCACATACCAGTTGCCAGTGTCCGTGGACATCGGGTAGGGTACAGGAAGGCCAGTGCCCATGAAGCATGCTCTGAGATGGTGCTAGGTGTCCAAGAGGGATCTGGAAAAGGAAGCAGTGAGCTGGAGTACCCGCTCTGAAATTCTCTGCATTTACCTTCTACCTGGCAGGTGGTAGAATTGGAAAGTGACTAGTATTGAGACAATACTGATATTGCCAGAGTAATAATGAGTGTGATAATGAATGATAATCCTCATTAATAGGCTGCTTGCTGCTCACTAGTGTGAATCTCAGTTTGACATCTGGGCCTTAGTTGGAAACCGTGACTCATCTGACCCCATGCCAAGAAAGACCTCACTTGACATTGTGTACGATTCTTCCATATTTCTCATCATAGCCCAAGTCATATGGAGCCTGGGAAGTTTCCAGTCTTAATGAGATTCAGAAATCATCAGGCTGTTTTTCAGGCAGTACTTATTGTTAAGTTTTTTCATACTCTGTAATTTAAATAGCATAGTTAATTAAGTGTGGCTCTAAAAAAGCTGATTTAGGTTCCATTAAATAGCGGGACATGCCAATAGCAGAGGAAGGATCATGAAATGTATTCTACTGTTACTCTTGTCTCAGTGAAATGTATTCCAGCAGCCTCCTTGTCTCAGTTGGCTAACGTTAGTCAAAACACAGATGTGAGAATGTTCTACTTTTTGTCATTTGTTTAAAATTAGCATAGAAAATACAGCCCCTTGAGATAAAGAAACAAGATTGTCATGTTATAGCCTGAGGCCATGTCATGTAAGCTTGAGGAAAATCTAGCTAAAATATGGAAACCTCTGCCAATTGTGCAATTGATGAAGTTACAATGAAGTTTGGTTGGCTCAGGATGTCTCAGTTTCTGAAAATACAACAAATGCTTCCATATTTTAGCTAGATTTTCCTCAATATGGAAGCATTTGTTGTATTTTCAGAAACTGAGACATCCTGAGCCAACCAAACTTCATCGTAACTTCATCAATTGCACAATTGGCAGAGGGTTCCATATTTTAGCTTAAAGGAGCATAATCATCAAAATATCTGAGACTTGCATCTTTTTACGAGATGTTGACAGACCATGTAGTAGATGCATGTTCATTCAGTGATTTGGTTAAATATTCGGTGTATTTCCAGCTGACTACAAAAGGCAGGTAATTAAATTCTGTTGTGGTAAGACCACTGAAGTCTAGACATCCTTGTTTACTAAAACACTATGAGGCTTGATGAAACCACTCTAATCAAGCCTTGAAAATACTTATTGCCTTAGTGTAGAAATAACTGGCCCATCCATTTGTATTATTGCCTCAACAGCTCCCTGATTAACCTACCTATAATCTCCAAACTATTTGCACATGACCTGCAGGACTGACTATGGCTCAATCCCCGAAATGCAAGGCCACATATCCCCAGACTCTGGTACGACCAAGTGCCTGACTGATTGTGGCCAACCCCTGTATTGTAATCAGAGAAGCTCTTTGATTGACTGTGGCGGTATCTGCTGACTGACTGCATTCCCCTTTCACCCCACTAAGAATTCCTCCCCATAGAGTTTCACAAATTGCCATTTCCTTCAAGCACCTACAGTGTGTTTGCTGCATAAACTACTGGCACACGTTGCAGGTTTGACATTGACATAGCCAGACTGAAATATTTTCACCCCTATCTGATTGATACGTGTGCTGTTCAATGCTCCCCACCATCAGAAACCTCCTGTCTCTCGCTCTGCATGAAGAAGCAATGCAAGTCATAGAGGCTGGCAAACTGTGACTGAGCACTTGAGTGCGAAGAAAGTAATTGAAACAACCTATAGGTCAGTGCTGAAGTCAGTGAGTATGTGCTAAGAAAGCAATGAGCAGTAGACAGAGGCTGGCAGCCTTCAAATAAGAGCAATGTGAGTGAGCACGAAGAAAAGGAGCTGAGAGTCAGAAAATGCATCCTTTGTAGACATGTGTGTACTCTTGCAAGCAAAAGCTAAAGTATCCCTGATCTTCCAACTGAAGTGTTGAAATGCTGAAGTGTTGTGTGAGTTGATCTGAGATCAGGCATGAGAGTGGTGGGGCTGGTGGTTTGCTGAATCCGACTCGTGTTGAGTGAAGGCTGAAGGAGGGTGCAGGGACTTTGTTCTGCAGAAGTGGCTGTATGATGGCTGCAGCAAGGATTCAGCAAGCTGCAGCTGCCTGATACCCACTCTGGTTTACATGTCTGGAATTTAAACCATCTAGTTTCTCGGGGAGGGATAGGAAAATTGCATTTGGTATATAAATAAGGTGCATTGGGCCTTTGCAAATGCATGGAAGGAAGGTAGTCATTCCTAAAAGATGAGATTCTCAACTTGTCACTTGTGGTTCAAGAGAAAAATAGGGATCCTTACCTTTGTTCCCTCATCTCTTTCCCTCATTCTGGACATAACCCCAACTCCCTTCACCTGCTCTGGCCATGAATCACTTCCACCCATTCCAGAAATGACTCACTGGGATCTAAATCCTCTTTACCGATTCTGGACCTTTTACCTACTCTGTATTTACACACACCGTCTATTCACCAACTATTGATCCGACAACCACCCATTCGCCCTGAAGGAAGTATGCTGCACATTTCCCAAACCTGCTCTGGCCCAATTCCCATTCCCCCAGTCTCAACCAGATCTGCCTCCATGCAACTAAGACCCCTTCCCACACCCCTCCACTAGGGGCCCGGATGCCTCCATCCTGAAAACCTAATTCACCTTCCCATACTGCTGAACCTGACCCTCACTCCATGACCTGACACTCACCCTACCGAGCTAAACCAATTTCAGCTTGTCCACCTAACCCAACCTAACAACTGAGTCACTACCTGGCTTCTGTGCAACTTCACATCCTTACAACATACCCCCTGCCACCCCATGTCCCATCCACATAGCATCCAATATATCTAGTTTCCTAATCCCTCGAACAATACCCCAATTGTCTGCCTATCCACCTCATATCCTGACTGGCTGGCATCCTAACCTCCGACCTATCTGGCACCCTACTCTCCAGGCACCAAAACATCACACCTTATGTTTTACCATTTGACATGCTGTCCATATTTTGACACTTTAATCAGTATATTAAAAGGAATTTATGCAAACGTTCTTGTCAGTCACAGTCCAGTTCAACTTGATATTATTACCAAAATATTCCTTCTTAAAACACTATGTAAGCATTTTCAAAATTCTCACAAAACTTACACTCTGTCTAGCTCTATCCATGTGTTACCCACAACAATCCACATGTTTGAGCTGGGCCTTTGGAATCTCCTTCCTCTTCGATGTAGGGCTGCTCTCTTCCATGAAGGTGGGTCTCACAGGTCAGGGTGGATCTTTTCCTGGATCTCCTTGCCATGGTCTTCTGCCATGAGGCTTACTGCAAATTTTCCCTGTGGTCTTCACTGAGTCTTCACTATGAGGTGGCTACTATGTGTGTGTGCTTTTATCCCTGCTCATTTCTAACTTTTCAGAATGTTCTATGACTTTGGCCAATAGGGTCATGAACTGAGTTGAAATCATCGAATTGTGTCACGCCAACAGCCTTCACTGTTGCCATGCCAGGAAGTGCAAAGATCACTTACTCCGGCAGTCAAGGTGCCACAATATCTGATTGATACTCCTTCAATACACAACCTTGGGTTGGTTGTAACTGGATCCCCCTGAAACTTTGTGACCTCGTTGACTTTGGCTTCCACTGTTCTCTGTCGCCAATAGCTGCTGTCTGCTGTTTAATTTAATTTGACCAATTTTCTGTCAGGCCCAATTTCTCCAGCTGTGGGCCAATTTAGAATGTCCAGTTTTGGGCCTATGGTCACTTGACCCCAGACAGCATCTGTCAATGTGGCTGTGAGGATATTTGAAAGCATCTGACTGCTGTAGATAGTTCTGTGCTGCAAAAGAACTTTGAATGGAAGTACAGCTCTGCATTTCTGAAGGAATTGCACATGTTGTCTCCTCTGTGAACTGTGGAGCTCCATCTTTCATGAAAAAAAAGGGGATTGATGACAATTAGCATGACATTGTCACTCACTCAAATATCCGGTCCATTTTTTTGTCAAGGCTTTTGTTCCAGAGACCTGTTTGGTCAAACAAGAAGACCGATAAGATTATAACTTATATCTAGGTCCAACCATGAAAAGGCATATGTACACTTTTTACAACACTGTATCAGTGTTATCGTTACATTTTTAAAATCTATTACCAATTTTTTAATCATCAGATTATTTTTAACCTGAACTTGAATTCTCAAACTTCCATGCTAGCATTAAAACTCGTATCGCTAAATTGTTAGGTCTGCAAGATAACCAACATTTTAGTAGTGGAGTTTTGGCTTCACAATAGTTTGCAAGTAAGTACCACTCTGAAAAGAGGGTTTACATGGCTGAATGATGAAGTGCCCACTTTTAAAGGTTATGTGTCTGAGGCTTGTTTCCAATCCTGATTAAGTGTGGTATAGCTGAAGCAATGTTAAACTCTAACCCATCTTTCAAATAAGACATTTGGTTTAGTCTCAGATCAGACAAATTCGATTTCACAGCCAGCAAAGTCACATATGTGTGGTGTAGCTGGTTTATCAGCCAAGTCAATATGAATTAAGCTTACCACTAAATCAGCAGATATTTGACTTTCATTGTGGTGGGGAAAGATCTTCTTCCTTTTTGATCCTCCTTGAACCTAAATCAATGACGTTTTTGAAGATGCAGACAATTATTGAGCAATATTTTAAACAGAAGGAGAGCCAATGATCCAAGACTGTTTAATTTCTTTCTGTTCACATTTTCATCTAAAAAGCATTTCTAAACATACATGTTTGCTCCATAAGGCATTCGGACCTCATAGCCTGATTAATTTAATGTTGTCAAGTAAAAGGGAAGCATCCATGGCAACGTCTAACTTCCAGACTGCTGCAGTATAAAAAAGCCTGCAGGCCTGAATAAAGTAGATCACTGAATGGATGGTCCACTTTGAGCAGAGAGAGAGCCATGACTAGCAGACAAATGTTTACCTCAGGACTCCTGGGCTGCCTGGCCGTAATTTTGAAGACCCAAGTAAAATGGTAATCTTGAAATGGGATAATCCATATTTTCTGGGAGCTACCATCTCCCTTCAACCAGAAAGGGAGCTTCAGAATCTCCTTCCACCATCAACCCCCCAAGCTTCCAATGTTTCATTTTCAATTTTTGCTGATAAAATGTTGTTGAACTGCTGAGACTACTCCAAATTATCAGATCAAAACAGTTGATTATCATTGGTAAGTTATTTCTTGTTTGCACAATGTCATACCATGAGCTGTATTCTGACATATCCAGAAGAGCAAAGATTCAATGTATTAGAAAGAAACTGACTGCGATGGAAATTAGACTATAGTAGATGTAAAGGAAGAAGGGAAAGCTAAAAAAAAAGAGGAAATGGTTGAACAGAAGCAATTTACATCTTTTACTGAAGTATAATCTCCAAAGATACTTGGTAAAAAGATGTGAATATAAATTGAAGAGGAATTGGAGGACGGAGTATGCAGGTTCACAATGAATATGATTTAACAGTCAGGTCAATATGCATTGACTTATCATTAAATCAGCAGGTGTTAAATTTTAAAGAAAAGTCGAACAAACAAAAATAGAGAATGATAGATAAAACATTGACCAGGCAAAAAAAATCTCCTAAATATTTCCCAGGAAATTTGAAAATTAAGGGAAACAGCAACATTACTGCCAAGCGTGGTATAATTTTTAAAAACATGAATGCAAATTTTTTTGAGAATAATTACAGTCTCGTAATTAGTTTGACATTTGATACCTCTTCTTCAATTTTTATACACATTAACAAGTTATCCACAGCTGCAGAAAGGAGTTATTGCCAAAAAGAACATATAATAATATTCATATCTTGGACATATTTCAATTTTAATGCAATCGAATAATTTTCTTAAGGCATTAAGAGAACATGAATGTTGATGTTCTTCAGTGTGGTATTCCTGTCTAAAAAAGTTGCTTCAGTCCCCTCAGCTGGTAATTACACTAACAGATGTCGATTGTTAATGCAGTAGTTGTAACTTATAAATTTAAATCAAGGTAAAGAATTGAGACTCACTGAAATGGGAGAACATGTGTAAGTTATGCCAACACACCTTTCATCCTTTGAGACAGCTAAAGAGTTGCATGTGGATACATAGGGCTGAAATTCCTGAATTGTTCTTCAATCTAAATTATATTCCCAATTGTGATAATTTTCTGTCAGTTTTATTAATAAGCATTTTACACTGAACTTACTTACCTATAGTGCTCACTGATCAGTTTACCAACAAAATATGCAAACTAGTGTAAAACTGGCACAAATGTGTCACTCCTAATTGGAGAAACAGTGAGTGGGGGATTTTGTTGTTTTCAGCAACACCTCACTCTAGAACCTTTTGCCCCTTGTTGTTCCATTTTACAGGGATATTCTCTTTGGGGAAGGGGCATTAGGAATCTTCCAGTTGCTTCTTCCTTCTCACTGCTTGAAGGGAAATGATGGGCCAAAATATTTCAGCTGTATCAAATCTGACTGCAGCTTGGTTATTGCAGGTCTCTATTGAATTCCTTTTAATTTAACTATCAAACTCTCATGATCTGAAGTATGTGAATAAGAAGTCACTTCAGCTGGGCATGCCTACATTTTTTGGCCTTTGCATTATTCATATTTAAGGGAGGCAATGGCCTAGTAGTATTATTGTTTGACTGTTACTCCAGAAACCCAGGAAATGTTCTGGAGATCTGGGTTCAAATCCCACCACAGCAGAAGGTGGAAGTTGAATTCATTAAAAAATCTGGAATTTTAAGTCTAATGATGACCATGAATCCCTTACCGATTATTCACTAATGTCCTTTAGGGAAAGAATAGACCTATGTTTAATCCCATACTGATGATATTAGGGAATGGCTGCAAGAAGCCTGCTGAAGATACAGCGATCAGCAAGGAAGCATCTCATGTCCAAAGCTACACGTAACCTTGAGAAAACAGTGGAAGAGTCCATCCAGGCTATAAGTTCTGTCATTTCTCAATGATAAAGTTCATGCCTTCATTAATGGACAGAAAGGAGTAGAGGAAATATCTAAATTGCATATCATCAACCACCTACCAGATGGGTTGACATCCAAATTACTGAGGCAAATTACTGATTTCCTGATGAAGGGCTTATGCCCGAAACGTCGAATGTCCTATTCCTTGGCTGCTGCCTGACCTGCTATGCTTTAACCAGCAACACATTTTCATCCAAATTACTGAAGCTATCATACTGGAAAGGAACTACATATCTACAGCAAAATATACACATCCAACCACAAAGCACATAACATACTATAGATGAATCTAATGACTTGTTACAGCTGTATAAGGACTAGATCATAGGTTCACATGGTATTACTTGTCTACGTAATGAAAATTACATATACATACATCCTTGCATGTGTTCTCAGAAAAGGATTCCCATTCTTTACGTGTAAAAAAGGAGGGATGTTGTATTATGACAGAGACCACAAAGGCAATATTCCTTTAGGACAGTTACATGACATCATGACATGTAACGTTTTGGTATGCAGCTACTCGTTTGACTTCAGTCATGCTGTCTGTGAAATGGAGTTTATGTAGCTAGTCAGTTATGTATCCACAATGAGAAATAACATCAGTGCACAGAGAATCTATATTATGTGCAAGACTCTCTGACATTATAGCCTTGTAAGTAGTTAGTATTGTAAATTAACTTCAGCTATCTGAGTCAAGATGAACCTACCTAGAGTATATTTTATGGACTAACAAATCATAAAACACAAACTGTATAATATTTCAAACACCAGGAATTATAAATGTTATAATTTTACTGTGGTTTATAAATTAATTGTATATTGGAAGTTTGGGATTCTTGTGTTGAATTAGTAACGTGATTTTTTTTTCTATGTTAACTTTTTTTTAGTAATTAGTAATTAACCTGTATTTCTTTATACTGATTTTGTGTACCAGTAATGAGTTTTTGTTTATTTTAATTTCCTTTGTGACCCAACAAGGTAAATAATGGGGCCTGAATATTGGCAACAGACTTTCAAAAAAAAATTAAGCTTAAGGGAAATACCCATAAATTTGAGAGAATAACTTTTGGTTTCAGCATTTTACTTTGAATGGGCAGTCCTGTGAAGTTCTAGGAATAGGATGGCTCCTCAGAAGGGCAAGATATGTAGTGAACTAGGTTCTCATACAGTGAGGAGTTAATGTCGGGTCAAGACCAGAAGTGTTGGGATAAAACCCTGCAGAGGTTACTTGAAGCTGAGCATATTTAAGCTCAAGAGTATGAAAGATTCAGTAAGAAGGTATCTGCAGTTCCCACCTAGGCATTGAGGTCTCTTGTGACTTAATTCTACAAAGGCGTTGGAAATTTAGGTTCTGCTTTAAGTATTATATAAGTGGTGCTTTAGCTTCTGTATGTTTTACATACTATACAAAATTCAATTCAATTTATTAAGTTTTGCGATTCATGCGATTATATTCTTACTGTGCTAAACAAATGTTTACATTGGTTTTATCAGTTGATGGTTTGGATCATTATGTTTTTTCTTCATTTATTTTGGTAATAAACTTACGTTTGGTTATTAAAGCAATGTCTGCAGCATCACATGTTTATGTTTCAATGAACGATTACATCATTAAAACCAAAATAAATACAAATATGACCAATCAAGCCAGGTGTCAGTCAGAAATGGAAAAGGAGTAACTAGGAGCGGGAGTAAACCATTCAGACTTTCAAGCCTGCTCTGCCAATCAATATGATTGTGTCTGACAATAGAGTCATACAGCATGGAAACAGACACTTTGGTCCAATTAGTCCATCCTGAGCATGTCCATAAACTAAACTAGTCCCACCTACCTGCACTTGGCCTTCATCCTTCCAAACATTTCTTATTCATCTCCCTATCTAAATGTCTTTGAAATGTTACAACTGTACTTCCTCTGTAAGTTCATTCCACAGATGATTCACCCTCCATGCACAAAACATTTTGCCCCTCAGGTCTTTTTAAAATCCTTCTCCTCTCACCTTAAAAATACGCCCCTTAGTCTTGAAATCCCCCACCACAAGGAAAAACAACTGCCATTCACTTTATCCATCCCCCTATTGATTTCATAGGCCTCTATAAGGTCACCCCTCAACCTTTTACTCTCCAGTGAAAAGAGTCCTATTCTTTCCAATGTCTCCTTCTAACTCAAACCCTCCATTCTCGGAAACATCCTGGTAAATCTCTTTTGAACCCTCTTCAGCTTAATAATATCCGTCCTATAACAAGGCAACCAGAACAGTACACAATCCTCCAGAAGAGGCCTCACCAATGTCCTGTACAACCTCAACATAACGTCCCAACTCCTACACCCTGTGTAATGAAGTCAATGCCATATTCTTGCTTTCTCCTCATACACTTTGATGCTTTTAAAATATTCAAGGACTTGGTCTCCACAGCCTTCTATGGTAGAGAATTGACTTGTCCGGTAGTAACATCAGTTGGAGCTATATATTTATAAACATTTCTGTTTCCTTGAGGCTCCAAAGATCTAATAATTTACTAGTCAGAAAATTATTATCACTTAATTGCTTTAAGCTAGAATAACTTCCATCATGTTATTCAATGGGTTTGTAATCTAGTTAATTGTTCATCATAAAGCACCAGCATTATGTATTCATGCATTTTCTCAGGGGATGCAGTACATGAGGTCATATTTCTATAGTCTAATTAGTAGTTGTCATATTCGTAAAGGTTAAATCAGAGAGTAATGCTATCATTTTACAATGAGTCACTAGTTTAAAATGTTGACTCTTATTGAATTAGTGCACATTTATGCTTTCAGTTGATAACATGGTTCAAGCCTCATTCTAAGTCCTAAATTCATAATCTAAGTTTTTAATATAGTAAACATTAAATAATTTAGTGGCGAATGGATGGTTAAAACTGGTGAAATGGGCAGATGATAGTGCATAAGACATAAGAGTATAAGCAGGCCATTCAGTCTATCAAGTCTCTTCCACCATTCAATTAGAACATGGCTAATCAGATCATCCTCAATCCCACTTGCCATGATTCATTTATGATTAAAAATCAGTCTACCTCAGCCTTGAAAATACTTAACAGCACAGCCTCTACACCCTCTATGGTAAACAATCACACATGTTCACCACCATCTGAGAGAAGAAATTCATATGAAAATACGAATAAGGGGATGCCAATGAAGCTTAATGTGTTTTGCCATGATGACAGATCATAAACCCAGATCTAGTATTTTTGTACTGTATTTTCAATTACAACATATAGTCAAAAGCTAACTGCGGATATAAATTCATGGCTATTTTGGAGAGATACCTTGGAATGTCACATCTTGTAAGATGTCAAGGAAACTTTAAATAGGTCGACTTTAGGAAGCGGGAGACATGCTTTATAAACTGAACTGGAATTGGACTATGAACGTTTTCGGAGAAATCCAAGACTGAATCATGCTTTGTGTTTTCCTCTTTCAAGAAGCTGTAAGACTGGGGTTAGAAGCCAGTCCAACCCTAGTCTGTGTGATTTCTATAAGAACGTGTGTGAGTGACCTGAGTGGCTCATTTGGGCTAATGGGCTAAGGTACTTGTGTGTAATAGGCACAGCTTGAGTCTAAAGTGCTGGGAAAGTCAGACGTGAAGAAATATCTACTAATCACCACTACATTATGGTTCAGAGAACACTCTTGCTCTGAGTGCTAAGGCCAACAAGCCAGTCAAATGGAAACAAAACAAAAAAAACTTTCTCATTCTGAATCATGTCAGCTATCCACCATCAAAAGGTACAAGATCAAAGTATTTTGACTGACCTGCACAGCTAAGAATCTCAAAATCAACTGCTAAAGTATTAAAGATCCACAATCTACTCAGGGACCAATCCATATGTCATTAACATCCAACTTTTTGGAACTCAGTTCTTATTTCTGATCTCTTTTATGTTGAATTATTATTTTTTCTCATGCGTGATAATTAAAAACTTACACTTTAGTTAACTCACAAAGCTTGATTAAATTGGCTTCCTTAAAACACCAACGCATTTGGTGTGCAAGAAAGAAGTACAAGGGGAAAGGATTCTTTTCAAATTAATGTTGTTGTGGTCATTATGTACCAGACCAAACTCCCTCAAAATATATTAAGAATATTGTCTAGCTCCTAACTTTTTCTTATTTTAAAGATAAGTGCCAGATGTTGCGTTCTGAATGCAATTGATTGGTCAAACAACCAGATTTGAAGCAAGTCATCTTTATGCATACACTATAGTTAAGATAAAAAAAAGAAAGAAATTGGAATAACAATTCTACTGGAAAACGTAACAGAATAATGGATTATTTTACTGTGAAACAGTAACTGTTCCAATGTAGTAACATCCCATGAACACACCCTTGGCAAAATGCAAGTTCAGAAAAAATAGATTATCTCACAGGCAATTCTCCAGTCCAAGAAGAATAATATCAAGGGGAAACTCTGAGAGACAGAGTAGCAGGGAGAGATGTTGTGTAGTTTCCAAACCCAGCTTCAGCAACTGCCCTTATTGAAAACGTAAAACTACAAACCCTGGTTCTGTGGGAGATTGTCCCATCTATTCAGCCTGCTTATATTGTTCCTGCTTTAAAATAAAACTCAAGACTTCGAAAGATGTTTACTTTATTGACTTTCAATAGTCAGCTTAGCATCTCCGTCTTAAAACCTCTGTCTCAAAACCTCACTTCAAACAAAACAAAGGACAAAATGCATCTCTCCAATCCATAATCAAATAAAAAGAGGGAGCCAGTTTATTCCCTCATCACCCAGGAGTTTAACAATTTGTGTTACCCCTCCTGTAAGCATCATAACTTGGGGAATCTCATCCAGGATCAGGTCACAACAATTTTGGTCAGAAGAATAAGGAGAGTCAATGTAAACTAAATGATACAGTTTTAAAGAGGGTGAAAGGACAGAACGATCTATTGATCCAAGCACCTAAATCTCTCAAGGTGATAGCACAAGTTAAGAAGATTGCTTCAGCAAATAAAAAGAGGAGATTTGGAATTAAAAAGCACCTTTCATGACTATTTTACAGCCAGTTATGGTTTATTGACCATTAGTTACTATTGTAATGCAGGAAACAGTAGTCAGTTTTTGTAGAACAGACTCCCACAGGTAGCAATGTGATAATGACTGGATCAGCTGATTCTGATGATCTTGGTTGAAGGATAAATATTCAAAAAATCATTAGGGAAACATGCACTTCGCAATAGTGTTACAGGATTTCTTCCAAAACAGAAAGCAGGCAGGGCCTCCATTTCAAGTTTCATTTGAAAGACAGCATCTTAAACAGTGTTGTAGCCCCTTAATGCATCACAGGAGAGTACACCTACATTTTCTTTGTGCTTAGAATTCTGAAGTGGAATTAGATTAGATTCCCTACAGTGTGGAAACAGGTCCATACTGACCCTCCGAAGAGTAATCCACCCAGTCACATTTCCCTCTGACTAATGCACCTAACGCTATGGGCTATTTAGCATGGCCAATTCACCTGGCCTGCGCATCTTTGGACTGTGGTAGGAAACCGGAGGAAATCCACACAGACATGGGGAAGAATGTGCAAACTCCACACAGACAGTCACCCAAGGCTGGAATCGAAGCTGGTGCTGTGAAGCAACAGTGCTAACCACTGAGCCACTGGTGCCGGGCATTGAGTGCACATCATTCTGACGTAGAGATGAACATGCCATTGTGAAGCACAGCTGATAGCTATAACTAAAGCTATGGAATATGAAAAACACTACTTCAACTGAACCTTAATAATTACTGATTGGTCCCCAGATGGAGCTTAGAGTCAAATTCTGAGCATGGTAGTTTTGAAAGGATATCAAAGTTGGAGTGAGGAGACACAGGAGATTTGTGAGAATAATACAGGGATGCAGGATTTCAATTACATGGTGAGACTTAATTAGTTTGTGTTTTTCTCCTTATGGTGAGAATGTTATGGGGAGATTCAGTCAAGGTGTAAAAGTCATAAATGTTCTTGATGGAGTAACTAAGGAGAAACTGCACCTGGTGGGTGGTAGCCATGGATCAAATGTAACAGGTAATTGGCAAAGGAACCAAAAAGTGAGATAAAGAAATAACTTTTACACATCATGTTATTGTGATCTTCCCGAAAGGTTTCTGGAAGCAGATTCAATAATAACTTTCAAAAGGGAATAATATAGATACATGAAGGGGAACCTCAGCAGGTGCATGTGGAAACATTAAGTCTTTCAAAGTTCTTTCAAAGACACAAGGAGTTGTGTTAGTTTTGTCACATACTAAAGAGAAAACGACATGGTTGAATGTACCATCTTTCAGTTGAGACAGCAAGCCGAGGCCCTGTCTGCTCCTTCACATGGATGTTCAGGATTCCATTATACTTCCTGCAGAATGCAAACGACTCATCCAGTACCCTGGCGAATATTTAAAACATTTGAGGAAAACAGATAACCTCAATTCTTAACTCACTTTTGTTGTGGAATCTTGTGTGTACAACTTACTTTTATGTCAGTCAGCAGACAACAAGCATTGGTCTTCCATTGGTTGATCCCGGTGATTTAATTTTCCATTATATTCAGGAATCTTCTTTTCCCCTGTGCCTTGGATGACCAACATAATCTGTTTACTCATCCTGATCTTATAACCTGCTGACAAACAAACCCATCTTGGAACTAAATTCATGCATTATTGTGATTTTTTTTGTTTCACTATATAAGTTTTGTCCTTTATTACAAGCATCTTTATTTCCAGAGTAAGTCAGACTTGCACTTGCATTTACACCTTCACAAGCTACTGTAAATGACATGTTGTATTTAGTGCTGCTACATGTATTCTTGGAGAACCCATTCCTCTCTGTGGAATGCTTGACCTTGGGTGGTCTGTCAATTTTATTTTGGTCGACTGTAAATCTGCTTTATTCTGCAGTCACCTCTAATCTTTTTTAGATCTGATATTCACCTGTACAGCTGTTCTGGTTGCATTGTTGAACTATTCGCTCCAAATATCCAAGCTGTGCCATTGTTATTTCGTCCCACTGCATTGACATAATGTTCCTCAGATGGCTTCTGTTCCATTGCATGAATTTAACTCTGCCTCTATGATCTTGCCAGTTCTTGTGTACTGATTACATTTGCCATTTAATATGTCACATTGTCCACACACTTTATTATTTCACCTGCATCTCCTGTGAATTTTGTTAGATGTCTCATTTCATTGTCTCCTAATGTCCTGTTTTAATTTATGCTGCTAGAAGGTTCAATTTTCCTGATTCCTTTACCATATATTTTTATGTTTACAAGAAGTTTTCAATTCCTCAGTCCTGTATCTAGTGTCAAATCTTGTTCCTGGATGGTTACCTGGTACTCCACAAATTACCTTGCCTTTTCTTTCATGATTTTGTTAGTTCATTTCATTCATCTTATCTGAATACTTTCTTGATTCTTTTGCATTTACATTTCTCATTCTTATTGTCTGCTATATCATTCATTTATTGTACAGCATTTAAGGTTGCCCTATCTCTCAAACTTATTCTTAAATCCAAGATCATATTCTTGCCTGCCTCTCAGCCAATATCAATATAAATACTTAGAATTACACAACGCAATAACATTTCAAAAATAGGTGCTTTCAAATGCTCACTGCTTTCTTCAAATTCTAATTCTGTTAGAAAGCAATTTAAAGCATCATCAATATATTATCCAGATTGTTTTGTGGTATCCAATTAGTTAATGTTTCAACTTCCCTAGCTGGCTTCCCTATTTTTCCATGAAATTAGATTAGGTTACTTACAGTGTGGAAACAGGCCTAGCAAGACCACACCAACCCTCCGAAGAGCAATCCACCCAGATCCATTCTCCTACATTTACCCCTTCACCTAACACTACGGGCAATTTAGCATGGCCAATACACCTAACCTGCACATCTTTGGACTGTGGGAGGAAACCCACGCAGACACGGGGAGAATGTGCAAACTCCACACAGACAGTTGCCTGAGTTGGGAATTGCACCCTGGTCTCTGGTGCTGTGAGGCAGCAGTACTAACCACAGTGCCACCATGCCCCCCATTAATACTTTAACTTCACTTCTTGTGATTCTTTATTGCCTGTGTTCTTCTATCACTAACTGCTCTGAAATTGGGCAGAATTTTAATTAACAAGGAAGTGTGGATTCAAGTGCAAGCAGTGTTTAGATCCCAAAAAAATACTAGGGTGTCAGAAACCTAACATGATCCTGTCCACTTGGAACATTTACTGAGGCAAGTCTGTAGGTGGGTGGGAAAGAGCTATCAGGAACTGAAGAAGATGATTTCCTAGCATAGCATTGACAACAATCAGCATCTTTGACATGATGGAGGAACCTCAAGAGACACTGTTGACATTTCCAGGTTCCTTGCACAATATCTCCCCTTTAAACAGGTGCAGGTGAGCATGCATTATAAATAATCAAGTTAATCACACCCCTGGAATTCTCCTCTTCTGCTGGAGATATCTGCAGGATTTCACGATTAATGTTTCTCTGTGAGGATCAGTGGCACATTTACCCAAGGCCACCTTGAATGACCCTCACTTTTCTTTCACCAATGATTATGAGCTCAGTCATTCTGCTGAAATACAAAACCTCATTCCTCATGCCAGTCAGGATGACAACAGGTATCTCCCTCATTTTGAACTTCTGCTTTACGCCAATTCATTTTTACAAAAGACCTACGTTTTCGCGAACCGAAAAAGGACTTCCAAGCTCCTTCCCTGGGAACTGTATTCAGCATCTCAGCATCAAGCCACCATGTCTAAGAACTGTGTCTGTGAGCATCTGTGCTACATCTCGATTTATTTTGTGCATCCGTTAGCAAGATGTATCCCAAAGTAGGCTATACCTCCCACCACTCCAACCTCTAATGGCCTTTACTATATGTTAGTGTGAGTTGAAGGTTTATGTGTTATTTGGTATGGTTTAGTAGGTTTTATTGGGTCTGAGAATGTTCAAAAAATTTCCCATATACATTAATGGTAATTGCTTCTTCGCTTTACGCCATTTCAGCTTACAGTTTCATAGGAATACTCTACTTTCGGATAGCAGGAGACACTGGTATAACCACTCAGCCTTCCCTGGTTCCCTGCAGCTCTCTGGAATTGTATACTGCCTTCTCCAGCAGGAGTGTCAGAAATGGAATGTCTGAAGAGAGCATTTTTGGAGGCAAACTGTGAGGGATAGGCATGAAATAACAATAGGATAAAGTTGAGTGTCAGGAGACAGTGGCTGCAATCTGAAAAACCCTCACTGTAATTCCAAGATTGAGGACTGACATGCATCACAAGTATGTCATTTGGGCTGAGGTTGTGGCGTTGGAGTTCATGATGTGGAGTACATGATATTGGCAGCAAGGTCAGGAATGTGACTTTCCACGAATTCTTCTCTCTTTCCAATGTTGAGTCCTTTGATAAGGTAGGATGGCTGTTGATGGTCAAGCCCTTTTCCACTGTCTTCCCATGCCTTCACATACTCCATCCCAGCTGGATGATGGTGTAAAGCTGGCTGCATATAACGTAGTGACAAACTCAGGGTCATGATTTGCTGCCTTATGGATCAGTGTCATCCAGCTCAATTAATTGAAATTAGCAGAGGTTTCTGCACTGAGTGTGGGGTCATGTATTGGAAAGTAGGATGCCAGTTGTCTTTCCTGTCCTTATGGCATCTGGGAACCTCTTGTGGAACTGAATCCAGAATGCGGGGATCACCACCACCCCACCCCATCCCTCCCAACCTCATATGTTGAACACTCCTGCGCCTCCCAGCCATGTCTGCAGAAGAAACATCGAGTAAAAGTGACCAACAATGCATCCTCTCTGACATGAGTTTTATGCTTCAAACTGGAAAACCAGTACAATCAATGCATTCTTTTCCAAGTACAATCACCTCTCCAGTATCTGGCACATGTGAGGAATGGTGAGTGCTGTTCACTGAATCTGCTGATTGCTTGAGAAATATGTGTGGTGGTTTGAGAACCCAACCTATCGTTGCCACAAAGTGAACGTATGTTTTCAGAAGTATCAGTATACCTGGCTGCAATAGATGCTTCTGTCTTTATTGATACTAGCTTTCATAAAGCATCTGTAGATCCATTCTTCCCTTCCATTGCTAAGTATCTGATAGCAGAATTCCAAAGTTCTGGAATTCCCTTTCTGATGCCAGTTACACGAGGATTCCGGATGCTTGGGGCAGGACAGTGGGTACTTTACTGTATTGATGTTTTGTTGTTTTCACAGGTTCCTTCCACTCTTGGGAAATGAGGTTTCCTTATGAACCCTCACTACCTCCAGCATCACCAGCAGGGAAGGGTTGGAGAAAATCTCCTTATGCATCTCCTTCCAACTGCTTCCTTCATGAAGAACCAATATTGGGTAGATTTACACATTCTCACCCTTTCCAGGGCCTGTCGGTGAACTAAAACCCTGCCATTGACCAGAGAAGGTTATCAGCACAGGGTGCTGTTAGATTGATCAGGAATGCTAATGGCTGAGTTAAACAGGACTGATCATTGCAAGTTCCTCACCCTCAGTCAGCCCTGGCCCCTTCTGCCAGATATACTTAATGGTTTGTCCAAATGGCTTGACCCCCTTGCCCACTTTTCCACAGGTGGTAGAATATGAGCAAGGACAGAATAAGGCACTTGAGTGGTTCTCAACTGGACATTTGAAGGCCTCAGTTGGTCTCAAATTGAGAAGGTTGGCCTTATTTGAAGGGGAGGGGTGTGGTTGAGGAAATGACATGTTCTATATCCTCCCATAACCTGGCAATTCCTGCCTCCTGGTCCGTCTCCACTGGGAATATGGGAGATCATAAAGTTCCACCTTGCGTGTCTGGAACTATGTTAATACAATTGATTAGTTACTTGTAATATTATCACATACTGACTACACAAGGGAAATATCTTTAACTCGCATCGTTGAACTGATACAACATTCACAATTAACCAAAGTAGGCCGTTTAACTTCTGCAACATTTATTTTTAATTTGAACATGCTGACTGTATTTATTTCTATTAATATCTTTCTGAGGGAGGAGCTGTGCTGCTGGACCTGGGCCAAAGCCTGCAGCTGAGTGATGAAACTCTAACTTTCACATTATCGTAGCACAGATTAAGGGCTGCTGCTTATGCATTTTTCTTCCAAGTTTTAGTTAGCTAATTGTCGGTGTACCGCTCTCATTGGCTCTGAAAATAATTATTATACAGTAACAATGGGCTGAGGCAAGAATTCCTCTGCTCACTGTATAATTATTGGATTACCAAAAGTTCTGATGAACTCCCAAGGTATTAAATTTGTTATGAAGAAGGTTGAGGCAATGGGGAGTGTGCCTCAATCAGCAAGCAGATAAGAACTGGATCTAGTGATGGTGACCTTGGTTGGTGGTTGAAAGCATGGGAGAAGCTTGACTAAATTCAGTGTCTGAAAGGGCCAACATCCAACATTCCCTGGAACTTAAGCCCTCCGTACTGGAAATCCTGCAGTTTTGATTTTGATTTGATTAAATTCCCTACAGTGTGGAAACAGGCCCTTTGGCCCATCAAGTCCAAACTGACCCTCCAAAAAGTAATCCACCCAGACCCATTTTCCTTTGACGAATGCACCGAATACTGTGGGCAATTTGGCATGGCCAATTCACCTGACCTGCACATCTTTGGACTGTGGAAGGAAACAGGAGCGCCCGGAGGAAACTCACGCAGACACGGGGAGAATGTGCAAAGTCCACACAGACAGTCGCCCAAGACTGGGATTGAACCAGGGACCCTGGTGCTGTGAGGCAGCAGTGCAAACCACTGAGCCTCCATTCCATCCCAGTTGTGCCACTGTCAGTGCTGCAAGTCAAGTGTGCCCAGGCCAGTGATTAAGAATTGGTCCATTGGGGTGATGTTGAAACATTATTCTAAGTTGGAAGTCAGAGGAGGGGGGGGAGGGGGAGGTCAGGAAGGATGTTTACATTTCCTCCAATGAGACAAAGAGAGCGATTGAGTTTGTTGGAAGTGAATGCAAGAATGGTTATGGCGATGCATGAGCGAGAGAGCTGGCGAGGTGTCCACAGTGAGTGAATGGATGGCAGAGGAAGGATTAGAAGCTTGGGAAGGTGAGAACTGTTGAGTGAATATGAAGCCTGCAATGATGAAAGTTGAAGTCTGTAACCCTGCTGAGATATGTATGCGCACTGTCAGATTAGAGTGGGTTGTAGCACTGGGAGTGGGAGGTAACAGAGAGATGTTGGAATTAAGTCTTTCGGAGTGCAATGGATAGGTGACCACCCTATCACTCCCATTTCACTCAGGATACAGCACTATCATTTGTGTCTAGACTGACTAGTTTAATTAGTACACCCTCCCCATTTGGTTACCTGAACAAAGGTCTGCAATCCTTTACACTACCACCAGGAACCTGTCCACTAAACAGAAAACCAGTTTTTCTTTCCCTTGGCAATGCATTGAATAGTAAAGGTTAAGCACCACAGTCTGAGTGTCAGTTCTTAGTTCCAGTGTCTGAAATGGCTTGTAGCAAGATTTTGAAAATGGAAGCCAGGCAGTAGTTGACGTTATTTCCTCTCTGACCACACAATTCTCTGTGAAGGGCACCCAACAGTTGTGGGTTTAACTATTAGCCTCACAATTAACTATGTGAAGCCCAGAAGATAATGTGAAAAAAGTTGCTCTGAGTAATGGACCAGGTGTGATGAATCTCACTCAACCAACCACTTAAAACTGAAAATAGCCATGAAATCCATATTTTACAAACCTCAAAATTAGGCAAGTTCCAGCCTCAAGGAGTGTCCAGTTTGTTTGCACATTTCTAGTTTGAGTAAACTTTTAAAAAAAAGACTGATTTTCTTAGAGATGGAAAAGTTTCATGTACAGAACAAATGTCTCTGACTTCCTTCCACCATAGTTGCAGATATAGGAGACACAGTATTTTTCATTCTTGTGTTCTGACATGAATAATCAGTAAACTGTCTTGATGTGACTAGACTTAAATACACAAAGACTGTAAAAGTGTAGATGCAGCATACATAATGGATACTTTGCCTACCAGTGCCATTCAGGTGTGGGAATGAATAAAACATGAATGAGTTTGATTAATACATTGTTGCAACATGCCCATTTAGTGTTTCTGAATTTCACCTTTTCAAATTAACAGCTTTTTCGCGAGTCTGTTGGATCATGTTGAATAGCTGTCATTCTCTCGCTCTTTTGGAACTGATTACTTTTTACTGCAACAATTATTTTACCAATGATCTTGTGTCTAAATCAGCCAGAGGACAGTACGGAGAGGCAGCATAGATTAAACAATGTCTGTATCAAAGATTTGTCGCCAAGCCTTCTACTGGGAATTTTCTTTACTTTCACTATTTTGCTTCCAAAAAGCATAACAAGTGTTGCATTTTTATTCCATATAGAAGGCAATCTGAACTTTGACCTTCCTAAAGTTATCATATTGTGCTGCTCTTTATGAGTTTAATAAATGTTGAATTCTATACAGTTTTACTAAAGTGTCATTATTGTGAAAGCTTATTAAAAGGAAGATAACAGCTCAAACAGAAATTTATCTGATGTATTGTTCGTTCATTTAATTTGTTTGCCTTAACTGTTGCTTCTTCTCTGGTTCTAAAATAACCAAGTGTCCAAAATAGGTGGGCATTTGGTTTCCCTTTCAAGTTAGAATTAGTTGGAGTGGGAACAAAACAATAAGTTTTTCCCCTTGAATTTCAGAACACTGTTACCTTGTCCTCAGGTTAAAGAAAAATCTCCCCCGACAAGTGTGTAACCATGAAGCTTTCTAAAAATAAATGCATTTTTCTGTAATTCTCTGCATATGGGATCAGGGGGAATCTTAGTGGGTACTTCCGTTGCAATTTGAAATATAAGAAATAGGTGGAAAGTCTTCAGAAATACAGAAAGAGGTCTAGAACCGTCCACCATGAAAAAGTGCATTTGGATCTTTGTATATTTTACTTGAGAAAACAGAGTTCACTTACTTTCCTGATCCATTCTGTTCACAAAATTCTTCATTTATATAAATTATTTGAATCATAGAATCCCTGCAGTGTGGAAACAGGCCCTTCGGCCCAACAAGTTCACACTGACCCTCTGAAGAGTAACCCACCCAGACCCATTTCCCTACACTTACCCATGACAAATACACCTAACTTACAAATCCCTGAACACTATGGGCAATTCAGCATGACCAATTCACATAACCTGAACTTGTTTGGACTGTGGAAGGAAACCAGAGCACCCAGAGAAAACCCGCACAGAACGGGGAGAATTTGCAAGCTCCACACAAACAGTTGCCCGAGGCTTGAATTGAACTCAGGTCACTGGCGCTGTGAGGCAGCAGTGTTAACCACTGAGCCACCACACTGCTCCTATAAATTATTGGGATGTGAACATAGGAAGTATAGTTCGTAAGTTTGCAGATCAGACCACAATTGTAGGGGACGTGGACAGCAAAGAAGGTTATCTCAGAGTAAAATGGGATCTTGATCAGATGGGCCAACAGGCTGAGGAATGGCAGATGGAGCTTCATTTTGATAAATGTTTGGTGTTGCATTTTGGAAAGCCAGATAAGGGTAGGACTTACACATGTAATGGTAAGTACCTGGGGTGTGTCGCTGAACAAAGAGACCTTGGAGTGCACGTTCATAGTTCCTTGCCAGTGGAATTGCAGTTAAATAGGAAAGTGAAGAATGTGTTTGGCATGCTTGCCTGTGTTAGACAATGCATTGAGTATAGGAGTTGGGTGGTCATGTTGTGGCTCTATGACCACTATTGGAATGTTGTGTGCAATTCTGGTCTTCCTGCAATAGGAAGGATGTTGTGAAACTTGAAAGGGTTCACAAAAGATTTACAAGAATGTTGTTTGGAGAGTTTGAGCTATATGGAGAGGCTGAATAGGCTGGGGCTATTTTCCCTGGAGCATCAGAGGCTGAGAGGTGACCTTATAGAGATTAACAATATCGTAAGGGACAAGGTCTTCTTCAAGGGTGGTGGAGTACAGAACTAGATGGCGTAGGTTTAAAGTGAGAGAGGAAAGATTTAAAAGGGATTTAAGGGGCAACTTTTTAATGTAGAGGGTAGTGCATGTATAGAAATGAGCTGTCAGTGTAAGTGATGGATGCTGGTGCAATTACGACTGTCAAAAGGCATCTGGATGGGGATATGGATAGAAGGGTTTAGAGGGATATGGGCCAAGTGCTGGCAAATGGAACTAGATTTATTTAGGATATCTGGTCAGCATGGACGAGTTGGACTGAAGGATCTATTTCCATGCTATATATCTCTATGAGCCTAAGTGTATTATTTGTACCATTTCTGAGGTGTGGCTTAGTGAAGAACAAAAGCAGAGTATGTCATATACTGGGATTGAAACTGATCTGTGCCAATCACATGAATGGCCTGTAGACAAATTGGCAACCGATAGTTCATCACACCAATTTTTAGTTTGCATTGACTTTTAAACTACAAACCAAATAGAAGTGACAGTAAGGCTAAATAAGTTTCCAGACAAAGAGTTTAAAGGATGGAGTGCATTTCAGTGGGAAGAAGAATAAATGCAGGTAAAAAATCAACTACTATGCTGTGGCCAGCCGTTTTCATAGTGCAGGCAAAGATCATTTTCACATCTTTTGTCTCATTTAATATCGCTACTAAATTTAACTTTTGTATGATTTTTTTTAAAGCACAGAACTGTTACACTTCGCAGGCAGCCTGTTGGTGGAATGGGTTTAAGTATTAAGGTGAGTGCCATTCTCTCTGTCCTCTATCTTTATTTTACAAGAATAGCATTCTGTGGAAATATCTTCTCATTGTTCACTCTGCGACTTTTTTTTTAGGGAGGTGCTGAACATGGTGTACCAGTTGTTATATCAAAAATCTTTAAAGATCAAGCAGGTAAAACATTCGTGAAAGCAACAGTTTCTTTATACTTGTTTCTCTTTTAATAGAGGAATTGTTGTGCCCGTGCTTGTGTGTTTGCATGTTCGAGAGAGAAAGGTAAAATGTGTTCTAATCCTGCAGAGGTTAACTCAATGATGGAATGGAGGATTATATAAGTGATCAGGAAACAGGATACAAAGTGCTTCTGCAGTGACGCGAACCATTCTCCATCATAATTCATGTAATACAAAGATGACCGTAACTTTTTTGACCAAAAAACACCATAATTTATATTTTTGTTCTTGATGGAGTTTTCCTGAAAAACAGGAGTCACATGGATAACATTAGCCACTTGCTCTTAATCCCTCTGAATGAAGCCACACTAAAAAAGTTTTATAATTTCGAAAGTAACAAAGTAAATCCCTTTTTCTTAAGCAACTTACATGTTCCTTCAATATCTGTTATAGCGGACTATTTTTGTATCTAATTTTTAATGTCCCATTTACAATCAGCTGTTTTCAAATTGGAGTCAGCTGCAAGAGCTGAAATTGCAATAAAAATGTCCTTTTGAAATAGTGCATTCAAAATATTCTGACCATTAATTTATTTTCAGGTCCTTCTGCAGTTGGGCTCACAAGATTCATGTAATCTAATCCCTTGACTTGTATACATTTAATTAAATGCTTATGGTCGATAAATATATCAGGAACTATAATTAGAATAACTCATTTACTGCTACGGAAGTATTCTATCATAATAAGGGAGATTTTCTTATAGTCCAATATACATATAAATAGTCTTCCTGCCATAAATTTTCAGCTTCAAAAGACTAATCCACTTATTCTTCAGCTCAACTAGTCAGTTTAATACCTCATTAATCACTGCTTATACAAGTGTAATATCAGCAATAACTCTCATTCAAAACATTGCTCTGGAAATAATGAATCTCTTAAGTACTTTTTGCTGTATAACCCACTGCAGCCAACACGTGCTCATCGAATTTATAAATAATCTCAGGCTCACTTAAAACAACCCATGAACAGAAATGTGAAGTGTATTTTTTTTCTTATACCAGGAGAGACATCAGTGAGATATTCAGGAGGATTGACTGGATGGCACAAATCTGAAGTAGAATGCAAACAATGGTTTACTGTCAATTTATTTTTAATGCTCCACCCCATTAACGCTCTGACCTCTCCATCCTTCCCTCTCAGATACTTCCTCATCTTCAATTTATATATCATCTCCTCTAATGTTCCCCTCAAAATTCAATGCATTTGTTTATTTTTTAGAAAATAACATTAAAATACAGTGTGCCCTCTATCTCTATTGCTTACACATAAGATTTAGAATATATATTGCACTATGACAAATAATATTCATTTGTATTTTCTAAATGCCAGTAAAGCCCAGATGAGAAATTATTGGCTTCAAAATGCGAAAACTGGAACTATCAAAGTGAGGAAAGACTGCATTATAAAACTCAACATTTCAAGTCAGCTAAAGAGGCTGTAGTTGTTCCACCCAGTTAATTCTTAGAGACTAAAAACTCAAACTAGACTCACAAGAAGTTTGCCTTTGCTCCCCAGACCCCACCAGACTTGTTGAGATTGTTCAGTGCTGATTTAAAAAAAATTCAAATGTCCAGCATTCACAATATTTTGATTTCATTTATTTTGCATACTGCTCCACTTTCAACTTTGATGGAAAGTAAAATTAGGCAGAGTTTGTGAAAATTGCTCAATCCCTTACTAATATTTTGTACCCCTGTTGAAGTTGGAACAGAATGTTCGTCCAGCACTATCTATCTCAAATTCCAGTCTTTCGTGCTGTCTCTGCAATTCTTCGTGCCTCTATATTTCTTCATCCATCTACTTCTGCTCATTCTCTCATGTATCCTACGATGTGTTCTCTTCTCTCTAAAAAAGAAATTCAGCGTAAATTTTATCATAAATGGAGCCTTTGATTATGGTCCGAAATCACTTGAAGTAAAACTACTGAGCAGAAATTTTTAAAATCTTTAGAAAAATACTTAATCAATACAGCTTACCAAACTGGCCTTCTGCAGCCTGAGAGATTAGATTGTGGTCCCTCAGACAGTGCAATACAAAGTCATGCTACTAAGATGTTCAAAATTATAAGGGGACTGGACAGAATGGATAGGGAGATACTCTTCCCACCAGGAGGTGGGTGAGAACCAGCACATATTGATTTACGGTGATTGTCAAATGATCCAAAAGAGGCATTGAAAAATGCTTTGCACACAATAACTAGTTGGGCTGCATTGTGAACTGTTGAGAAGTGTAGTGGAGAGGCATTCAATTCTGCATTTCAAAGGTGAGTTGGATAATTATCTGAAGAGGAAAAATAAATTGCAGTGTTACCAAAAAAAGACGGGAGAGTGGTGTTAGCTGAGTTCTTGTCACAGAGAACTGGTAAAGACATGCTCTGTGGTTTAATTGGCTGATTTTATTGTACCACTCCAGTTGGTTTGTGGGTAAGGGAAATGCTGTAAATGTTTTTTTCAGTATCCTTCCCACCATCTACCTTCACATCCTGGATCCTGCTATGACTTTATGGGAGGTGGGGTGAGGCTTAGGGTTGCCCACCTGGCCAATCAATTAACGTCTCATCTTCGGTCTTGAGACCCTTCAACCACACGGCATCAACATCGACTTCACTAGTTTCCAAATCTCCTTTCCCCAACCTCATCCGACAGTCAACTGCCCCCCAACCTGGCATCCCCGGTTGACCTGCAACACCTGTTCATCTTCCTTCCCACCTATCCACTCCACCCTCCCCACCATCCAATCACAATTATCCCGACCTACATCCACCTATTGAATTCCCAGTTGCCTTTCCCCCAGCCCCAACCCCACCTTCCCATTAATCACTTGACCCCCATCCACCTCTCCTCATCCCCACATTCCTGATGAAGGGCTTATGCCTGAAACATCAACTCTCCTGCTCCTCAGATGCTGCCTGACCTGCTGTGTTTTCCCAGTACCACACTTCTTGATTCAATAAATTAATGGCTCACTTCAGTTTATCCTCCTGCCTGCTGCAAATCTTAGGCTGCGGGGGTGGTCGGAAGTATGGGAGATGCTTGGTAGGTTAGCCTTGTCAGGCCTCAGGCAAAGGGGTGGTGAAACAGCTCCTCCCTTATCAACCTCCTTCTCTGATTGTGTAACCCCCCCTTTCTCTGCCAAAAAGGTCTACCCAACCTTTTGGGTTCTGCCTCTTCTACAGCCTTGGGAGCCCACCTCTCACTTTACTTCACCTTCTGTCCAATTCCTGGCTGGAGAAATCTGCATTCATCCCGTGTGGTTGGAGGGTTCCTAGCTGGAAGATGAGGCGCTCTTCCTCCAGGCGTTGTGTTGCCATGGTCTGGCGATGGAGGAGGCCAAGGACCTGCATGTCAGAGTGGGAGGGGGAGTTAAAGTGTTCAGCCACAGGGTGGTTGGGTTGGTTGGTGCGGGTGTCCCAGAGGTGTTCTCTGAAATGTTCCGTAAGTAGGCGGCCTGTCTCCCCAATGTAGAGGAGGCTACATCGGGTGCAGTGGATGCAGTAAATGATGTGTGTGGAGGTGCAGGTAAATTTGTGACGGATATGGAAGGATCCCTTGGGGTCTTGGAGGGAAGTGAGGGAGGAGGTGTGGGCGCAACCACCACAAGGGATGAATGCAGACCCTCCAACCACAAGGGATGAATGCAGATTTCTCCAGCTTCCTCATTTCTCCTCCACTCACCTTATCTTAGTCCCAACCCTCAGACTCAGCACTGCCTTCCTGACCTGCAATCTTCTTCCCAACCTCTCTGCCCCCATCCCCTCTCCGGCCTATCACCCTCACCTTAACCTCCTTCCACCTATCGCACTCCCAACACCCCTCCCCCAAGTCTCTCCTCCCTACCTTTTAATCTTAGCCTGCTTGGCACACCCTCCTCATTCCTGAAGAAGGGCTTATGTCCAAAACATTGATTCTCCTGCTCCTTGGATGCTGCCTGACCTGCTGCGCTTTTCCAGCAACACATTTTTCAACTCTGATCTCCAGCATCTGCAGTTCTCACTTTCTCCATCCTGGTTATTTTGTTGGCTGCTGATGTCTAAAAACTGGAATTGATAATTGTTTTTTCTATTATTATTTCCTGGCTACACTTAATGTTTCTCCAGCCAGCTGAGCAGCATTCATTGTATAATTACATTCTCCATTATTGGTACAGAACACGAGATACTTGCCTAATAATTTGCCACAGTTCAGTCCACTTGCAAATTATGTTTCTGTTCTTTTGTTATGGCCTGGCTTCTTTGCCAGACATATTGTCACCTCACTAATTTAATTTCAGCTTTAAATTTGATCAAATTCCATTGCACTTAAAAATCCATCTCACCTAGAAGCTGTCTGGGATTCATCATCAATTTATGAAACCGTCCACTTAATCGATCTCCCCAGTCCAAAAGTCACTACTCAAACTATAGTCTCAGTGCTCCCTCCCTTTCAACCATTGTGCTATGAAACTCCATGTTTTACCTCAATTGTCTAATAACTTCACGTTATGTCATTTTTTTTCATGCAAGTTAACATGAAAAGGTTTCTCGACATCTAAGTACTATATATCATGGAGCTTTGAATGTTATTAGCTCAGAGCAATCAAGATGTTTAACAAGATAAGATCTTTCCATTCACCCAATATCTTTGACCATCATTTACTAGAAGGACCAACTTGAAATCACTGAATGATTCATTTACATAGCTTAGCTATTAAGTTAATCTGCTTGTCCATCCATCCTTGAGAACTGGTCCATAATCTTCAAGTATAATTATTTTTACTTTTCATTTATGGGATGAGGGCACCTCTGATTAGGCCCACACTTATTGTCCATCTCTAATTGTCCAGGGGGCAGTTAACAGTCTACCACATTACTGTGGGTCTGGAGTCTCATGTAGACCAGACCAGATAAGGATGGCAGATTTTTTCCCCAAAGTGACATTAATGGACTAGATAGCTCTTACAACAATCAATAGCAGTTGTCATTGGGATAACTTTCTTAATTTCAGGTTTTTATTTGATTTTAATTTCACATCATATGTTATTTGAACCCTTGCCACCCCCTCCCCCATCCTGAAAACCAGCATCGAACTTTGGATTACTATTCTTGTGACCTGACCACTCTGCCAAAGTCTCCCCATGTTGGGTGAGGGTATAGGGTGTGAGGTACTGGGGTAGTAAGTTGGCAGGGAATGGAGCCCAGCGGTTGGGGTGTGTAGTGTGGCATGTGGCTATAGATAGAGCAATTGGCAAGTGGTTGAAGACTTAGGTAAGGCTGAGCTGGTTAGCTAGGAGATGGAGCTGGAGTTGGAATATGTCAGGCAGGCATAGTTTGGTAGTGCCATGATGTTTAGGGGTGTTTGACACTTGGACACGGAGGGTGATTGGGTCTGGGTTAGATCAGATGATGATGCTAGGTATTTGTCTGGGTCTTGATGAGTCCGCCGGGAGGGGTGATCATGTCAGATGGAGGAATTGTGTGTCCACTGGGCTGGGTCCAAGCTGGAGGTATTAGGTCAGGAGGCTGTCAGTGTGGAGAGGACATCAAGTCAGTGAGTGGGTGTCAGATTCTGAGAGGAGCTGGCAGGGTCGGTGCTGAGACAGGTATGTCAATTTAGGAATAAGCCATGAGCAGAGCATATTTGAACTCCTCTAACATCTCCTGCTTAACTATTTAAGTGAAGGAAGCCAAAACATAGATCACGGCACATTTAATTGTGCCATGGTCACTGCCCGAATGGATGTGACTGCAGTTAATTATTCTGATCACTAGCTGGTACCATACCAGGGTATGAGTTGTTTCATGTTTCACTAACTTGTTTATGTTATTTTAGGCTGGGTAAGTGCAGGTAATGAGGGTGATATGTTGATAGTGGAATTCTGGAACGAATTTGTTAAAAGCTGCACGACAAATCATGGAGCGAAATTAGAGCTCATGGATTAAGAGGGATAGCAGTAATTTTAACATAAAATTAGCTGTATAACAAGAAACAGAATGGAAAGAGGAAGGCTTGTCGTGGAGTTTCCCAGAACCATTACTTCCTGATACGTACTAATTATCTAGACTTTGGTATCAGGGAACTACTTTGAAACCTGTGGTTGACACTAAACTTGGAAGCATTCTGAATATTAATTAGGGAAGCATGCAGCTTCAAAAATAACACGTTGGTATGTGGGTGGCAGATAAAAAGTAGCATTGAGAAATGTGAAGTTATTCATTCTGGTCAGAAGAATGAGGAGATACAATATAAAATAAAGGATATAATTCTAAAGGGGATACCTCAGTACAGACAAACTTGGAGGTATGTGTGCACAAATCATTGAAGCTGATATGGCAGGTTATAAGAACTTTACAAATGAGGCATACATCACAGTAGCAAAAGAAATTATGACAGCTTGCATAAGATGCTGATTGGCCTCAACTAGACTATTTTGGTCAGTTCTGGTATCACAATTTGGAAAGAATATGAAGGCTTTAAGAGGATGCAGAGAAAATCCAGAAATGAGATTCCAGGAACGAGGAACCTTATTGGATGTGGATTGATTGGAGAAGATGTTGCTGTTTATGATTGTCATTGTTAATCATTATGGCCACCACTGCCCAAATGCATGCGAGAAATAGAATGCATCTCCCTGTTGAAAACTGCACCTGAGTGGAGTGAACTGGTTGAAGTGTGCTTCAAATACAGAAAATACATTGGGATTTCAATTACTTGTGAAATTTTATTTGACATTTCCTTCACTCCTTGCATTTTAAGAATAAACTAACAGACCCTGACCACAAGGATTATTTTCATACCCCACCTTCAGTAGGGTGTTCACCAAGCATTGTGTAGCTATTACATGCTGGAACTCAAAGGGTTGATGAGAATCAATCCAGAGTTATCTAGTGACTTAAAAGTTTGTTTACAGCGAGTGTTTTTATGTACACTAAAGCTCTTAGAGTAGTTAAAATTAGACTGATTAGCATCAAGTCTGCTGTATAGTGACTTTATGTTGTTGCTGGTAGTGTGTCATGTCTTGTATTTAATACGGTAAATGTTTCACTGTTAGAGCCATTTTGGTTCCAAGATATGCAGCATTATAAAGACAGGAGCTGCCTATGGCTCTGGAGAAAATTGTAAGCTTCAGGTTAGATTTTGTTAACTTAGTAAAAATTGTCTTGATAAATCCATTGAGAATCACATTTCTGGACAAACAGAGCTCTTCCAATTATTTTATGAAAAAGTAATCATTCCAATAGATATTCTAGTGGATTCAAAGATTCAAGAGGTTTCATTGCAGTTCAGTGGTTTTGCAAGTCTTATCTGTACATAATTGAATAGATTGGCTGTTACTTTACTGACAGAATCCAAACTCTTACTAAAGATGAAAAGACTGCCTCAAAATAAAAATGGAATGCAGTTTGTGAGAATATCATAAGAAAAGAAGGTATTGGCTCATACGTTTTAATGTTTTTAATTGGCTGATCTTAACATTTTACCTTTACAGTTTCTTCTCAATATGTATTGTAACATCTTCTGGAATGTCAGTATAAAATCCAAAACAGGTTTATTTCACTTCCATTGACAGGTGATCCAGAAGGAAGAATGGTCTTCCTCACTGCACAAAGGTATGACAGGTTTCTGTCAGTGTATCATTGTGCACTGTCTCCAAGGGTTTACTGCATACCTGCTCAATACTCGAGCTTCCCAATTTTGAGAGGGCCAGACTAATAATAAGTGAAAGACCATTTATTTTTCTCATTTATTATTTTATGGGATTTGGGCATTCCTGTCAAGCGTGCAGTTCTTGGCCTGTCCCCAATTGCTCCTGAACTGAGCGACTTGCTAAGCCTATCTGTGTGTAGTTAAAAGTCATTCCCATGTGTCTGGAGTCACCTGTAGGCCAGATCGGAAAGTTTGGAGTGTTCACGATCATGAAGGACATTCTTAAACCGGGTGGGATTTTTCAACAATCACTGATAGTTCCATGGTCACTGTTATTGATACTGGCTTTGAATTTCACGTTGTTTTCATGAATTGAATTTTAAATTCAACCCAGCTGCCTTGGTAGGATTTGAACATGTGTTGTCCAAAGCATTAGCTAACCCAAACCCTTGGATTACTAATCCAGTGAATATTTGGGCCAAGATTGCAGCCTCCATTTTGAAGTGTACTTTGTCAATGTGTCACCAATTTCACATCAGTTCCCTGATGTAATTCAATCAACATATTTTCACTTCTTCTGTTAAATGGTGAGGAGAGTTTGGATTTTGTTTTTATCTTACCTGAGCATCCCTGTGTTTTTGTCCACTAGGTGGAGGAGCCAGTGTTGGACTAAGATGGACAAAGTTAAAAATCACACAACACCAGGTGATACATCCATCAGGTTTATTTGAAAGCACTAACTTTCACAGCGGTACTCCATCATCAGGTAGCTGTGGGGCAGCACCATAAGACACAGAATTTATAGCAAAAGATGTCATGCAACTGAAATTATATGTTGAACAACCTTTATCCTACATTGTTGTTCAGTATTTCATCTTTTAGAATGGGTTGCAGGTTTTGGTTCATTTATATGTAAATCCCAGAACTTCTTTTAAGTCACATTCTCGAGATAATTTAACGTTTTATAAAAAAATGGTGACCCGTGAGGATGGCCTCAACCACGACCTTAGGGTCATGTCAGGTGACCCTACTACACGACACAAGCACACATACACACACACACACATACACACACAGACACTTAAATCCTCTCAGACTCACACAGACCCACTCTGATACACATGCTCTCTCTCATATACACACACACACACACACACACACTCTTAAATGCTCACACACTCATGCAGACCCACTCTAAAACACATACTCTCTCTCACACACACACACACACACACACACACACTCTTAAATACTCTCAGACTCACACAGACCCACTCTGATACACATGCTCTCTCACATACACACACACACACACACACACAGACCCACTCTAAAACACATGCTCACACACACACACACACACACACACACACACACACACACACACACACACATATATAACCCCCACCCTCACACCCATGCACACACACTCTCGCAGGCTTATGCTCCAACACTCCACATACACTTTACCAAGCTTGCACACACGCATACACTCTCTCACGTGCACTCATTCACATGCACACACTCACTCTCTCTCTCAAGCACGTACACACACATATACACCTATGGATGAATTTGTATTTGCAGAATAATACTTGCAGATATATTCCATTTTGTTCAAGAAATGCATAATCTGCAGGCAGTCAATCCATATAATATTTTGTAAATTCTACTCTGGAAATAGAAATAGTATGACTCAGGATTGGAATACAGACAGACTCTAACCTCACACCTTTAATGCACTGTCTGAGCTGAAATGTCATCTTTCCTGAAGACCTTAAGTTATCGCAAGAATGTGACTTAAAAGAAATTGTGGGATTTACATACTAATGAATTGAAACCTGCAACACAGTCTAAAAGATGAATGACTTAACAATAATCTAGGGTTGTTCAATGTATGACTTCAGTTGCATGACACTGTAATCTTCTGCTATAAATTCTGTGTCTTATGGTCCTGCTCCACAAATATCTGATGAAGGAGCAGAGCTCCGAAAGCTAGTGCTTCCAAATAAACTTGTTGGTGTATAACCTGGTGCTGTGCGATTTTTTTTAACTTTGTCCTTTGTATTTGCTTAATTATTTCTTTCTCAATCAAAGGAAAAGAGTGCAGCTCCTTTTCAGTCTTACTAATGCTACAAACATTCTGTTTCTGAACAGGGAGATGTATTGATGAGAGTAAACTCTCAAGCAATTTGGTTAAAAATGATTCACCTCTTAGATTAGATTACTTACAGTGTGGAAACAGGCCTTTTGGCCCAACAAGTTCACACCGACCCACCGAAGCGTAACCCACCCAGTCCCCTACATTTACCCCTTCACCTAACACTACAGGCAATTTAGCATGGTCAATTCACCTAACCTGCACATTTTTTGGATTGTGGGAGGAAACCCATGCAGACACGGGGAGAATGTGCAAACTCCATACAGTCAGTCACCTGAGACGGGAATTGAACCCAGGTCTCTGGCACTGTGAGGCAGCAGTGCTAACCACTGTGCCACCATGCTGCCCACATTTATACAGTTACTGCTTGAAACACAAAGTCCTTAAGCTCCAACTAAATGCTCTTTATCCCAAGGTGCTGAATGGTGCAGTCATTGAAAACTTTAATTCTTGATTACCCGATCTCCAGTTTCCCAGGAAAGCTGGTGAGCATTCTTATTGTTACACTACATACTAATGTTAAAAATCACACAACACCAGGTTATAGTCCAACAGGTTTAATTGGAAGCACACTAGCTTTCAGAACAACGCTCCTTCAACAGGTGTTTGATGAAGGAGCAGCGCTCCAAAAGCTAGTGTGCTTCCAATTAAACCTGTTGGACTATAACCTGGTGTTGTGTGGTTTTTAACTTTGTACATCCCAGTCCAACACCGGCATCTCCAAATCATACATACTAATGGGTTACATTACCACTTTCCAAGACAGTGGGACTGAAGTCATCTGTCAAGGTGCCAGTGGAAAGGTAGTTCTAAACCAATTTAGTAGTGAAGTATCAGATAGAAGCATGGAAACTAGGATTAGGAGTACCTAGTCAGCCGTTTGAGCCTAGTGTGAAATTTGACCCCTTGAGCCTGCCTTGCATTCAGTAAAATCATGTCAGCATGAACATCGCTCTTTAGCTTGTTGTTTAACCCCTCAACTTCCCTACAGTTCAACAATCTGTCAAACTCAGCTCTGAAGTATTAAATAACTTTGGCATCGTTGCCCTCAGTCAAGTATTTCCCAGGATTAATGACACTCTGAGAGAGAAATTTCTTCCTCATCTCTCCGTTAATCAGGCAGTCCCTTATTCTGAAAGTATGCGCTGTAAATGTAAATTTCCCCACAAGATGAAACATCTCTTATTATCCACCCCATCAAGCCCCCCCTTCAGAAACAAAAAATATATTAATGAAATCAATTGTCCTTCTAAATTCCAATGAGTAAAGACTGAACTTCTGAACTTTTTCTCACAGTAAATCATTTCATTCAGGAATCACCTTATTAAACAACCTCCAAATTGCCTACAGTGGAATAAGTCTGTCCTCATACGGGGAGATCAAAACTGTATAGGGTACCCTAGTTTGTAGTCTCACCAGTTTCCCTAATTTTACACTCTATCCACCTTGCAATTCTATTTTCCTTCCAAATACTTTGTGGTGCTTGGATGTTAACTTATACTTTATCTTTGAAGACGCCCTGATCCCTCAGCAGAATAGTAATGTGTAATCTTTCCATTTAAATCATATTTCTCCTTTCCTTTTTGCTTACCCAAGTGGGCAACCTCACATTTTCCAATATTATTCTTGTTTTGCTGAGTTGTTGCCCATTCATTCACCCTGTCTGAATCCCTTCCCAGAATTTTTGTATCCTCCTTACCAGTTGCATTTCCTTCTGATGTTTGCATTGTCTGTACATTTGGCTACAATACATTATTCTGTGCCGCCATCTGTCATTACTATAACATAATAAGTATAATATATTATTCTGCTGAAGTCTGTTCAGGTTGATATTAAACATCCCATGATGTTATATAAATAGAACAGGAAGTTATTCTGTGTCAGAGACAACATTCTGTTCTGAACAGCATTGGAAGAATAGGGAAATGAGTAGAGCTATCAACCCAGATGAACTAACTTGATGGCGGCAATGTCAAAGTTTCTTTTGTCAGCTTCTGTTCCAGATTTAGATGGGCCTACAGAAATACTTCCCATGAGCTCCGGAGTTTGTGTAGGGAGAGCATATAGTGCTCTTGCCTTGGGACATGAACATCTCCTTTGATGCGCAACCAAAAGCCCGCGTCAGAAACTAAATAATGTCTGAATTCTGCTGAAGTAGCAAAATCTGTCAATAATCCACTGGATCTAAATTGATCACCAATTCCACCTTGTAGCTGTAAATTGTTTGTCACATTGTGCCCCAGAAATACAGCATACCCGCTGAATGGTAGTGTTTCCTAAGTCCAGTCAGGGGACCAAGAAAATAATACAGTGAATAAAATACTCCTGGCATTGATACTGATCCAGAATGGGGCTTGGGAGTGTGGCAATAGATGTCAGTCACAAAGGGAGTGATAGGAGTTTCAGTTTCAGGGAGTGCCTTTGCAGATCAGTTTATAAGAATGAGGGTCTGAATATGGAGTTGTCAATGACGTTGCAATCACAGTAGAAATCTACATAATGGGGGAGGTAGGAGGGTAGATGAGGTTAATAGAGTGGATGAAGTTCATTCCTTTCCACAATATTGCCAGAAAGCGACTTGCCTCTTCCACTCTCCAGCATTTAGCTGCTGGGTATTGTCATCTAGGTCACCAATCAATATTGGGCAGAGCATGCATAGTGTCCCTTCTGTTCGTTTCTATGCCTGCCAGCGTCTTGCATGGCTTACAGGACTCTGATTAATGTTTTACATGATTAATGTAATAGTAATGGATGATCACATTAAAAAAAGAGCCTGTTTCATTTGCCCAGTCAAATGCTCAGGAGAATATAATTGCCATGGCAGCAATAGCTGGTCGTTGGGTCAACAAGTACTTTTTTCAGGAAACTACAGTTCTGTTTGCACCCAGGCCCAAGATTTTAAAATTCACTTTTTTTTTGCTCGAGTGATACAAACTAACAGCCTGAAATGGAAATTGAGGCATTTCCTCAATTTTATGTAACATGAAAACAAGTTGTGTTGATTGGATGGCACAGTGGCTCTGTGGTTAGCACTACTGTCTCACAGTGCCGGGGACGCAAGATTCCCTGGGTGACTATCTGCATGGAGTTTGCACATTCTCCCCGTGTCTGGATGGGTTTCCTCCCACAGGTGGATTGGCCATGCTAAATGCAGGGTTACAGGGACAGGAGAGATGGGTCTAGGTTAAATGTTCTTCAGAGGGTTAGTGCATATTTAAATAGCCTCTATCTGCACTGTTGGGATTCTATGACATCAATTAATCTGATCTTTAATGTTTTCCTGTACATTGGTCTGATTTGAAATATAACTATTTAACCATTTGGATTAGAACTCATCACTTAATATGTACTTAGTATGCCTTCAGTGATATTGAAGAAATGCATGTTTAAATTCACTGATATCTGTCCCAGAGTACAAGAAGATGCTTATTCCATCCTGGGTAGATATCGTGCCCTGAAAGTGAACTCCCATGAAAGAAAGAACTCTGATGGATAATAAATGAACTGATGCCACTGTCTGCAATAAATTGTTAATGATAATCTTGAATTTATGTATGTCAAAAATCCTTTCCCCTTAATGGAGTAAGAGCTGCATTTTGTTATTATACTCCAACAAACTGAATGTTCAGATTGGAATCGATGTCATGCATTTGACTCATCAGTAATCCTTTAGTTACTTTTAGTATTAGCCCACTTTTAGTATTTCTGATAGCTATTTGAGATATTCTGCCTGCATGTGTTACTTTGTAAATAAAGTTCAAGTAAAAAGTGAGGTCTGCAGATGCTGGAGATCAGAGCTGAAAATGTGTTGCTGGTTAAAGCACAGCAGGTCAGGCAGCATCCAAGGAACAGGAAATTCGACGTTTCGGGCTAGAGCCCTTCATCAGGAAATAAAGATCAAGTCTCACTTTGGTCTCCCAATCTGCTTAGTTGGAGGACATCTGCTGACTTTTTCGCTAGTTTGCATAAGATGCCTTTGACAGGTACACTCTGGTGGTCAATAACCTAAAGATTTCCAGTCTGCTAGTGTGCTCTCTGCCTCCTCCTTGGCCTGATCCGTTATAGTCATTAGCCCTTGGCAGAGGGGATTTTATGTGGCAGAGCACCTCTCAAAGTGATTTGAGGAGATAATCCCTGAGTGCTTGTCTGTCACCCCTCCTCCCTGTTGGTTGTTGTGGCATCTCCCTCACCCCTTGATGGGATGGGCACTAGGAAGGAGGTCACAATCCCACAAGTTCCTCTTCTCCGGCCAGTGAATTAATATACCTATAGCTGAAGTGATTGACTGAAGGTCTTCACATTTATCCAATAGATTGAGATTATTCTGCTGGACCTGGCTTTCATTACATCATGATCCATGGATGCAGAATCCACAGCATCAAACTGATCTAGGTTGGATTCCTTTTCCCTTTGTTCAGTCTGCACATCATCTCTGGAACTCATGTCAGACATTTCCCTGCTTATCTGCACATTTCCACCAGCTTATTAATGCTGAGTTCGGAGATGTATTGACAGTATTGGGCTCAGAAAGAATCTGTTTTCCAGAAGTCCTCTCTATTGGTAGCCTCGGCCATTTCATCTTTCTCTCGCTTTGACTCCATGTCAGTGCTGTACTCACCATAATGTGATTCTATGCATAATGTAGATAGATTATACTGAGGTAAAGGTCTCTGTACTAAGAATTGTTCTTGAGAAAGGGTGATAGCTTTAAAACAGTTAATAAAAATTTACCTCAATGTAAGGAGTTTAGTTTAAATGTTCCAGACCAGAAGTATTTGGTTAAAACTCTGAAGAGGCTATTGCAAACTGGAAAGTTGCTGTTCAATTTTATGAAGCCTCCAGAAGGATTCCAGGGAGATTGGTGATGAAGAGCCAGTTAAATCAAGATCTGTAGAATTGAAAGAAAAGAGAATTTTCTCTGTAATAAGCAATGAAAAGAAACATTTTGGGGATTAATAGAATTGCATTTCACAATTTTTTGAAATGTTTAAATTTGTGCTAAAAGTAAACAGTTTAGTTTATTTATTTTATCTTTCTATCTTATGCAAACATCTTCTGTTTCATTGTTAAATCTGAACCTGTAGGACTGCACATTTGCATCTGAGAGACAAACTCATTAAAGCCAAAAATAAAACAAAACATTGTCGATCAAGACAGATTTCAGTCTGGTATTAGCATCAGGAGGAATCATAAAACACTGATATGAATTTCAGAAAATCTTGCCAGCAGTAAATACTTCCTCACTGATGAGTATATGAAAATGTGATGATGGTGCTATAGAGGAGTGTGGCACACATCAAGAGGTGAATAGTTGGGAACTGAGTGAGTTAACTCAATAGAACTCACAAAGAGAAACTTTTCTCAAAACTCCTTGAAATTGCCATCAATCTTTTTGTTCAGACTTAGCTCTTCCTCATTGCTGCTAGCCTAACTGCATTCTTTTTCACGCCTATTTGAGATGTATTGAGAATAAAAGTTTCTGGGATATATTCAATCAACAAGAAACATCATCAGGGCAGTACAGTGGCTCAGTGGTTAGCATTGCTGCCTTGCACCACCAGAGTTCGATTCCATCCTTGGGTGACTGTCTGTGTGGAGTTTGCATATCCTCCTCATGTCTGTGTGGGTATCCTCCCACCAAAGCTGTGCAGGTTAGGGTGAATTAGCCATGATAAACTGCCCATGGTGTGCAGTGATGTGGAGGCTGGGAGGGTTAACCATGGAAAATGTGAGTTTGCAGGATAGGGTGGGGCTGGCTGGGATGCTCTTTGGAGCATTGGGATGGACTTGATGGTCCGAATGGCCTGCTTCCACACCATAGGGCCTCTATGCAAAAAAATCTCTTTAACATTATGCTGTATTACAATTTCGAGCAATATTATTGTTATTGTTTTGATATCTCAATCCATTTTTTTTCATGTACGCACAGAATATTCTGCCCCACAACTTGAGTTGGAGCACTGTCACGCACATTAACATTCTTTCTGTGTTGTGAAGTTGGCGTGCTATTGAACTCTCAAAATCTTTCTGTCTAGGCAGGCTGGTTCCATTTCATCTGTGGGTTGAAGTTAAACATAACTTTTAAAAATCCTCTCTTCTATGGATAATGGCAATTTTTATTTAATTCTGAAACAATGACTTGGCTTTCATTGAATGGTAGAGTTTTATTGTACCATCATGCATGTACTGGAACATTGAGAGGACAATCTAAATTTACCTTCTCTAAGTTTTTTTTTCCCCATGGCTCTGTAAGTGATCTCTTTATTAGTGTAGATGAAATTCCCTTTGAAGGTTACTCTTGGATCTACTCTCGTCACTCCTTCAGGCAGTACCACCCAGAAGGTAACTGATCAAACATGCTACTCATTCTCCTTGATTTCCCTCAGTTCTTTTGCTCATTGTCTTATATCTGTGTCCTCTGGTTAATGACCCTCCCAGCAGTGAGATCAATTTTTCCCAAAATTCTCCATCAGAATCCCGATAATTTTAAACTGCATTATTATAATTATGTCCCAATCCTCCAAAAAACCACTGATGATTGAGAATTATGTTTATGACATCTCATGAGCACTTGTGCATGGATTGCTTTGGTCTTTAATAACCCTTAATAGGTACAACCAAGTTACAGCATTTGTCTCCATTTCTCACAATGGTAGCTCCCACACTGAGAATGGTATTCCATCAGGAAGGATATCTCATTTTATACCCATCTGATATTTTTACAATGGAAAAGTATTGTCATCATATTCCAGCAATACCATCAACAACAGATTACCTAATTAATCATCTATTTTTGTCTGGGATGTGCCAGCTGCAGTATGACTGTTACTGTTTGCCGATACAAACTTAACAAGTGTTACACTGTCGGTGTTGTTTACAGACTTCTGACAAGACCAAATGCTTTTTTTTCACTTATTTAATCTGAACTAGCAATATTGCATAGTATTAGTCTTACTGCTGTTCTCCTTCACACAGGCTGTTTTGGAAATATTTGTAGGAAGCAGATAAGTTAATGAATACAATATTGGTCTCAATTCTCATTAAGTAAATTGCAGCATATGGCCTGGTAAAAAGATTCTGTTAATTGTACATTTTACAACACAGATTTTTAATGTTATCATATCCTTTAATTGTACATGCTTCAATATTTGTTTTAATGCTTGTTTTTCTCCACGTACAATGCCTATTTGCCCTTAATGGCTCCAAACCCGCAAAAGATATTTAGAGGATGCCAATGATAAATTATATGATTCCCAAATTGGTTCATTATAGTCGAGTATTAACAAATTGGGCCTAACAATAATTAAAAATACAAAACATTTACAGGAAAATAAGCACCTTTGCAAATACATTTAAGTATCGGATTTTATGTTTCTGAAATAAAAATGTATTGATTTATTCACCACTCTGATGTTTATTTTGCTTGCAAGCATGAAAATAAACAACATTGGGACTTTCAGATTGATTTATGTTGTTTTCTTCCCGTTGAAAGTCAAATAATTTTGCACTTCTCTTTCAACATTTATTCAATTTACTACCTCCTGCAGGACAAACAAAAGTAACACATTTCATACTTTGTACATTTGTGCAAAAAGCTAATCAATATCTGTAACTGTCAGTTCTCATGATGTGTGCTACACTTCAACTTTATTTATTAGGTAGTGGAAATATTTAAATGTTCACCATGTTTCTCAGTCTCCAAAGCAACTTCATCTTCATTTTTTGAAATCTTTTGATTGTCATTGATTTTATGCAATAGAGCACAAAGGATGGCAATGATTTGGCAACCTATTTTGTTCCCCTCAAGGTTTCTATTTTCATCAAAGATAATAATCAATCAAGAGGGTGGGAGAAAGACTGTCAACATTTACTCAACCGTTCTACTCCTGTGCAGCAAGCCATGATCCACATCAATTATTTTGGCTAGAGTTCATGATTCAGGCAACCATTTGCAACGCTCTTCTCAGAATGGAATGAACACTGGTCTTTAAACTGTCCTTCTTGGGAATATCTTGTCTACATATGTCTTTCCTCCTCACTTTCTGACATATATTTCCTTTCTCTTTCAATATCTAGCTGACCAGACTGGGATGTTATTCGTTGGAGATGCTGTGCTGCAAGTTAGTAAATCATTTAAATCAGTCATTTATTTTTCTCTGTTTAAGATTGCTATATACATTTGACTCATCTAAAATTACATATGGCAAATATGCATATAAATATAGATTTTCTTTGCAGGTTAATGGTATTAATGTTGAAAATGCAACACATGAAGAGGTGGTGAGTATTAAATATTTTGATTCACATATTAGAGGTTACATTCCATAATTTAGAGCAATATAATATCTGTTTTCCATAATTGCTTAAAGAGTGAGTGGCCATGATTTACAATTGAATTGTCCAAGAGGCAAAGGGGAAGGCACTATGTTGGTTGCAGGTTTATTTGTGTTGTCCTGTTGTGCATACTCTATTGATTGCAACATTAGCAACAAATAGGGCAAGTCAACATAAATCTTGGCATCATCACTAATCTTAGAATGATAGGTGATAAGTGCCAACTACCTAACTAGCAGTAGTATAAATACGGAGTCACAAAGTAATGATAAATTCCAAATAATTTTAAGAGTAAATCTATTTAATAGATCTCAAATAAGTAGGATGAAGGATTCATGGATAAGAGATAGGTAATGATGTTACCTCATACTAAAGCAAGCATTTCAGTATAGGGATAGTGGAAAACTCTTGAAACACAAACAGGTCATCCAGCCAGTTCTGCCATTTAATGAATTCAGGGCTAATCTTCATCTCAATTCTAATTACTCAACGTAATACCCTGACTACTCAAAAAGAATCAATCAATCTCAATGCTGAATATTGCTATTGACCTTAAGGTTAGAATTCCAGATTTCCACTGTCGTCATATGGCAAAGGTATTTTTGAATTTCCCTTCTAAATGATCTAGCTATTATTGTAAGACTTTGCGTAGGTGGTGAGGTAATGGTTATGTGACTGAAGTCCAGACTTATATCCTCAGGAAGCACAGCAAGTCAGGCAGCATCTGAGGTGCAGGAAAAAAAATGTCTTGGGCTGGAACCCTTCATCAGGAATCCTGATGAAGGGTTCTGGCCTGAAATGTTGATTTTCCTGCTCCTCGGATGCTGCCTGACCTGCTGCGCTTTTCCAGCAACAGACTCTCAACTCTGATCTCCAACATCTGCAGACCTCACTGTCTCCTTATATCCTGACGATATGGGTTCAAGTCCCACCATGGCAGATGAAGAAATTTAAAATTAGTTGAAGAAATTCTAGAAATAAAACTAATTAAAATTAAATAAAACATACTGTACCGACTGTTATCTGTAGTTAAAAGCCATATAGTTCATGAATGTCCTTTAATGTAGAAAATAGCAATCCTTACCTGGTCTGGCCAACATGTGACTCCAGATCCATAGCAATGCAGCTGACCCTTATTTGTCTCCAAGTACAGCAAACTTTGTTTTGACAGGCATCTTATGAACTGCCACTAGCAACAAACCGGCAAAAATTCTAGATCCTCAAGCACCGTGTGAAGTTTACCATATTATTTTGTCCAATTATTATAGATTATTAACTTGTTGACCCCATTGTAAATCCACTCATTCAATTGAATGGACACATGAAATATTAACTGTTGATTCAATTTTGAGTAATTTTTTTTCTCAAATACTGTGATCTACTGTGATATCAAAGTAGTCATTCGAGGGTATGAGTGAGAAGTCTCTCCACTGGTCAGATTTATTTAATGTACAGTTGCATCATTCTTGAAGTGATTTATGCTGTAAATAAAGTATAACAGTGATTGTGTATACCCCCTCCATTATATTTCTATTGCTGAGAATGAGTTTTTAAATTGTGCAATGTGGACCTCTTGATTGTCCAGAATATTTGATTAACTGGCATACTCCTGGTCCTACAGGTGTTGGTTAGCAAAATGGTTGCTGTGATTAGGGATGGTAGAGAATGATTACATATCCATGAATGAAGATTAAAGAATACATTCCCTGGTTCTGGACTTCCCAACCAGGGGAAATTATAACCACCTTGCCTTTTTTTTTAACATTTAAGAAAACTTAATTAGACAATCCTGACGATATGAATCACTCCACTCAAACATACATTCATGTAGAATGTTTCACATTTTCAGATATTTCAAAGCACATCAGAACTGATGGGTATATTTTTTTCCTACCTGGAGATAGCTAGACGAGTAACCAATTGGGAAGTTGACCCTGGAGAGAAACTCCAGACCTTCTCAGTACCCTACCAATCAAGTGTTGGGCAAGAGGGTCCATTGGGAAATTTTTCAACTTGTCAGCAATTAAGTCTGTGAAGTGTTCAATTAATGGCCATTTTAGGGCCTCAACTCACCATGGCTCCGATGGCTGCTGTTTTAACAGGTGAGAAAAGTAGCTTGTATCCAGACTTGGAAAAACCTGCCTGCTGGATTTTGAAGTGGGCAGCCTCTAATTGCCTCCTCCTAGTGGCAATTGAAGGTACAGATAGGGGGCAATGATAGGATATCTAACAATCACCTCACTGCCCATGCATTCAACTCCCTCATGCCCTCCACACTACAACCCTACCCCCAGCCCCTTACCACAACCTTGCCATTGGATTCCCTGAAGAGTAGGCTTCAAATAATGGTTCTGAGATCCAAGAAAATGCCTGCTTCTGATTGACTTCTGACAAGGCAGGACCTCATTGTCAAGGTCTACAATCAGCAGAGAAACTCACTCATCAGTCGATTAGTTTGTGACGTGGCAAGCTTTCTTGGGAGTGGAATGTCAAGTCAGTTGCCATTGAACTCAACCATCCTCGCACTTCGCCAGCACTTTGGAGAATCACAGCCACTGAGTTACTTTGTAACACATCACTCTTATAATGTGAGTGAATAAAGTAGCTATTTGAACCTTGTGTATTATAAATGATCTGGATGAGAATATAGGAAGCATGGTCAGTAACTTTGCGGATGATGCCAAAATTAGACAGTGAGGAAAATTATCTAAGAATACAACTGGATTTTGATTAACTAAACTGTGGAGTGCCAGATGGAGGTTAATTTAGATAAATGTGAGGTGTTGCATTTTAGTAAGTCAAACAAGCCCTGGACTTACACAGTTAATGGTAAGGCCTTGAGGAGTGTTATTGAACAGAGAGACCTGGTGTTCAGATAAACAGTTCCTTGAGAGTGGCATCACAATTAGACAGGGTGGTGAAGAAGGCGTATGGGACACTTGCCTTCATTGCTCAGAGCACTGAATTTGGGAGTTGGCATGATATACTGCAGCTGGGCAGGACATTGGTGAGATTTTTGGAGTACTGTGCACAGTTCTGGTCACCCTGCTATAGAAAAGATATTATTCAATTGGAAAGGGTGCCAAAAAACTTTACAAGGATGAGACTGGTGCTGGAGGGCTTGAGTTATAAGGAGAGGCTGGATAGGCTGGAGCTTTTTTCCTTGGAATGTAGAAGATTGAAGGAAGACCTTTTTGAGATTTATAAAATCATGTCAGGCAGAGATATGGTGAATAGCAAATGTCTTTTCCATAGGGTAGGGGAGTTCAAAACTAGAGGACAAAATTTTGAGGTGAGAGGAGAAGGGCTTAAAAGGAACCAGAGAGCTAACTTTTTCACCACAGAGGATCCTTCTGATGTGGAATGAACTGCCAGAGGAAGTGGTAGATATTGCAGCATTTAAAAGACATTTTGGGCAGGTGCATGAATAGAAAATATTTAGAGGGATATGGGCCAAATACAGGCAAATGGACTAGATTACTTGGTCAGCATGGACAAGTTGGACTGAAGGGTCTCTTTCCATGTTCTATGACTCTATGGTTGCATGTTGTCTTACTTGACAATATATTTATATATCTGCAACATCAACGTCCCACACATAACAATTAGATAAATTAACCTTTTTTTTCGCTAATGTTGCTTGAAGGGTAAATGTGAAGCAATAAATCAGTGTCCTGGGACAGAAGCATGGGAAGCAGTCACAGGAGTTGGCCATTCAACTTTTAAATGGCTGATCCATTCAGGACTGATCATTCGACGCAGTACCTTTGTTCATGCTTTCACCCCATACCTTTTGATCCCTTTAACCCTAAGAACTACATTGCAGAGACTCACCACTCTCTTGGTGAAGAATCCTTTACTCATCTCAGTCCCAGTGGCCTTTCCCATATTTTTAGATTGTGACTCCTATTTCTGAACTCCCTGGTCATCAGTAACATCCTTTCTACATTTACCCTGCCTACTCGTGTTAGAGCTTTATAGATTTCTATGCGATCCCCCATACCACCACTTCATATTTTATGCATACCTCAACTGTCGGCTACAGTAACAATTTAATACATCAGCCTGGAATATCATATGAGTGTAAAATCATCATTTGCACCCTGTTATATTCCTTTTTGCCCAAAATAAGATTACATTTGGACTTCCTAGCCACCTCAACTAGCATTCAGCAAAACCTAAAAAAGAAAGAATAATGAAGTAATTGGATAAAAAAAAGTAAGTGGAGTTAGAAAAATGTATGGAACTCTTATCAAAAATTCCTGCTCCAATTTGAAAAATTAAAGTTTGAAGGTATTAGTCCAGTACAGCATGCTTATGAAGTCAAAGCATCAAAACCTTTTAATCTTAAATGTGTTTCATATAGATACCATAAAAACAATCAATGAAATAAATTACAGAAAAGGTCTCGGAGAAGATAAATAAAAGGCTTGCTTAATAAAAAGCAATAAAACATGTGAAAATGATTTTTCATGGTGCATCTAATTTGATTTGAAGCAAGCATAATTACAGGGAATTCATGTGCACCGCTTGTGGTCAATGTTGGGGTGGGGGAGGGGGGGAGGCGGTATGAATTACACATCTTTCAGACATCCACATCTTGCAGCATCTGAAAAATATCTCATTGAAGCATTTCTATCATATTTTCAATATGGAATATTTTGCTTGTATACCAGATGGAATGAGTATCCTTTATTTGTTACTTATGGATTTATAATTGTTCTGAAGACCATTGTTAAGTTCAGTTGTCTTAATTTTGTTTAATCTCTGTATGTTTTAGTTGGAAAGAATTTGCAAATGGCAACATTGGATGCAGTGAAAGAATTATGTTTTTTTGTTGCATTTGCTGTAACTGGTGACTTCTTTGCAGTAAAACTAATGTTATAAATCACATTGACAGGTGCACCTCCTGCGAAATGCTGGAGATGAAGTGACCATTACCGTTCAGTACCTCAGGGAAGCCCCTTCCTTCCTTAAACTCCCGCTAGGTAAGACAGAAGCACGGTAAAGATTGGTTTATTGTTCTTTTCTGCTTTGATGCCATTAAATTAGAACAGCATTGACATAAGCAATCTCCAAAGATTGCTTTATTGAGAGTGACACAGAAGGGCTTGAGGCAGCTCTACACAGAATGTCATTATAAATAAGTATTGTCTTAGTTTGCGGCCCACATTAGTACCTTTGTGTGGTCTGTATTATTTATTTATTTTGAGCACCTTTGTAAATATATTTCAAACACCTTTTAAGAAACGTTATGTTCTTATGCCACCTGGGAGTTTGCCCACTTCAAAAATGTGTGTAAATCATAGACTGTACTATTAATAGGCAACACATTCATCTGAATTCTTCTGCCCACTACTTTAACAAAGTACTAATCCATTTGGGTTAACTTCATTAAAATAACACGTCAGTGAACTTTGTATTATCAACAATAGAAATTTGCATGAACATGCAATTTTGACTTTTGGTGGGCTAAAACTATCCTTGACAAATTAATTATTTGTACGCCAGTATATTATTTTTGTATTTCTAAAGTTTCCCTTAAGAACTGCATCAGGACTTGTAATTCATGCAATTTCCGTGTAAAAGTGCCCAAGTGCAGGTCTACCTGACAATGGTGGAGATGCCCTGACACCAAAAGCTCCTTCAGATTGAAGATTGAGGGGCACGAATCTCAAGGGGAAATGATTTAAAAGCCGAGGGTCTTACCTTTCTTCAAGGACTTTTTGGTCAACTGGTTGTTAGGCCCATACTGACATTGGATTTCTCAACCCTATTCCCAATGGAAAGCCCTGTAATGAAGACCCAGCAATGAAAGTCAAGGCATTCATGTGACCAATTCCATCAAATTGGGAAGATGTTTTCACTGGCAGGAGCGACAAAGACCTGAGGGTAAAGACCCTTTACAACAGAGATAAGGAGTAACAGCATTAGCCAGAGAGTGGCGAATCTGTGGAATTCATTGCGACAGAAGGCTATGAAGGCCAGGTAATTGAGTATATTGAAAACAGAAATAGATAAGTTCTTGATTGCCAAGAGATCAAAGGTTATGGGGAGAAAGTGGGAAAATGGGGTGGAAAAACCTATCATTGAATAGTGGAGCAGACTCGATGGGATGAATGGCCTAATTTCTGCTTCTATGTCTTATGGTCTTAGAAATTCTTGTGGCACAGTGGTAGTATTCCTACATTTGCACCATGGGATCCAGGTTCAAGTCCCATACACTTCAGATGCGTGCAATAATATCCCTGAACAAGTTGATTACAAAATATCCATCAAATTCAGGTTTAATTTTCTGTGCAATCTTTATATCTAGTACCTAGTTTTTTTTTAAGAAGGCAGTTTAGCGTTTAATTTAACTGAAGTGAGCAGAAGACAAAGCATAAATGCATTGGACAGTGCTGAGCAAGATGTGTTCACTGGAGGAGAAAAACAAAATTAGAACCAGCAGTAACAATTCCCATTCACAGCTAATATGTATGGGGGATAAATTAGATAGTCCCTGAAAGCAGACAAGAAATTGCAATGTTCAATTAACCTGTGTCTGCTCAGTGTGATCCAAGCATCGCAATAACATTGAGCAGGCTGCTGTTTGCAATGATTTCCAAGTGCATACAACACTAATTGCTTTGTACAATTGCTACACACATCAGCAGTAGACCCAGGATTGCAACTTCCACCTAATGTTTGCCAATGCTTGTTAAAGAGATGGTGCATTGTGACTGAAGCAGCTCGTGAGAGTTGTAGTTGACTCACAGCGACTTGCCAAGCCTCCTTTGCCAGCTCCTTCCAATCTTGCGACGTTGCTATCCAAGTAGATAAGGGGCAGTTAGTTCATAGGAACACCTCCACCTGCAAGTTCCCTTCTGAGCCACTCACCATCCTGACTTGGAACTTGTATCTCCATTCTTTGACTGTTGCTGGATCAAAATCCTAGAACTTCCTTTATGACACCTCAGCAGCTGTACCTGCACTTTAGGACTGCAGGGGTGCAAGAATACAAGCAGATCTTCAAGGACAGTTTGGGTTACACAACAACCTCTGACATTGACAGTCATGCTCATGTCTGATGACTGACTAACATAAAAGCACTCTCTCAGCCATTGTCAATGTTGCCTTTACTCTGCATTGAGTTTGCAGTTATGGCTGCACCAACGTCAGATTTCATTGAAAATGGCAAGGTTAAGACAATGCATGTTGTCCCTTGCGAAGGCTCAGTGTGGAAAATTGCTCCCTGAACACCCTGGGTGAATACGGTCACTGTCCATGTACTCTTGTCTCCTCTCACTCCCTCCCCCAGCAGTTTGTCCCACTCTTCTTGGCCTCTGTTGATTTTCTCAGTTATATTGCATTCAAAATGGTATCTCGAATTATACAGTTGAAAATGTGTTGCTGGTTAAAGCACAGCAGGTCAGGCAGCATCCAAGGAAGAGGAAATTCGACGTTTCAGGCATAAGCCCTTCATCAGGACATCTGGTTTCTGCAGAAGCCAGGAGTGCAGGTTCATAGTTCCTTGAAAGTACAGTCACTGGTAAATAGGATAGTAAAGAAGGCGTTTGGTATGTTTGCTTTTATTGGTCAGTATAGGAGTTGGGAGGTCATGTTGCAGCTGTACAGGACATTAGTTAGGCCACTTCTGGAATATTCCGTGCAACATCCTAATGGAAGGATGTTGTGAAACTTGAAAGAGTTCAGAAAAGATTTACAAAGATATTGTCAGTGTTGAAGGATTTGAGCCATGGGGAGAGGCTGAATAAGCTGGGACTGTTTTCCCTGGAGCATCGGAGGCTGAGGGGTGACCTTAGAGAGGTTTATAAAATCATGAGCGGCATGGACAGGGTAAATAGACAAGGTCTTTTCCCTGGGGTGTGGGAGTCCAGAACTAGAGCGCAATGGTTTAAGGTGAGAGGGGAACATTTATAAGGGACCTAAGGGGCAACTTTTTCACATGGAGGATGGTGCATGTATGGAATGAGCTGCCAGAGGAAGTGGTAGAGGCTGGTACAATTACAACATTTAAAAGTCATCTGGATGGGTTTATGAATAGGAAGGACTTAGAGGGATATGGGCCAGGTGCTGGCAAGAGGGATTAGATTTGATTAGTGTATCTGGTTGCGTGGACGGGTTGGATCAAAGGGTCTGTTTCTGTGATGGATAGCTTGGTGACTCTATGCCTCTAAGTTGTATAATTCAAAAAGGTCCTGTCACACCGTTTGTAGACCTTTGAAATTTGAAAGAGCCATTGGAAAGGAGAAAATATGTTTAGAATCAAAGCAACAGCCAGAAAACAAACAACTCACTAATTCCTGCTGCTGGATGGCATCTCCAGTGATGCAGATTAAGAGAAGAGATTGGCTGGAATTTTGATTTTCAACAATGGCACTGCTGGTGTCAACTTAATATTGCATGCTATTTGATATTATAACCTGCCTGCACTACAATTCTCCCAGTATAAACTAACTGTACAAACTAAGGCCCTCATAGAATCATAAAGCATGGAAACAGACACTTGCATACAACTCCTCCATGCCAACCAGTTTGCCTGAACTGAATTAAACTGATTTGCCTGCATTTGGTCCAGAACCCTCTAAACCTCTCCTATTCATGTATCTGTCCGAATGTCTTTTAAATGTGACAATTGTACCCGCCTCTACCATTTCCTCTGGCAGCTCATTCCACACACGCACCATGTTCTGTGTGAAAATGTTGCTCCTCATGTGCCTTTTAAATCTTTCCCCTCTCAGCTTAAACCTATGCCCCCTAGTTTTGGACTTGCTTACCCTGGGAAAAAGGCCTTAGCTGTTCACCTTATCTGTGCTCCTCATGATTTTATAAGGTCACCCCCTATTCTCCTACGCTGCATAGAAAAAGTCCCAATCTATCTAGTCTCTTCGTATAACTCAAGCCCTCCAGTTCCAGCAACATCCTTGTAAATCTTTTCTGCATGCTTTCCAGTTTAACAACATCCTTCATATTAGCATGGTAACCAGAATTGTACACAGTATTCTAACAGTGGCTTCACTAATGTCTTGTATACCGCAACATGACATCCCAACTCCTATTCTCAGTACTCTGACTACAGAAGGTAACCGTGCCAAACACCTTTTTCACTACCCTGTCTACCTACAATGGCACTTTCAGGGAACTATGAACCTGTGCCTCTAGGTTTCTGTATTCAACAACATTCTTCAGAGTCCTACCATTAACTGTGGAAGCCTTGCCCTGGTTTGACTTAGCAAAGCACGGTGGCACAGTGGTTGGCACTGCTGCCTCACAGCGCCAGAGACTCGGGTTCAATTCCCGCCTCAGGCGGTGACTGTGTGGAGTTTGCACATTCTCTCCGTGTCTGCATGGATTTCCTCCGGGTGCTCCGGTTTCCTCCCAATGTTCCAAAAAAATGTGCAGGTTAGGTGAATTGGCCATGCTAAATTGCCCGTACTGTTAGGTGATGGGGTAAATGTAGGGGAACGGGTCTGGGTGGGTTGCGCTTCGGCGGGTCGGTGTGGATTTGTTGAGCCGAAGGGCCTGGTTTCCACACTGTAAGTAATCTAATATAATCAAAATGCAACAATTTGTATTTATCTAAATTAACCTCCATCTGCCTCTTCCTGGCCCACTAGCCCATGTGATCAAGATTTTATTGTACTCTTAGATAAGCTTCTTCACTGTCCACTATGCCGCCAATTTTGGTGACGTCTGCAAATTTTCTAACCGTGCCTCCTATACTTTCATCCAAATTATTGATTATAAATGACAAGCAACAGTGGACCTAGAATCAATCCTTGTGGCACACTGCTGGTCATCAAGGTAATGCTCAGCGTGATTTGCAGCACAAGCATGTACGTACATAGTGAACACCATCTTGTCCTCCAAATGATGCCTAACCTCTCAATATTCACTTGAGAAAAAGTGACATAAGATTTACTTAAGACATCTCAGTAATGACAACTGCAAATAAGGACAGAGCGCCGAACATTACTGTAGCAAAGGCTTGATAATCCAAATGGTCTCACATGGTGTAAGCCTCCATTGTTCACGGTAACTACTTTTGTTTTAGAAAAAAGTAGAACCAGGATGAACATTACATGGTATTTTAGAAAATGTTAGAATTAAAAGTTTTCAGGAAAATTCCATTCTGCAGAATGTCATCAAGACACAATAATGAATTGCAATCCAGATGATTTTAGAATCCAATTCTCATTTTGCTATCTGGTAAATTGGCAATTCACGGTGACTAGAAAATAATTCACTTTATTTTCTTTCACCATTATTATTGAACTTACAAATCATTGTATTTTTCTATTAAGGCATCAACTATTGAACAATAGCCTAACAGAATTTATATATATTTTCCAACTGTTGATGGCAGACATAAACATCACAATAATCTGCTGTTAAGTATGAGTATTTTGAAAACCATTTGAAGAATGCAGATAATGAAGTTAATTAAACCACAAATTAGTTTGCTTTGGACTGATGAGATATCATTGTAATCCTCACAAATGAATGTATGAATTAGCTTTATTGTCACGTGCCCTCGAAAATTTGCAATGTCGCCACTTATGGCGTCACCTTAGGTACAAGACACCTAGGTACAGATATGTAAGTATTTGGTACAAAATTGAAACAATAATAGTAAAAGGCCAACATCAGAATAAAAGGGAAAAAGGTACTCAATTTACAGTCCTTTCCCCCAGTCTGTGCTCGCGTGAGCCTCCAAACCACACCGGGCTCCAAAACACGAGAACTTACTGTCAGTCTGCAAGGGCCTCACCTCTCTACAATGCCTTCTGGTCCAGGATTCGCCACCGGGACTCACCTCCCCATGCCAGCCTCTGATCTGGGACTTATCTCCTGGGAACAGCCTCTAGTCTGAGATTTGCCTCCCGCACCTACCTCTGATCTGCCACTCGTCTCCCAGGAACGGCTTTTGGTCTGGGAATCATCTCCTTCATTCCCGAGTAAGTTTAAAAAGTTAACAGCTTTTTAAAAAAATGAATTCAAGAAAAGAGAAGAAAAATACACTGCAGTGTTGACCAAGAGAAGAACATCCATTTCCTAAATTCTATGTACATTGGAGTCATGACATACAAAATAAAATGTCACTCTCCAGTTGCATATTAGTAATTACCCAGAGTATTGAACTTGACATGAAGCTACCTGCATTTGTCTGTCAGGTTTGTTCACTTGTGCAGAAAAATGGTGTCCGAAAGAAAACAAAATTGGAAAGGTGAAGTAAAAAAAGGGCGAGACATAATTTCCAAATGGCCTGACCTTTCATTGTAGTTGTCAAACAATGACAACTACAATTTTGGAAATGCACTTGTGTTTTAAAAGGGGAGGTGAGAAACATCTTCCACGCAAGAAGATTATAAATTGTTCTAACTGTATCATTTCACTGATTGTGAAAATGCTAACTGATAAATGGTGGCACAGTGGCTCTGCAGTTAGCACTGCTGCCTCTCAGCATCACGGACCTCAGTTTGAATCTACCCTTGGGCAACCGGTCGCTTGGAGTTTGCACATTCTTCTTGTATTTATATGAGTTTCCTTTGAGTGTGCCAGTTCCTCCCCACAGTCTCAAAATGTGCAATTTAGGTGCATTAGCCATGGGAAATGCAGGGTTATGAGGATGGGGTGCTCTTTGGAGGGGTGGCATGGGCTAAATGACCTGCTTCCACACTGTAGAGTTCTCTGATTCTAATAAGGTTATAAAATGCTGAATTAATCTCTGCTCACCTGATTGCTCCTAATTATTAAAAATGTATTGTTTCTTTCATTTTGCAGGCTCACCAGGGCCATCCAGTGACCACAGTAGTGGTGCATCCTCTCCTTTGTTTGACAGTGGTTTACATTTAAATGGAAACTCTACAAATACCGTAAGTTAATTTGTTTTCTTTATCAATAAGAAAGTAACATTGCACAATTGTGTGTTCATTTTAAATTGTCTATCACAGCACTTTTTCTCCGTTGCTGAAATTAACACTAATTGAGACAGTAAACCAATGGGCCTTATAAGTGGACAAATAAAATGCTATGACACCATTTCAAAGAGCAGCAGAGGAGATTTATCTGTTGTCACAATAAACATTTAATTCTCAGCTAATGTTTAAAACCTGTTGACCTGATCATTTTCACAATCTTGTCCTGAAAGCCTGCTGTGCATATATTGGCTGCTACATTATCTCATTTGAACTGCACATTAAAAAATATATTTTTTTCTTACTATTTCTTTCTCTCTTTCTGTCTTCTGTGCAGATTCTAGATGTAAGACCTTTGTTTATAGATTGCGATTCTTGAGAAAAGGGACTCAGGGATAAAGCACATGTCAATGCATAGTTTGCGGAGAATCATGTGTTATAGTTGCTGAACTCAAGCTAAAGTGCGTTCACCTCTTTGTCTCCATCTATTTTTGATCGATTCATTCATACGATGTAGGTGTTGCTAGCTGAATCAGCTTTTATTGCCGCTGATAGTGAGCCACCTTCCTGAACTCTTTTAGTCACCTACAAAAGAGAAGATGCTAAGAAGAGAATTCCAGGATTTTAATCCAATGACAGTGAAGGAGCAGTGATATAGTTCCAAGTCTAGCAGAATGCTGTATGGCTTGGAGGGAAATTTGCCAGTGATAGTGTTCTCTTGTATCTGCTGCCCTTGTCTTCTTAGATGGTAAAAGTTGTGGGTTTCAAAGGTGCTGCTGAAGGGGTTTTGGTCTTGTTTCTTCAGTTCACTAACTGAACATTTCATGACCTCATTCCTGCTTTAGATTTATTATCCAAAGTTCAATATTTTGTTGTGGAGCCAAAGTTTCCACAGAATGATAACATACTGAAGGAAGTTAAAAATCACACAACACCAGGTTATAGTCCAACAGGTGCATTTGAAAGTACAAGCTTTCAGAGCACTGTGCTTTGAAAGCTTGTTCTCTCAGATACACCTGTTGGACTATAACCTGGTGTTATGTGATTTTTAACTTTGTCCATCCATGTCCAACACTGGTGTCTCCACACCATACTGAAGTAAGGAATAGTGAAACATCAACACAAATACACAACCCACAAAGAACAGTCAATTAATCTCGCTATTCGTAGCACAAAGTCACACTAGGCCAATACATTGATTTGGTGAATCGACGTTTCGGGCATAAGCCCTTCATCAGGAATGAGGAGAGTATGCCAAGGAGGCTAAGATAAAAGGTAGGGAGGAGGGATTTGGGGTAGGGGCGTTGGAAATGCGATAGGTGGAAGGAAGTTAAGGTGAGGGTGATAGGCCGGAGTGGGGGTGGGCGCGGAGAGGTCAGGACGACGATTGCAGGTTAGGAAGGTGGTGCTCCTTGGGACACCCAGACCAACCAACCCAACCACCCCGTGGCTCAACACACCATCTCCCCTTCCCACTCCACCAAGGACATTATTTTCACAAAAGGTTATATTAATTTTAATAATGACAGCATGAGAAAAGTAAAGGCTGGTCAGATTGGAAAATATAAAAACAATTATTCAAATTCCCAAATAGGAACCTGCTGTATACAAAAAATATAAAGTGAAGCAGGCAACTTGACCGACTAATAAAGCATGAGTTGGTCATGTTATTAGGAGCTGGTATTACCAGACTGAATAATTTCTAAATAAACACCAAAAGAACTATGGATGCTGGAAGTCAGAAACTAAAACAAAAATTGATGGAAAACTGAAGGGTCACTGGGCCTGAAATGTTAACTCTGATTTTTCTCCTCAGATGGTGAGAGGCCTGCGGAACTCATCCAGCTATTTCCATTTTTGTTTACGAATAATTTCTGGGATGGGCATGAGAGATTTTCAACAATGTGGATTGGAAATGGTTTACAGACATCTGGATTTTTTTTGTTGATATTTTATCACAACTGTTATGTCAGGTTTTGAGTTCGTATTTAAATATTATGGAAGATGTCTACAGCTGGGCTAAGGAGATGAATGATCTTACCGTTTGCTCTGTCAGTAGGCTCTTGTCTCCTAAAGTAAAGAACATTCTGCTGACAGAAAATGGTGAAAAAAAAATGAGACGCTGTTCACTTAGCAGTGACAACCTTCAGGTTTGTTCACAGAAGTAAAGGATCATAAGATATGCAATGGAGGAAGGTCTATTTGGATTATGCTTCTGCAGACCATGCAACATCCACATGATTATGAATTCAATTTTTTTTTCATTTAAACTTCTGAAAAAAAGTTATGCTCCTTAGTTCCAAAAGATTATGAAGAAAAACTAAATCATATTTACCTACCTTCACATCAAAATTCAGTCCTGGTCTCCTCTGGCTCCCAAAGCAATAGCCTCTTCCACACTTCATTCCAGCAAAACAAATATCACTGGAGCTTGCAGGACATCAAATCATTTCAAGCACTGGCCATATTCTCTATAAATTTCAATCCCATTTTGAAAGTGATATTCTTCACATGAAGTGCAAGGAATTGGTGGATTGCTTTTGTCTCCAGACGTAAGTGAATCTTTTCAGATGTTCTGACACAGAGGTGTAAAATATTGAACATAGTATTATGATCTGTGCTAAGACAGAAACCGAACAGTCTCTTTTCTCAATGCGAAAAAATTGGAGCAGATCTTGATTTCTCAAGGCTTGTGCTTCTTTCCTTATGTTCTCTCATTTTCCAGGAAATCGGGCTGGGATTAATGCCTGATCTAGACAGCGCTGCCCTCATCCCATAAATGAATTTTCAAAAGTATTAAACTATAGATTATTATAAGGGTGTCCTCATTAATAAGTCACTGAAGGCTAACATGCTAGTTCAGCAAGCTTTTCAGAAGGCTACTAGAATGTTAGCCTTGTTGAGTACAGGACTAGTGAAGTCTTGCTTCAATTGTACAGAAGCTTTGGTTGAATCACACCTGGAGTATTATGTATAGTTTTGTTCTCCTTAACTCAGGATAGAAGTTCTATGACAAAGGTTAATCAGATTTAATTGTGGCATAGCAGGATTGATCCATGAAGAAAGATTGATTAACAGGACCTGGATTCAACACGTTCAAAGAAACAGAGGTGATCTCATTGAATCTTACAAAACATTTGAAAGGACAGGTAGACGTAGTCAAGAGATTTCCCCTGAGGGAATCTAGAAACAGGCAACATGATTTTGAAATAAGGGAGCTGTGTACTATGGGGCTTTAGAAAATTAGGGTTGTGAACTTTTGAAATTCTCTACCCTGAGGACTGTGGAAAATTAGAATTTTGGATATGTTTGAAGTGGAAATTGTTAGCTTTCTGATTGCCAATGATGCAAAGGAATAGTATTGGTAAAAGAATTGAAATTATCATCTCCAAATGATGCTTGAGGCTGAATGGACAGAATGGCCTACTGCTCGTGCTGAGCTACCTGCATTGAGCAGTTCTTTAGAAATTTCCAGCTACCGTGGGCATCTTTTCTTTCCAATTGCATTTACCTGGCTTCAATCAAAAACTCCTATTGAGACCTTTGGAAAGGCCAATGGTTGTAGTATGATCAATTCCAGTTGCATATCCCAGTAACCATGCCCAGCCTCTTTAATCTGGATAATTGGTTATTTATTTACTCTCTTTTTACTCCATGTTTGCAGCTTCTGCCTCAGTCACTGGAGGTGAAATCTGTCTTGGCTTGGAGAACAAAGCCAGTACATCATGGTAGTCCCTTTTTCATACCCTAGATTTTCTTTTGATGGCGCAAAGAAAATTAGCCATGATCTAATCGAACACCAACAGATTTTGCTCCCAATCTACTTTGCAATTTAAAGTTCTTTCCCAAAATCATTTTAACTCTCCATGTCTTAAAAATTCCTTTTGAAAACCTAGCTCTTCGACCATGCCCATAAGCTACCTTTATTGCTCTGTCTCTTCACTTTCTCTTTGCCATCCTCTTGACCTTCTCTTATAGCATTTTGAGATGTTATTCCCCAGGAAGTTGTTATAAAATATATGTTCCCACTTTCAGTCACTGGTGCACCTTAAAAGTTCTTTTTGAAATATAGTCATGCAGTTTTTGCAGCACAGAAAGCGACTCTTCAGGTCCATCCTGACTCTGGTGGTCATCAAAGATCCATCTGTTCCAATTCCATTTTCCAGCACTTGGCCAATAGCCTTGTGTTCTATGGCGTTTCAAGTGCCCACCTCAATAGTATTGAAGACTCCTACCTCCAACATCTTTTCAGGCAGTGACTTCCAGATATTCTTTTTTCCCTCAAATCCCCCTTAAATGTTTTGTTGCTTACTTTAAAACTGCACCTCCTGGTTAATGACCTCCCTACTAAGAGGAAAAGTTCTTCCTATCTTACCCAGTCTATGCCTCCCAGAATTTTGTACATCTCAACTAAATCCCCCTCAGCCTTCTCTGCTTGATGGGAAAACTCTAGTTTATATAGTCTCTCTTCACAGCTGAATTGTTCCTGCCCAACCATCAACCTGGTGAATCTTATCTGTACAGTCAAATACAGTCTAATACAGTCAAATCCTTCCATTAGTGTGGTGACCAGAACTGCACACAGTACTCCAACTGTGGCCTAACAAACATTATACATTCAACCCCATCGTAATCTCCTTGCTCTTGTATTTAATGCCATATAAAAATAAGTATTCACATACTTTCCTAACCACCCTATGTACCCTTCCTGCTACCTTCAAGGATTTATTAACATGCACACTAACAGTCGGAGGAAAATTGAGAAACAAACTTGTAAGGAGATCTCAGTTATCAGTAAGAATAATAGGGTGGTTATGGTAGGGGATTTTAACTTTCCAAACGTCAACTGGGACTGCCATAGTGTTAAAGGTTTAGATGGAGAGGAATTTCTTAAGTGTGTTCAAGATTCAGTATGTGGATGTACCTACTGGAGAAGGTGCAAACCTTGACTCACTCTTGGGAAATAAGGCAGGGCAGGTGACTGAGGTGTCAGTGGGGGAAGCACTTTCGGGCCAGCGACCATAATTCTATTCATTTTAAAATAGTGATGGAAAAGGATAGACCAGATCTAAAAGTTGAAGTTCTAAATTAGAGAAAGGCCAACTTTGATGGCATTAGGCAAGAACTTTTGAAAGCTGATTGGAGACAGATGTTCGCAGGTAAAGGGACGGCTGGAAAATGGAAAGCATTCAGAAATGAGATAACAAGAATCCAGAGAAAGTATATTCCTGTCAGGATAAAAGGGAAAGCTGGTAGGTATAGGGAATGCTGGATGACTAAAGAAACTGAGGGTTTGGTTAAGAAAAAGAAGGAAGCATATGTCAGATATAGACAGGATAGATCGAGTGAATCCTTAGAAGAGTATAAAGAAAGTAGGAGTATACTTTAGAGGGAAATCAGGAGGGCAAAACGGGGACATAAGATAGCTTTGGAAAATACAATTAAAGAGAATTCAAAGGGTTTTTACAAATATATTAAGGACAAAAGGGTAACTAGAGAAAGAATAGGGCCCCTCAAAGATCAGCAAGGTGGCCTTTGTGTGGAGCCACAAAAAATGGGGGAGATACTAAGTGAATATTTTGCATCAGTATTTACTGTGGAAAAGGATATGGAAGATAGAGTGTAGGGAAATAGATGGTGACATTTTGCAAAATGTCCAGATTACAGAGGAGGAAGTGCTGGATGTCTTGAAATGGTTAAAGGTGAATAAATCCCCAGGACCTGAACAGGTGTACCCACGAACTCTGTGGGAAGCTAGAGAAGTGATTGCTGGGCCTCTTGCTGAAATATTTCTATCATCGATAGTCACAGGTGAGGTGCTGGAAGACTGGAGGTTGGCAAACATGGTGCCACTTTAAGAAGGGCGGTAAAGACAAACCAGGGAACTATAAACCGGTGAGCCTGACCTTGGTGGTGGGCAAGTTGTTGGAGGGAATCCTGAGGGACAGGATGTACATGTATTTGGAAAGGCAAGGACTAATTCGGGATAGTCAACATGGCTTTGTGCGTGGGAAATCATGTCTCACAAACTTGATTGAGTTTTTTGAAAAAGTAACAAAGAAGATTGATGTGGGCAGAGCAGTAGATGTGATCTATATGGACTTCAGTAAGGTGTTCGACAAGGTTCCACATGGGAGACTGATTTGCAAGGTTAGATCTCACAGAATACAGGGAGAACTAGCCATTTGGATACAGAACTGGCTCAAAGGTAGAAAACAGAGGGTGGTGGTGGAGGGTTGTTTTTCAGACTAGAGGCCTGTGACCAGTGGAGTGCCACAAGGATTGGTGCGGGGCCCTCTACTTTTTGTCATTTACATAAATGATTTTGATGCGAGCAAAAGTTTGTATAGTTAGTAAGTTTGCAGACGACACCAAAATTGGAGGTGGAGTGCACAGCGAAGAGGGTTACCTCAGATTACAACAGGATCTGGACCAGATGGGCCAATGGCCTGAGAAGTGGCAGATGGAGTTCAATTCAGATAAATGCGAGGTGCTGCATTTTGGGAAAGCAAATCTTAGCAGGACTTTATATATTTAATGGTAAGGTTCTACGGAGTGTTGCTGAACAAAGAGACCTTGGACTGCAGGTTCATAGCTCCTTGAAAGTGGAGTTGCAGGTAGTTAGGATAATGAAGAAGGAGTTTGGTATGTTTTCCTTTATTGGTCAGACTATTGAGTACAGGAGTTGGGAGGTCATTGTTGGAATATTGCGTGCAATTCTGGTCTCCTTTCTATCGGAAAGATGTTGTGGAACTTAAAAGGGTTCAGAAAAGATTTATAAGGATGTTGCCAAGGTTGGATGATCTGAGCTACAGGGAGAGGCTGAGCAGGCTGGGGCTGTTTTCCCTGGAGCGTCGGAGGCTGAGGGGTGACCTTATAGAGGTTTACAAAATTATGAGGGGCATGCATCGAATAAATGGACAAAGTCTTTTCCCTGGGATCAGGGAGTCCAGAGCTAGAGGGCATAGGTTTAGGGTGAGAGGGGAAAGATATAAAAGAGACCTAAGGGGCAACTTTTTCATGCAGAGGGGGTACGTGTATGGAATGAGCTGCCAGAGGATGTGGTGGAGGCTGGTACAATTGTAACATTTAAGAGGCATTTGGATGGATATATGAATAGGAAGAGTTTGGAGGGATATGGGCCGGGTGCTGGCAGATGGGACTAGATTGGGTTGGGATATCTGGTCAGCATGGACGGGTTGGATCGAAGGGTCTGTTTCCATGCTGTACAACTCTATGACTCTTTGACTCAATGCAACTCTACATCTGTACTTCCTACTATTCAATTTCAACATTGCCTTGTTAATCCTCCAAAAAAGCATCATTTCACACTTGTCAGGATTAAATTTCATTTGCCAATGTTCAGCCCTTCTTCACTATTCTGTAACCTAAGGTGTACCTCCTCACTATTTACCACATCACTAATTTTCATGTCATCTACAAACTTAGTGATCAGACCTCCTACATAGTTAAGCACATCAATTGCACTGTGCAGGGAGTGCAGTGGAGGATGTGTGGTCTATTGTTTCTTCTCTCAGCTGATCTTAGTGTTAAAGCCATACCCTTTGTTTATACACTGACATACTAAATTAGCAACCTCATAAACTGCTCAAACATCAGTGCCCCAGTGCCTTTTAAAGAGCTGGATCAAGGCTTTTCTCAGTAACTTTTTCCATTTAATTTAAAGATCTTAAAGTTCTTGAATCAGATGTTACCTCTTATCTGATTCTGTTTGAAATGTGTCAATTACCTCTTCAGGACAATGTTCCAGTAATAAGATCATGAGTTCCAGATACGACTTCCTCAGTGATGCACCATGAAACAATTTATGTCATACTGGTGAATCCTTGAACAGAAAGTTCAGGCAATGAGAATTGTTTGCTCATCATCTGTATTTTCATTCTGATCCTGAAGATTTCAACCAGTTATACACCATCTAAATCAATGTACTCCATGCAGAAATTCATGTTAGTTAAAATAGATCTACCACATGGTTCATTGTCTGATTCTATTTATTGTCAGTTATATTTGATTTTCAAAGTCCAACTTCTGTTTAAAAAGCCAGAGACACAAATCTACAGAATTCTATACTGTTGATATCAGAGGATAATTTGCCATCTAGCACATTTCCACTGTGATGTATTTGCGACACATTAGAATATTATAATGATAACAAAGTTATACCAAAATGGAAGCTCTGTGTTTACAATTTTACTTGTTTTCATTATAACATTCATTGCTTGCAAATATAACCAATGGCAACCCAACTAAACTACTCTTCTGATAATCCTCTTTACTTTTTTGCCCTTGAAATATAAGAATTACTGACAGGGCCACCATTCGTTTCCATTCCTTAATTGCCTTTGTAACAGTCTGTATTATAGGACCGTCCACTTTACTGTTGAGGAAGGTGTTCCAGGAATTTGATTCAATTATATTGATGGACAGAGATGAAGTACAAGGTTTGATTTGGAGGGACACTTCTGATTGTAGATGGTTGCAACTACTTCAACCTTGTTATTGCACTGACATGATGGGCTCCCATTATTGAGGGTGCAAATGTTTTTGAAGTCTCCTGCTCCTCTCTTTAATTGTCTATCATCAGCTGTATCATGATTGTGAAGCCTTGATTTGATCCAGTGATTTCAGCATCACTTATTTTGCTTTGTATATTGTATGTTGCTTCCATTGTTTTGCAGATAATTCTAAATCATAGCTTCATAGGTTAACACTTCAGCTTAAGCTGTGTGTTGTACTGTACCTGACATACTCTTCCACTTTTATTGCCTCAGTTTGGGCCCCTTGATTGTTGGTAATGGAATAACACACATACCAGGCCTCAGGGTTACAGATTGTGGTTAAATACAATTGCACAGTGCCTCATGGATGCCCAGTTTTGAGCAGCTAAACTTACTTTATCTTTAAATTGTATTATTGCATGAAATAGCTGCCTCACAGCACCAGGGATCTGTGCTTGATTCCCACCTCGGGTGACTGTCTGTGTAGAGTTTGTATATTCTCTCTGTGTCTGCGTGGGTTTGCTCTGGATGTTCCAGTTTCCTCCCAAATTCCAAAGATGTGTAGGTCAGGTGAATTAGCCATGCAAAATTGCCCATCTGTTAGGTGCATTAGTCAGTGGTAAAGATAGGGTAGGGGAATCAGCCTGGGTGGGTTACTCTTCGGAGGGTCACTGTGGGTGTGTTGGGCCCAAGGGCCTGTTTCCATACTGTGGGAAATCTAGTCTAATCTATATACTTCATTTTCAATGCACTTTGAAGTGATAATTTCAAGGTGAGTAAAACAACTTCGAAGGAACATCTAAGCTATTCAAATCTAAATTCTAGCTTGTGGTACGAGGACTTTGCTAAAGATTCTTTTGTGCATTGACTGCTGAGTTTGCAGAAAGCGAAACAAATTTGTTGACAAAAGAACTATTGCTGCTCTTTTGTGTTTTTTTTAGTAGCATTAGAGGTTGATTCAGTCTCAACTTGACTCCCTGTGGATAATGCATGGCAGAAACCTGCCATGCATCCAAGATTAAATGGTTCTGGTTCAGCAGTTTGTGAAGGTCACAGGCATGAGAGGAAACAGTGGAAATGTTGTTTCAGTGTGGGGAGTGGGCAAACTTTATTTACATTATCTAGGAATTTGCTTCAGCACTGATTTATTCTTCTTGCCTTTCACAGTATGTTAATAACAAATACTGGACAAAAATTGAATCTTTTGCTCAGAATCAATTTGAATCGACTCAAAAGCTGTGACTGGAACAAAATCATAGAAATGTCAGAATTACAAGATGAGAAAAGACCAAGGTGTATTAAGTTTGACTTTTTCCTTATGGTTGGTCAAATGATGTAATGACCATGAAATTGGTAAATAATCACTGGAATGTATTTATCAATTGACCTAGAACAGACCTAGGCATGAGACTTCCAGCATTATTTCTGGTAAAGCATCCCGGGGAAAAATTGGGCTCTGTGGCAACCTGTTATTAGGCTAATGCTTGAACATAATGATGAAGTAGCATGTGCAATTTTGGAATGAGGTGGAGCATGTCCATGGGCCCACCTAACAGTATGTGGAGGAGCTGGATTAGGATAATGGTAATATAATGATCAAAATTGCTGGAGAAATTCGGCAGGTTTGGCATGGGGTACAGCACGGAAACAGATCCTTCTGTCCAACTTGTTCATGCTGACCAGATATCTGAAATTAATTTTGTCCCATTTGCCAGCATTTGGCTATGTCCATCCAAACCCTTCCTATTCATATATCAATCCAGATGTCTTTTAAATATTATAATTGTACCAGCCTCCACCACTTCCTTTGGCAGCTCATTCCAGACAAGCAACACCCTCTGCATGCAAATGTTGCCCCTTAGATCCTTTTAAATATTGACCCTCTCACCTTAAACCTATGTCCTCCTGTTTTGGACTCCCTTACCCTGGGGAAAAGAACTTGACTATTCACCCTAAACATGCTCCTCATGATTTTATACACCACTATAAGGTTATCCCTCAGCCTCTGACACTCCAAGAAAAAAAATAGCCCTAGCCTATTCAACCTCTCCCTATAGCTCAAATTCTCCAGTCCTGGCAACATCCTTGTAAATCCTTCCTGAACACTTTCAAGTTTAACACTTCTTTCCTATAGCAAAGAGAGCAGAGTTGCATGTAGAATTCCAAAGATGGCCTAACCAATATCCTGTATAGCTGCAATATGACCTCCCAACTCATAAAATCAATAAACTGATCAATAAAGGCAAGAATGCCAAATGCTTTCTCCACTACTCTCTCTAACTGTGACTCCAAAACTATGAACCTGCGTTCAAAGGCCCTTTTGTTCGCCACACTCCCCAGGACCTTACCATTAAATGTGTTGTAGAAATCCAGTGAGCCTTTTTGAGAAAGATTCTGAAAGAGAATGATTGGCCCCGAAATGTTAACTCTGCTTTCTCACAGATGCTGCCAGATCTGCAGAGTTTCTCCAGCAATTTCTGGTCCTACTTTTAGATTTCTGGCATCTGCAGTTCTTTGTTTGTTTAGGAATTCTTAATATCTTGGCATCCATCTGGGAAGAGCCGGGGCATAAATATTAAGGACAACAGACAGTTTGACAACCATAGGCAATGCAGAACTTGTCCCAGAGAACAGTGGAGGCTGGATCATTGAATATATACAAAGCTGAGGTGAATAGGCTTTTGATTGTCATAGGAGTCAAAGGTTATATGGGACAGACAGACAATTGAAATCTTCCCTTTGCTTCCAAATCTTATTTTCTTCTGAATTACATGGTAAAGCAGATGGCAGGTTTCCGTCACAGCCTGTTCAGTCTGCAACAAAATAAAGCTACCTCAAACATTGTGCATCCCAGAAACCGTAGTAGGTGAATTATTTCTTAATGACTCACATTGCATATGAGCTGCTGCTGATGGCCATTTCCTCTTCCTCCTTCTCCCTGTTCTATCAATTGGATTTCCTTTATGCAATCTCTCTTCCTTCTCTCAGTCTACTCTATTCCAAGAGGAAGGCATACCAGACCACTCATATCTGGAATCTCTTTTAAAAAATAGCTTCAGCAATTACCTAGTTACTCAGTTACTCTCTGTGAATTAAGGAAGTGTTGGGCAAGCATAAAGATTTTCTTACAAACATTTGCAGCTGCACCAGCAGTCAGAGTAAGCTCAAAATGGTTTGAGTAGTCCTGCTAATGGGGGCATAGGTTGAAATGCTGCAGTGGAAATGGCAGTTTTGAAATCAAATGATCATTGTATTACAAGAATATAAAACAAAGAACTGCGAATGTTGGAATCAAGAGCAGAAATTGCTGGAGAGACTCAGCAGGTCTGGCTACATGTATGAAGAGAAAGAGAGTTACTGTTTCAAGTCCAGGACCCTTCTTCAGAACTCTGGACCCGAAATGTTTACTCTGTTTTCTCTCTGCAGATGCTGTTAGACCTCCTGAGTTTCTCCAGCAATGTTTGCACACAGAATTTCTTATCGTTGGTAGTGCAAAGCTACACAGCTGTAGGGTGCAATTGATTGCACACATGATACCTTATATGCACCTTATGACAAGATTATATTAGATTGGATTCCCTACAGTATGCAAACAGGCCCTTTGGCCCAACAGGTCCGTACCAACCCTCCGAAGAGTAACCCACCCATTCACCATATTAACCCCTGACTATGGGCAATTTAGTTTGACTAATTTACCTAATCTGCTCAATTTGAACATTTTAACAAACAAAAGGGTCTTCCTCACTTCAACCCTTGTATGCAGGTAGCCAGTCCACAATGTAATGTTATGCCAATAGTAGTCATTCTGTAACAATCCTCTGTGCTACTTCCATTTGACACTATGTAGCAAGCGGCAGTTCCAGAATCTGCTTGTTAATCTGCTCCAGGTCCCATGCACACATTCAGATGCACAGTCACATTATAAAACTTATCTTGTACAAGCAATACATTTTTGTCCTCAAATAACACTTCCACTTCCAGCCCAAATACGTGCAGATTAAGTGGATTGGCCGTGCTAACTTGTCCCATTGTATCCAGGCATGCGCAGGCTAGGTGGATTATTCGTGGGAAAATGGAAGTTTACAGGAATAGAGTAAGAGGTTAAATCTGGGTAGGATACTTTTCAGAGGATTAGTGTAGGCTCATGGGCTGAATGGCCTGCTTCCATACTGTAGGGATTCCAGGATTCTATGTCTGGACTATTTTGGGACAGCCTCTTTTGCACAGTTCAGTGCATGTTAGAAGCTACATTGGTTTGCTGCATACTTCACAGTTTACCCGTTATGTGGGAATTATGACAGTCACTATTAGAAAACTGGCTAGAAAATAAAAAGGAGGATGGCAAGGGGGAAGTATAGGAGCAAGTGAAGTAAAAGGAAATTGAAGTATGATTACAAAATGGACTCTAATGATGCAATTAAGTAATGATGTTGCCTTGCTCAATCACAAATCGTCATTCATCGGTAGACCCACAGTCAAGGTCTTATGATGCAACAGGTAGTGTCCCCGCCTCTGAGCCGGAAGTTTTAGGTTGATTCCCACATCAGAACTTGATGGCCATGGAAAGTGTGCTTGCGTCTTGGCTAAACAGGTTGAAAATCCTTGCAATAAGCCTGATGGTTGGCAGGAAGTTTCCTAGTTAGCCAGAACCAATGTTGTAAGCAGATAACAACAGCCTCCCTGTTAAAATGTCTACATGTAGTTTTGCCATGGGCCCCAGTTTGTGGCAAGTATCGTCCCTCTCCTTTTGAGGCACTGCCAGATGTCCCGTGCTCTATCAATAACCCAGCACCGTATTCTCGTCGTTGTAATGCCAACAATAGAAGTCACCAGAAAATCCAATTTCCACTAAACATTATAGGTCAGGCATACTTAAACTTAACTTAAAATTCTTGTTACAATACCCTAGTCCCCACATTATACGTGCCTTTGTTTGTCCTTTACCCAAATAAGCTGTTTTCCCAGCAGCTGCCCAATTGTAGTGACAGAATGTGGTTGACATTCAATTGAAGATACTGGAGATGGCATTGGTGGGCACCTCAAGCAACTCTGCATTCAGAGGTCTCATCTGCAGGAGTCTCGTCCGCCTGAAACCAGCAAATGAACAGGTTGTACGCTACCATTCTCGGTCTCGATAGCAAAAACCCAGGGCCATCTCCGACCCAATTGTTCTTTATCCAAGTAAGGCAAGCAACAAAATAGTAATACACAGCAATAATACTAATACATCTGTGAGAACTCCTCCCATTCATATAAAATTCAATAAATACAATCCTTACCAGATCTCTACATACATCAGATCTACCATCCCAGGAATCCATTGGCTAAATTTTCACTGCACATCCTCGACAGCGAGAACAGCCTTCCTCAGATTAGGAGACCAAAACTACACAAGGTAATCCAGGTTTGGTCTCAGCAATGCCCTGTATAATTGCAGCAAGACGTCCTTACATCTGGCATTGAATCTTCTCACTATGAAAGCTAACATATACTTTGCCTTCGTTACTGCTTGCTGCACCTGAAGCCTTGCTTTGAGTGACTTTCAGCACATGAAAACATTCATTGAACCTTCTCTTCTCTCAATTTGCAACCATTCAAATAATAATCTGCTTTCCTAATTTTGCTACTGTATTGTTAAGGCTTTAAACTGCCTTGGGGTTCTTTTAGATTTGATCAAGAAATAGTCAAGAACAAAGGATCTTACACTTCTTTATAATGACTAACTCTAATAATTCAAATGTTGCATATTAAAAGATACACAAAGTATCTAATAACTGTTCTCACTGCTTTCTGATCACTTGTTTGTTAGTCCACCTGCATTCACAGCTAAATTATTCTCTACACATCTTGAAGTAAGACTGTCTATGAAGTGATTATAAACATTAATGCACGTGATCTCTCATATTTAGACATACCTCAAAACAACACAGCATAGATTATGACTCATTTACAATGTTCAGGCTGTTGTAATAGTTTTAACTAATATTGTCTTGTGGGCAACCAGTGAAAAGTACAGTAGTGCTGGTAGCATGTGACAATCACATAAAACAGCGGGTAGCAGCAATTTACAGTGATGCCTGCTATTCAAGAGATGAGTACAATGATTAAGGGTTAGTCAATTCCTCTCCCTTTCTTACAGGCCTCTGCTTATATTTGTATAAAGTCCTACCAATCCCTTGTTGGTCTCTCTATATTTCTGGTTAACAATGCACTGACTTATATTTAAATAGGTATTTGACCAAGGTTGATGGCAGACAATACATGAAGAAAACACAAAAATCTCATAGTTGCCACTATGAAATTGTAAAATGTCAACACGTTCTGAAATCATGAATCAGTCCTGACTCTGATGTGGCCATGCAATTGTGAACTATCATTTGCTAAATATTTTCAATAAAACTTTGTCTGGAGCTTGTGCTGTGGATGGTCAAATAAAAAATTCCTATTAGGTAACTGTTCCCCTATGGTGGGGATTGTCTGGCAGCTATGAATGTAAGTTCAATACGGACTTAAAAGTAAAGTGGAAGTTTTGGACTGTTATCAGCAGATGATACCATTTGAGGTGAATTGTAAAGAGATTAAAGGTAGATAACTCTCAATCGGAATTGATTTAAAGTTGAATTAGCCTTATTGAATCTAGCACACTGGAATCGTGGGCAAGTAACAAATAATTTCTTGAAAAGCAAAATATGATACACAAAATAGGTTTCGATCTCTTCTAGTGTTGTATGAATGCAGCTCCCATGACATGATGTGTTTGGCAGAGTTTATGCTTTAGCAAGACTTGACCATCATGGATAGAAATGTCTGGCTTGTCTGGTGTAACTGGTGATTCTAAATAGAACTCATTAAAGTGGTTTACATTTTATGGTCATGCATCAATCCTGTTCCAGAGTTATTGTCCTTTTTCAAATTTTTTTTAGGTAGAGGTAACTTATGCCATGCAATTTAATTGTACGGTTAGAAGAAAAGTGGAAGGTATGAGATGCTGATTTGATCATTCAGTAATTTCGTCTTTGGCAGAAGCCATTCCTACTCATGAGAGTGATGTGGCGGGGCCGGTGTTGGTCTGGGGTGGACAAAGTTAAAAATCGCACAACACCTGGTTATAGTCCAACAGGTTAATTTGGAAACACTAGCTTTCATCAGGTAGTTGTGGAGAAGGATCATCGTTTGCTACAAATTCTGTGTCTTATGGTCCTGCTCCACAACCACCTGATGAAGGAGCAGCGCTCAAAAAGCTAGTGCTTCCAATTAAACCTGTTGAACTATAACCTGGTGCTGTGTGATTTTTAGTTAATGAGAATGTCAGGTGAGTTGCCTTCATTGAAAAAAACAGTTAAAATGGAGTTTAATACATTTTAATACCTTAAAATTAACATGAGGACATTGGAAAGAAATAATTTGAAGAAGGATTTCATCAGGTCTTTAAAATGTTGAAACACATTGAGAATGTAGATAAACATCACATACCTTCAACTGGGAATGTAGAATAAAGGATACAGGCTTAAAGCACACTATATTTTAAGTAATAGAAGCTGTTGTGTTTCTTTTAATTGGTGGAATAGCAAAAAATAATATAATATCAATTCCCTCTTTCAACAAAGAAATTAATGAACGCAAACGTAAAAATCCCAAGGCCCTTCAGAGATAGGCTTTGGAAAGAATTCTGAACAAGGAAGATAAAAAGGCTGAAAGCAGAATGCTTTCCTGAAGTTATCAATTTTAAGATGATTTTGTTTTTAAACAGTGTGGAGCTTGGGAGAGAATTCCAGAAAGCACAACCAATAAAGTCAGTGAAAGGGAGTCAGAAGGGAAGGGAGGATGAGTAGAAGGCTGGAGTTGTAAGACCATGAATGCTAACCTATTGCAGACCTATCTTACTACACAAAGGAACCAAACAATTTATGATCCACTGTTCAATACATATCTCTGATTTGGGCAAGTTTTAATCTTTCTTCCATGCTAATAGCAATCCCACGTTGTCCTATGATTGTTTTTGCATTTGGAAGCGGCCAAATCTGTGAATGTAAACCTAAGCTTGGTTATCTAATCTTTCATTTTGTGGATTCCATTTTTTCAGAGTTACTCACTGAGCAAACGAAATATGGAATCTTTGCACTTTGTACTATTTAAAAAGAAGAATCTATATTTAAGTTACAAAATAAATAACCAGCATCAGCCAAATGAATGAATTTAGCAGTGATGTAAATCAAATGTCAATTCATGGCTTTTTGATCTTACCAAATTATAAATTGGAAAATTAAAAATAAGAAGGGACCAAAGGCTGAACTATTTTTACACAAAGGGTGATTTTTCAAAACCCATTGACTAGAGAGAATTTTGCTGATTTTACAGAAATAGTATATCAGCTTGGACCCTTATCTGTTTGGAGTGGGGAGTGGAGGTGGTCAATCTTTAGGATTTCAGTCACTATAATTCCATTCCACATGTTTTATGGGGATGCTGTTTTTTGGAAATTCAAACTCACTTTGAGGAATAGGTGGAAGAATTAGAGGTTGAAGTATAGCATGATGAATTAGGGAGGAAGGATCTAATGGGACTATCTAATTAGGAATAAAATGGCCTGTTCATCTTCATCTTAACAAGTATTTATTGCTATATTTATCCCAAATATATTTTTTAACATGACCTTAGCACAACAATGTTCTTTTTTATTCACCCATGAGTCGTGAAAGTTGCTACCTGGGCCAACATTTATTGTCCATCTTTATTGCCCTTGAGAAGGTGCTAGCGAGCTATGTCCTTGAGCTGCTGTTGTCCATGTGCTATACATAGACACATTATCTTGTTGTGGAGGGAATTCCATAATTTTGACCCAAAAATACTGAAAGAACAGTGTTACATTTTCCAAGTCAGGATGTTGGGTGGTTTGGAGGAAAACTTGTAGGTGGTGATGTTCTAATGTATCTGCTGCCATTGTCCTTCTAGGTAGAGAGATCATGGGTTTGTAAAGAGCTGTCTGAGGATCTTTGGTAAATTTCTGCAGTTCACCTTGTAGATAGTAAGCACTGCTGTTACTGCGTATTGGTAATGGAGGGAGTAGATGTGATGCCAATCAAGAAGTGATATACCATACTCATTATCTCCCTCACAATTAGAGTTATCACTATTAATAAAGAAAATAAACAGTAGATTTGGACAGCTATTGTTGCTGAAATATTGCCGCGCTGTGCTTTGTCAGACAGAGGGAAACAACGTTTCATTATGAACTCTGGAAGTACAGCCTGAGGGACTAATTGGAGCACACTATGGTATTGGTGACTATCCTCCCAGCAGTACCTGGTGCAAGAACTGCATGGGAAAATTGGAAAAGACACTTGTATCTATCAAATCAGACAGTTGAGGAGAGACATATTTAGAAAAATATTTCAGAGCTGATTTCTGTCTTTGCTGAACCTACCTGCAATTGAGGCAATAAAAGGATTGTTTGAAAATGTGGACCAGTTTCTGAACACAATTGTCTCTAATGAGACATGTGTTTTCATCAAAACGATTGCTGGGTTGAAGAAATGGTTATGTAGAATGACGAACAAAATCTCTGCAGTAATGAGTGATCTGCAGTGCAAGTCTGCCACGGAGCATATGGAAACTCCTGTGGCATCTGCCGAAAAACCCTCAGTGGCACACATCAAGGCAAAGAAGCTGCGTCTGCCATGAATTCTTCTTCCAAGGCTTTGGGCACAAATCTTCAAAAGGCTTTCTTGGCTAGCTGCAGTACATTGGGAAATTATCCAAACAAATTGTCCATTACTCACAGATGCACATCTTACAGGACAATGTGACACAAGGGCATTGGCAGCAGGAGTTAACTGAAGGATGACAGGGATGCCGGCATGTTCTAATCAGATGGGGCCGATGGTTCCAGTCATTATAGAGATTGCTGAGATTGTAGTCAGTGACAAGGCTGAAACTATCAAAGTTGATGCTATCATCATTTTCAATCAACATCACAGAAAAAAATTGCAGATGCAAGAATAACTTTGTCAATATCAAGAAGTAGATTAGCTTTGCATCAACTTGCTGAAGAATGTTTGACAGTTCAGGGAACACATATTTTCCAGTTTTGAAGAGATAGCCAACTATATTTGGACATTGCAAATCAAAGCTTCCTTCATCATGCAAACACCAGCCACTCATCATCTGTGTGTTGCAGTGGAAGATCAGGGAGTTGTCATGCAAAGACAGCTTGCTTTCAATACAGGCTGCAAGTGTGCCACTGGGCTTGCAGAGTTTTAGAACAGTTCAGCACTCTATCACCCTGCACACTGCTGAGGCTTCACCTTGGAGATGCGGCATTGGGTCTTTTGGAACACCAGCCCTGTCTTTTCCTCAGGATGACAGTATTTGTTCTGTCATCACCTCCATTCTGACAGTGCCCTTACTGTTGTCTGTCAGCCAGACCAGCTTGCTATCACCCGTGTTGAAATGGTGCATTCTGTAACTGGGTCTTCTAGACTCTCCAAGTCTACCTTCAGTCTCATCCACCATGAATCGGCAGCCATCCACCAGGCGTGCAAGTAGCACTGATTCCTGGGACAGGTACGTAGAAGACAGGAACTAGGGAATTCATGGGGATGACTTTCTATGCAACATGGCATGAGTTTGTGTATATATTGGCTTGGAAAGCTTGTTTTGTGGTGGCTTTTGTTTTCACCCTATGGCCAAGCACGCAAGGTGATTGTCAATGCCAAAGAAAGGTAAGGCATGTCAGGCTATACATGAGTGGAGAATTCGGATTGCATCTGTAATTGCGCTCAAATCAGTTAAATATAGCCTGTGTAAAACCAAGACTGTCATAAATGCTTCCTCTTTTCTCTTCTCTTCGTCATTGTAGTCTTGCTTCTCAGCTGCTCACTGTAAAGCTGGGTGTGGCAGGGCCTGTGACTTCATTATGACAAGGTTTCCAGCATGCAGTAAGCTGCCACAGCATCACCACTGCCAACTACTGCAAGACTCCTTCAGTGTAGTCCAGACAGTAAATGTGGTCTTTCAGCATGCCAAACACCAACGCTGCACTAGAATATAGCAGTGCGGCTTTTAGTAGCTGTACGCATGGATTGGGCACACAGTAGCTGTACGCATGGATTGGGCATCGATTGAGTAAGCAGCCACGTAACCAGCAGATAGCCCACATAGTCATCCTTTGATTTGACATCATGGCACTGTGAACTGCTGCAGAACAAAGGCAAAGGGAAATTTTTAGATATCTATAGAACTGTATACAAAATATATAGTTTTATAAATTATTGCTGATCACTGAAGAAATTAAAATAAGTTATTTGCTACATTAAATCACTCCCCTTTGTTTTTTTTTGACACATGGTTGGGTAGCAAATTTGTTGAGACTGCAGATGTCATCATTATGAGACGAAACAAATCATTTGTGTAGAATTTGAAGGCCAAGGTGACTTTTCCAGTCTCTGCTACTGCTGCATAGATTGTTGATCATTTTTCATGCTATATACCTCTGATTATGATTTCTTTGATGTTATATTACTTTAGTTATGATTTCAAGAGTTTGTACTAGAGAGTCATAGAGTCCTACAGCATGGAGACAAACCTTTGGCCCAAACTGGTACATGGCTACCAAAATGTGCATCCACGCTAACCCCATTTTCCTGCACTTGGCATGTATCCTTCCTAAACATTTCCTATCCATGTATTTGTCCAAATGCCTTTTAAATGTTATTTATATACCTGCCTCAACCACTTCCGCTGGCAGCTCATTCCATATGCATACCACCCTCTGAGTAAAATATATTGCCACTCGGGTTCCCTTTTATTCTTTTCCTTCTAACCTTAAACTGCCTTATTTCCCCAAAGTTGCATGGTGCAGGAGCTTGACTGCCTCTTTCTAATATTGTTTTCTTCTCTTTCAATCAGTTTAATTTTGCTTCCATTCCAGGAAAAAAAAATTTGTATGTAGAAACAGTACATTGAATTATTTTCCAGGCTTGGATTTGTAGGATTGTGAAAGTTTAAGATCTGAAAGTTCTTAAGAGGAATCCATTTAATCCACCGTAACTTTAGTAAGACACTGGTCAGACTCTTTAGGAAATTACAGAATGTTCAGGTTCAGCAGGATTGTGTGAGGGAGGGAGATATTCCATTGACCTCCACAAGTAAATGACATGTAAGCTTAGCAAATGATATATGATCCTGAGCAAACGTGCATTTCTGAAGTGGTCATTAACATGTAAACTAATTTTTTGGTTGTGTCTTTGAGAAGTTATGAAATTGTAACAGATCATTCCTGTGGTTAACGGTTGCCTCTTACAAATAATTAAATAAGCTGTATTCACAAGACTGTTTACAATCCAGAGAATGGATGCGACAAGACTATTCTAACATTATGGCACATGAAGGGATAATAATTGGATTCTATTTGCTTGACAATGGTCGAGCTGTCAGGAACCATTTGTGAGGATAATGGACAGATGCGCTTTAGTCACATGGCAGAACTAATATTTAGATAAAGGTGATCTATCCAGGTCCAGCCACATTGACGCTAAAGTCAAGAAAGCTAACCAATGCCTCTACTTTCTCAGAAGGTAAAGGAAATTCAGCATGTCCACAATGACTCTTACCAATTTTTATAGATGAATCATAGAAAACATCTTATCCAGATGTATCACAGCTTGGTATGGTAACTGCTCCGCCCAAGACTGCAAGAAATTACAGAGAATTGTGAACGCATTCCAGTCCATCACAACCTTCCGTCCATTGACTCCATCTACATTTCCTGCTGCCTTGGGAAAGCAACCAACATAACCAAAGATGAGCTGAAAATGTGTTGCTGGAAAAGCGCAGCAGGTCAGGCAGCATCCAAGGAACAGGAAATTTGACGTTTCGGGCCTAAGCCCTTCTTCAGTTCCTTGGATGCTGCCTGACCTGCTGTGCTTTTCCAGCAACACATTTTCAGCTCTGATCTCCAGCATCTGCAGACCTCACTTTCTCCTCGAAGAATATAACCAAAGACCCTTCCCATCCTCATTATACTGTCTTCCACCCTCTTCCATTGGGCAGAAGGTACAAAAGTTTGAAAACATGTAAATCTGACAACAGATTTAAGAACAATTTTTTCCCTGATGTTATCAGACTTATGAATGTACCTCTCATATATTAGAGTTGATCTTTCTCTGCACCTTCCCTGTAGCTGCAACACAGTATTCTGCGTTTTGTTCTATTGCCTTGATGTACTTCTGTAAGGTATGGTTTGTCTGATAAGCACACAAAACAATACTTCTCACTGTATCTTGGTGCATGTGACAATAATAAATCAAATCAAATTAAACATTGAATATGCACATTTTTGGAGCAGCAAAAGAAGTAACATCTAGATCAACAAAGGGACAAGACTCTGGTTAATAACCAAAAGTGGGTAAACACTTGGTATTGATTTTGCTGCTTTGAACCTATGTTTCATTTCACAACTTCAATTCTATCTTGTTTAGAATGGAATAAAATATATCTGCTACGGCATGCAATTAACTATAGCAAATTTGTCTTCCTAAACTTCTGAACCTTATTTTACAATAGATCACAAAGAGACTACATCTCAGGGAAAAGCAAGCATAGAGCATGTTTGGAAACCCAAGATCTAACTGCATGCTGACTTTTGTAATCACAATCTTTTATCGAGTCTGTGTGTTAGTTTGAATGAGTGTGGTAGTGATTTTTTAAATTTACTTTGCTTATAGTGCAGAAGCATTGCTGGCTAGGCCAGCATTTAGTGCCCATGTCTAGTTGTCTTTGAGAAGGTAATGGTCTTGAACCACTGCAGCCCATGTCCTGTAGGTAGAGCCACAATGTTGTTAGGGAGGGAATTCCAGGGCTTCTATCCAGAGACATTATTCAGGCCAAAGTGGCCCAATTAATTGTCATCCTATTCACTATCTTTTACATTCAGTTCCTACCACACAGCAGTGTGAATCATAATTAGTTGCTTAACAGTGCAGTACTTAAATGTTCCTTGAAGCAAATACAAAGTCAAAGATTTTTCTCCATGTCTGCCAATGGACATACTGCTCCGAGCTTTGCAAGCATGGACATGATCAAGCTGAAATATGACTGGCATGGCTGCCTGCTCTGACTGGGCAATAGGATATGGTATCCCAGTCACTGGAATATCTGACCTTCATACCTGGCAGCATACTGGCACTGAAATTCACATATCAACCTAGTCAGTTGTGATGTGGATAAAATGTATTTTTCTCTTCAACTTGCCAGCAGCATCCAAGCCAACAGAAGGCCTTTTCATTGGCCCTTTTATATATCCCACAATGTTTGACTATGAACATTGCTCAGTCAACTTCAGATTACCCTGGAAGGAGAAGGAATCTCAAAAAATGTGAGCAGGAGATGAAGCTAGCTGTCTCACGCTGCTACCCTACAGTAAACCCATGAGGCAATTTCAGTGCTAACATCAGTAATATAATTCTGCTATTGGACATCATGTATTAAATATTCTGGACCACATTATGAAATACACCAGAAACAAATTTAAGATTATCATTTGGGCCCACAGAGTCATAGGGTCATAGAGATGTACAGCACAGAAACAGATCCTTCAGTCCAATTCATCCATGCCGACCAGATGACTAAATTAATCTAGTCCCATTTGCCACCACTCAGCCCATATCCCTCTACAGAGCAAAAGTGAGGACTGCAAATGCTGGAAATCAGAGTCTATGTTAAGAGTGTGCTGGAAGAGCACAGTTGGTCTGGCAGCACCCGAGGAGCAGGAAAGTCAACGTTTTGGGCAGAAGGGCTTTTGCGATTTTCTTGCTCCTCGGATGCTGCCTGACCGGCTGTGCTTTTCCAACACCACTCTAACGTAGACCCCCAGATCCCTCTACACCCTTCCTATTGACATATCCCTGCAGATACCCTTTAAGTGCTGTAATTGTACCAGCCACCACCACTTCCTCTGACAGCTCATTCTATACATGCACCACCCTTTGCGTGAAAAGGTTGCATCCCTTTTAAATCTTTCCCCTCTCACCTTAAACCTATGTATTAACATACAAGTCCTTGATTTATTCACAGAATAGAAATTTGCACATATGTTGCTCCATTCTTATTAAAATAAAATGGGGTCATAGATGTTGCCAATTTCTGCAGCTTTCCCTTGATAATACCCCAATTAATTAGAGTCTACCTGCTGGGTCTGAGAACTAAAGTTGACTGTTAAATGTGTTTGCATCTCCTTGCAAACACTAACTCACCTAAACAGCACCTTCTTGCCATGATATTATAAAGTGGTGCCCCTTTTCTCAAGTTGGTTTCTTGCATCTAGTCCTTATTAATACAAAACGAAAAGCTTTGACATTTTGTCTCCTTTTAGCAATGTTTATGTGCATACCAAGTACAAGCTGTAATGTAGTACTTTACCAAGGCCTATCCAATATTGCCTTCTGAGCATGTGATCTTCACCATCTATAAGTACAAGGGCAGCAAATGGATGAAATAATTCTCTCCAAGTCACACAATATCCAGACTATGATTGGATGACCATTCCTTCCCTGTTGCTGGGTTCCAAATCCTGGAACTCCCACCCTAATAGCACGATGGGTTTAGCCTAATGACCGCGTGGTAAAAGTAGACAACTCACCATGACATTCTTGAGGAACGTTAGTGATGGGCAATAACTGGTAGCTTTACCAGTGATATTCACATCAAAAGTATCAATTTTTAAAATCCAATTGGGAGGGTAGGAGGCACAAGGGATCCACACATAGTTGAGACCAGGAAGGCCAATTGATGGATGGTAGGCCTGAGGGGAACACTCATGCTCATTCTGATTCACAAGGAGTTTAAAGACAAATAAACCTTTGCATCTTACCCATATCTCTTCTGATCAGCCTCCTCCACTATATCATTGCTGTCAGGCAACAGAAGCCATCGGACACGACATATCAGGTATAAACTTGAGGCGGAGGTGCTGGTGTTGGACTGGGGTGGAGAAAATCAGAAGTCACACGACACCGGGTTATAATCCAACATGCTTATTGATATCACAATCTGTCAGAGTGCCGCACCTTTGACAAGTGACTTCCCCTGATGAAGGAGCACTGCTCTAAAAGCTAGTGGTTTGAAATAAACCTGTTGAAATATAACCCGGTGTCCTGTGACTTCTGACTAGGTATGAGATTGTTGCAGTACCAATGATATAGTTAGGCTGTGACTTCTGAAATGATAAGTAGGCCCATTGCTTCTGGTTAGTGGAAAACTTGAGCTAGCACATGTCTTGAGTTGCTCAATCTGATAGCTAAATGCTTTTATTGCAGACCAGGGTAAATTATGGAAGTAGGTAAGAGATTTACTGGAAACTTAAAAAGAGTAGGAAGTAGTAAAGGAGTAACATCATATTGGGCAGGAAGTAATGGGTGGAATGCTTCAGGGCTCAGAGCTGGGAACACAACTATCTTAAATTCATATCAATGCCCTTGATTCAGGTACTCAATGCAAAGTGGTTAGATTTTTAGGTGGAAGCAAACCAAGAGGAAATTGGTGCAAATGGCTCACAATTATCAAAGTGAACTGTTTTTAAAAATTGAAGAGGTCACAGGTTACATCAAATGCAAGCAAAGATAAAGTGTTCCAAGTTACAATGATAAAAATAATGCACTAATGATACATGCACCGCACAAACAGTGTTGAAGTAGCTAAGGATGAAGTTAAAAAAAGCTGGGCAGTTCACAAAGTATTAACCGGTACAGATAAGCTGAACACAGGACATTATTTCAAGGTTAAAGCAGGATATAAATTTAAGCTAGTGAAAGGAAAATGTAACACATATATACTTCACTCAAGCAATGAATAAGAACAGTATAATCGCCTGTCCAAAGAGCTTAGGGATGTTCAAAATGTAATTAGACACTAGGCTTGGTGTATTCGAGTCGTTGAGTGATTAGCTGGGTAGTTATTTCTTATCCTTGATTCTTTTATGTTCTTGTGTTTGATATATGCTATTTATGTCACTAAAATTTTGAGTAGACTAAGGAGTAGACTAATCTTTCCTTCAATCTCTTATGTTCTCATTGTTTGGAAGATGTAAGTGGTATTGTTTCTCAGTAATCCTTTCTCCAAAGTTCAGGACTGAAAGTATTTCTTCTGAACCGAAATTCTAAGTTCCCCTGAGCCCTTGCCTGTGTTGATTGTAATGTTTGGAATTCCCTAATATGCTCAGGCTAACTTTAGTTTAAGAAATGTTACCTTTTTTTAATCAGATTTAATACCCATTTGTTTTACTATATTGCTGCACATCCAGTCCAATATTGACAGCAATGCATTAAGGTAATGAGAATATTACATTTTCCCACCAAGGGTGAGCAAGTTGAGCACTCTAACCACCTAGACTTGTTCCTTGCTTAGGAGCTCTCGCGGACTTTCCATAGCCATTATGGAAGTTCTAACACACAGGAACACAGTCATTTATTGTAACTTTCAAATTTGGTTAGACTACAGATGGAGCTCTGTGTACGTCTAGTTACAGTACTAAGGAAGGTTGTGATTGGACTGGAGGGAATGCAAAGGAGATTCACCTAGATGTTACCTCAGATGAAACATTTTAACTATGAAGAGAAGGCTTGAGTTATTTTCTTTCGAGCAGAGAAGCGTGAGAGGGGATATGGTTGAGGTGTTTAAAATTAGGAGGTGCATGGACAGAGTGAATAAAACCAACACTGACTCCCATCCCCCAGGTTGAAGGGTCAATATTGAGGAAACATGATATTAAAGCAAAAGCAAGGAGGTTCAGAGGAGATTCGAGGAAAACCTTTCACCGAGAGCGTGGTGAGAATCTAGAATGCACTACCTCAGAGGCAGTTGAGGCAGGAAACCTCACAATCTTTAAAAAGTACTTTGAAGAACACTTGAAATGTTACAACATTCACACTGGCTCAGTGGTTAGCACCGCTGCCTCACAGCACCAGGGTCCCAGGTTCAATTCCAGCCTCAGGTGACTGTGTGGAGTTTGCATGTTCTCCCTGTGTCTGTGTGGGTTTCCTCCCACAGTCCAAAGATGTGCAGGCCAGGTGAATTTACTATGGTAAATTGCCCATAGTGTTAGGTGCATTAGTCAGAGGGAAATGGGTCTGGGTGGGTTACTTTTCAGAGGGTTGATGTGGACTGGTTGGGCCAAAGGGTCTGTTGCCACACTGTAGGAAATCTAATCTATGGGTCAAGTGCTGGAAGGTGGGCTGAGTGTAGATTTAGAGTAGTTTTTGTCAGTGCAGACCTGATGGGCCGAAGAGCCTCTTTAATACTATATGATGCTATGAATAATGGTCTGTTGCTGTTTTGCCAGTCTTATGATATAGAAAGGTCAGATTCCTGAGCAGGCAGCTATATTACTCTCTCTGGAGTCCTCTCAAATCTGACCCAAGTAATCTTCACTTTCATTCAGAAGTTATTACCTCACACACCTACTGATTTCTTTATTAGTGTCAATGGTCAACAACAGAGCAATCTCTCTCATGGCAGGAATGAGTCAAGCTGAGGTGTCATATCTCTAGAAGTTTTCATTTTCTGGCTCTCAATTTTCTTGGTGTCAGTCAATATAACTGAATAACAGATTTCACTTCACACCAGTACTGCAGCTATCATATGAAAGCCAAGGAGTATGTTAAACTTGTATACCACATTGATTAGATCACACTGAGCATACAATCTCCACTTTTTAAGACAGTTTAAAGGCAGTTACGAAAATGCATGATAATTTCCAAGGCTATTACAGACTTCATAGCTGCAATAATCAGAATACACTGAACAAGCTAGCAGCCTTTTCCACTAAAAAAGAGCAGATTCAAAGATGACTCAATAGGGACCTTTAGAATTAACAAAGTGTGTGCTAAAGTAGATCTATGGAAGATGCTTCTATTTTTGTCAGTGTTAATGTCTAGAGGCCATCAATATGAAATTATCACTGGTAAATAAGGAATTCAGAAACTTATTTACTCAAAGGATTCAAAGTGTGGAACTTAGTACGACAAGGTAATTGGCATAAATGCTGTTACAATCAGACCCTGGCTGAAGTTTAATGATTAGAGTCATAGAGTCATAGAGATGGACAGCATGGAAACAGACCCTTCGGTCCAACCTGTCCATGCCGACCAGATATCCCAACCCAATCTAGTCCCATCTGTCAGCACCCGGCCCATATCCCTCCAAACCCTTCCTATTCATACACCCATCCAAATGCCTCTTAAATGTTGCAATTGTACTAGCCTCCACCACTTCCTCTGGCAGCTCATTCCATACACGTACCACACTCTGAATTAGTTACTGCTCCGAGTGGAATACCCCAAGTTGTTAAGTTCAAGGTGAGGAGAATTGAACTGACTCACCTTCTTCATTCACCTACCCCGTCACTTGGCTGCTTTGACTAGAATCTCTTCCTTTGCCAATACCTTTCTCACAGAGCATTTATTTTTTTAAAGGAGCCCATTTAATGAGGCTTTGTTTTGTTAACAAAAAGTGAGGGTTTATTCATTTCTACAAGTGAGAAGAAATATTATTTCATCACCCATGCACACAGATTAGAATTAAGAGTTGAGAGCAAAGGCTTGAAAGAAAAGAAAAAGATTATATGGGTCAGTCTCTGAATTGGTCATGAAGAGCAGATATATCCATACTGCAACCATTACAGGGTTGCACCCATAATGATGTTGCTGACGGTTGAGTTTTTTTAAATTCACGATCTTTTAGGCTAAAGGCAGTTCCTTTCTCCTGATCGCTTGTTTAACTGGTTCAGAGCATTTGAATGAGAGAAGGCGTTTCTCTAACTATAACAAAGGGGGAATGAGGAGATAGTTCTTGAATGTATCCTTCCAAATGTGCTCACACTTGATTATGGTTCAGTCTCACTGGTCCTCACCATGAAGTTCAAATTAGCTTTTTGTAACCCCTGTGATAATGTATTCTTCAAAGAGAAAGCACAAAATATGACTGCAATTTCCAGCAGAACCATTTGAATACCTTTTAGAATTACAGATTAATATTCACCATACTCTAGACCTCTGATTGTGGCAATGCCTTTAAAAAAAAACTTACATATTATAGAGAAAGGAATAGAAGGATTAATTGGCAAAATTAGGTGAGGTGGCTTGTTGCAGAGTTTAATCATCAACCACTGGAACTGTATGGCCTGTACAGGATGTAGATTGTTTTTAAAATAAATTCATGTAATCTTGCCTGAATCAAATGTTAAGGGGATGTCTAGTGGGGGGGGAGAGGGTATATTGGAGTGTAGTGATTCTAAAGTAAGATGTCTCAGGTTTGATTTGGCTGAGAAGAGAATGCCTAACTGATTATGAAGGTTCTTAATTTATTACCATGATTTGATAACTTGGGTGCTAAAGTGGTGGGAAACGAATTTTAATTTTTCAATTCTGTCATGTTCTGTTCAGTTGCTTTTAGAAGTCAAAGAGGGATTTCGGATATTGAATTCAAAATGGCATTTATTAAGACCCATGTGATTTCTGCTAAATGCTCAGTGAGCAACCTGCCAAGATAATTGCTGTGTTCTTTCCTGATGAAGGGCTTATGCCCGAAACGTCGAATTTCCTATTCCTTGGATGCTGCCTAACCTGCTGTGCTTTAACCAGCAACACATTTTCAGCTGTGATCTCCAGCATCTGCAGACCTCATTTTTTACCCAAAGATTTTAACCTACTGCGAATCCTCTTGCAAGAATGCCTTCCTTGAAGAAGCTCTCTTCCTCCCATTCCTGATGAAGGGCTTATGCCCGAAACGTCAAATTTCCTATTCCTTGGATGCTGCCTAACCTGCTGTGCTTTAACCAGCAACACATTTTCAGCTGTGTTCTTTGCAGGTTTGGATTTTATGCCTACCAGAGAGAGAAAGAGAAAGAGGCAGAAACATATTGATGCAGGGAGAAGATGCCCACAATAGCAGAGTTGTTGTTATTAGCAAGCTCCAAGCAATCAGGGTGAGTGAGAAATCCTGAGATACATAGAAATCAGTGAGAAAAGAATCTTCAGACCCAAATGAGATTGTCAAAGATGAAGGCAGACGTTAATTTAGAAAATCCATATTAAGTAACAACACATTTACTTGACAATCCGTTTTAAAGGTCTCCAGGAAAACCATGAACTGAAGAAAATAGTGTCTAGTAAATGTGCAGAAATTTGACAAAAGGAAGCTGATTATGACTGTGCCAGCTGAGTAAGAAACTTTATTGTTAATAGACATGAGTCTTCACTGAGGTTTGAGCATCTGTAAAGATACTGTTGGTATCAAAATGACGAATCCTGCTCTCTGATATTTGTAACAAGATCTTTCATCTATTTTTCCTTTTGTAATGAACTATAGTTCATCCTTTTGTTTGATGAACTAAACCTTTATTTTTTTTAAATGTATAAGTATAAAGTGTAAATGTTAGAAGTCTCTTATAAATATATTGAATGACTGATTTTCGTGTTAAACAAACAAAAGATAACATTTTGAGTCTATCAAGCCAGTTTTCACTCCAGAATCTAACCTATCCAATATATTACCATCAGCTATGTTCATGATAAAAACAATGCATATTGCAGGGGAAAAGAGTAGATAGAGTCATAGAGATGTACAGCACGGAAACAGACCCTTCGGTCCAATTCGTCCATGCCGACCAGATATCCTAACCTAGTCTAATCCCATTTGCCAACACTTGGTCCATATCCCTCCAAACCTTTCCTACTCATATACCCATCCAGATGCCTTTTAAATGCTACAATTGTACCAGCCTCCACAACTTCCTTTGGCAGCTCATTCCATACATGCACAACTCTCTGCATGAAAAACTTGCCCCTTAGGTCCCTCTTATATCTTTCTCCACTCACCCTAAACTTATGTTGTTTAGTTCTGGACTCCCCACCCAAAGGAAAAGACTTTGTCTATTTATCCTAAGCATGCCCCTCATGATTTTATAAATTCAATAAGGTCAGCCTTCAGCTCCAATGCTCCAGGGAAAACAGCCCCAGCCTATTCAACCTCTCCCTATAGCTCAAATAATCCAACCCTGGCAACATCCTTGTAAATCTTTTCTGAATGCTTTCAAGTTTCACAACATCTTTCCGATAGGAAGGAGACCAGTATTGCACGCAATATTTCAAAAGTGGCCCAACCAATGTCCTGTACAGCCGCAACATGACCTCCCAACTCCTATACTGAATACTCTGAGCAATAAAGGAAAGCATACCAAACACCTTCTTCACTATCCTAACTACCTGCGCCTCTACTTTCAGGGAACTGTGAACCTGCACTCCAAGGTCTCTTTGTTCAGCAACACTCCTCAGGACCTTACCATTAAATGTATAATTCCTGTTCTGATTTGCTTTCCTAAAGTATTACACCTCCAATTTTGGTGTCACCTGCAAACTTACTAACTATACATCTGTGAACTGGGAAGTTTTGTAGCTGGAGTGAAAGAAGGGAGCTTAAGACTGGAGCTCAGAAGGGCAAAGAAACATCAGGAATTACATGTACAGCAGAGTACAGCATTTTTTAATAAATTTAAATGAGATCTGAGGGTTACTTATAGTTACTATAAGCCATTGAATTCAACAAAATAACATGAAATGAAAAACAATTTCAAATTTTTGTAACAAAATTACTTCCCGTTTTTCTTGTGGGAGCCTGTCTTTAAGTAACATCCAAATAAATACTCAAATTGATGTGAAAATAAGTAGTTACTTTCATTCCAGACTGTCTGGGACATTCCATTTAAAAGCTAGAAAGGAAAGCCAAGTTAAAATACATTGAAAAGTAATTGCTGTAATGCTTTTTTTCTCCATTCAAGGAATTATCTAGTGTGAAGTTAACAACTTGTGAATACCAGGAATGTCACTATTGCAGGTACAAGCAGCAAGAAGATTATCTAGAAGTAAAATGTCAGCCAGATGCCTTGAGAACAGCTGCTAAGGCATTCTCAAAGAAAAATTGTACACCGACCTTTCAACTGTGACCATACCTTACATTGATTTAAAATTAGATTTTCTTCAGGAGGGAAAAAAGGAGGGGAAAAATCTGATCTGATAAATAAAACATAATAAAACTCATGTCTAATGATCAGCAATGCCACTAGGTTAGAAGAAAGATCAAGTATATCTGCCCTTCTCCTCGTAGTCTGAAGCTATGTTGATACCACATCATGACCAGACTTCCATCAGGACCAACTGTGTCCCTTTTTCTCCTGGATGTAATAAAAAGAAAGACACAAGCTGTTGTTTGAGGGAGTAGAACTAATACTCTTCTAATCATTGTAAATAGTGATAGCCTTCTTCACTCTTCCTACAGCTTGGAGTAATTTTATCATAGTTCAGACAGATTGCTAGTCACCTTCGTAAATAAGCAAGTACTGTTTGGCACTGCCTCAATCATTTGGAGGTTTGGACATATAGATGTGATGTGGTAAAAAACCTCCACTTTTCCACTCCATATTCTCTAGGCTGTGAGTAGATTAAGTCACTTCCTCTATGAGAGTGATTGAAACCTCCCACTTTCATAGTACAAAGCAACAGCCTTGGTCAGGCAACCTAAATCTAATGGAGTGCACAGGGATCAATGCTGGAGCCACAACTATTTAAAACATTTATTGGTGAGTTGGATGAGGAAGGTGAATATACTATAGTCAAGTTTATGGATGATACAAAATAAAGTGGATGATGAATTGTGAGGATAAACAAAGAGAGATATAGACAGATTCAGAGAGTGGGCAAAAAATTGGTATTTGGAATATAGTGTGGAGAAATGTGATAGTATGCAGGAAGAATGGAGGTGGTTGAATATTAATTAAATGGCAAAAGATTGCAGAAAGCTATAGAATAGAGGGATTTGAGGGTCTTTACCCATGAATCACAAAAAGCTAACATCATGTTCAGCTGGTAATAAGGAAAGTAAATGGAGACATGTCCTTTATTTCGAAGGGAATGGAGTATGAAAGTGGGAAGTCTATTCTAAAAATGTACAAGGGATGAGTCAGGCAACAAATGGAATAATGCAATCCCTGCTCTAAGGTGAGATAACTGGCATTGAAGGCAGTCCAGATAAGGTTCACTCAGCTGATACATGTATGGAGGTACTGTTGTATGAGGAGAGGTTGAGTACTCATTATAGTTTAGAAGAACGAGAGGCAATCCTATTGAAACATATAAAATTCTTCTGGGACCTGACAGAGTGGATACAAAGAAGTTGATTCCCATTCTGGAAGAGTCTCGGACCAGAGGAAATAATTTCAGAATAAGTGGTTCCACATTTAGGACAGAGATGAGAAGTTCCTTCTCTCCCTGGGTAGGGGATCAACAGATTTCTTTACTAAAGGAGGCGGTCAAGGCTGGGTTGTTAAGTATATTCAAGGCTGAAGTAGACAGATTTCTCATCACTAAGGAAATCAAGGGTTATAGGAAAAAAGCAGGAAAATGGAGTTTCAGGATGATCAGATTAACCATGGTCTCATTGAATGGAAGAACACAGCTAATTGGCTGAATGACCTACTTCTGCTCCCACATCCTGTGGTTATATCGCCTAATGTTACCAAAATAGGCATCCAAAATGTTGTTGGACACTAGGAAGAGAACAACAATTTGGTGAATGGGAATGCCAGGTGAGTGGAAAGATAAAGAAAAGGAAATAACTTGAATCAAGCTTGCACCTTAGTCAATTAATCTATTCAATGTCCACAAATGCTGTCTTTATAAGATGGATGTACTACAAGTTAAAATCCTCCTTTGTGTGGATGTCAGAGTATTAGATTTTCTGGCGTTGGGTGAACAATTTTTTTCACTCACTGCAGATGGTGAAAAAAAATCACCCCTGTCTATCATAAGAAACATCGTAACCATTGTTCCCTAGCACAGATATTTTATTATTGGAACAGATGTACGTGATCTGACTACACAGATGGTCTTCTAGGCAAAGTTCATTGTAACCTGGAAATTTATGTAATTCACTAACACTTCATGATCCTCTTTCTTTGGTTCATTCATGTTGAATCCGATGAAACAATCTGAATTTTCAACGAAATTTGCAAAGGTCGTGCTGTCTGTAACCAAGCATGACCAACCTAGACAGAGCTATTATTAACACAATAAGGTTCAATGATCTTATTAAAGAATATCTTCTAACACACACACTTCTTAAATTTAATGATTAGATAGAAGCCCCAACACACACTCTATAATACTGAAAATCACTGAATAATTTTTCATGAAATAAATATTAAAACATTTATTTTTCAACTAGTTATTGATTGATCAAATAAAGTTAATTCATCTCTGATAAATTCAAGTGCATTTGCATAATTACAACAGATGCTGATTATACAATTGAATGCATAATAAATTAATTATTCATAGGCTAGACACAACTATATCAATACTTGTGTGATCATTTACTTAATTTTCAAACTCATTACATGATTGGTGGCATTGATCATTGTTATAAATGTATGCACTGAAAAGGCCATATCTCTTTATTTTTCTATATTTTTGATTGTGAAGTGGGAAAAGGACTGCTTTTAAAAAACAAGGATTGTAGAAAGGATTACTAGACTTACTGAAAGCAATTTACCTGATACTCATTATAAATGCTGTTTGTATTGCTGATTGTTCAAGCAATGAAAAAGGTTAAACAGACATGCTGGAGTCAGGACTGTGTGTACGAAGGACGATTCAGCCAGCAACTGATTCAGCCAGCTGATTGGTCTATGGCGTTGTCAATGACAAAGGCCTTCTGCCTGCTGATTGGTTTGTGGAGTTGTCACTGACAAAGACCTTCTGCCTGCTGACAAAGAACAAAGAACAAAGAAAATTTACAGCCCAGGAACAGGCCCTTCAGCCCTTCAAGCCTGAGCCGATCCAAATGTACTGCCTAAACCTGTCAGTAATTCCTAAGCATTTGTATCCCTCTGCTCCCTACCTACTCATGCATCTGTCCAGACGCATCTTAAATGAATCTACCGTGCCTGCCTCTACCACCTCTGCTGGCAACACGTTCCAAATGCCCACCACACTCTATGTGAAGTACTTGCCGCGTGTATCCCCCTTGAACTTTCCACCTCTCACCTTGAAAGCATGACTTCTGGTTATTGAATCCTTCACCTTGGGAAAAAGCTTGTCTCTGTCCACCCTGTCTATACCCTTCATGATTTTGTAAACCTCAATCAGGTCCCCCCCAATCTCCATTTTTCTAGTGAAAATAAATATAACCTACTCAACCTCACTTCATAGCTAGAACCTTCCATTCCAAGCAACATCCTCATAAGCATTCTCTGCACCCTCTCCAAAGCATCCACATCCTTTTGGTAATGTGGTGACCAGAACTGTACACAATATTCTAAATGCGGCCGAACCAATGTCTTGTACAATGTTAATGTGACTAGCCAGCTCCTATACTCAATACCCCATCCAATGAAGGCAAGCATACTATATGCCTTCTTGACCATTCTATCCACCTGTGCAGAAACCTTCAGGGTACAATGGACCTGCACTCCAAGATCTCTCTGCCCATTAACTTTTCCCAAGGCTCTTCTTTATGATCAGCTCCCATACAACTAAATAGTTGTTGGACTCTGGAAAGGAAGAAGAAATCCTTATTTAATTTCCCTCATTAGTTGCTGATTTGGAGGTGCTGGTGTTGGACAGGGGTGTACAAAGTTAAAAATCACACAACACTTGATTGAAGTCTAACACATTTATTTGGGAGCATTAGCTTTCAGAGCGCTGTTCCTTCATGAGGTGGTTGCAAGCTGTGGCTTTTAACCAATAAGCAGAAAACTTTATATAAGTGTGAACAGTAGCTGTACGTCTGCTGCAAGCAAACGAGAGTACCTGGAGATGGACAATTGAGGAGCAGTAAGTCCTGACAAAGCAAAAGGATAATCTCAGCAAACCCTGTGAACTGGGACCATTGGACTGCTTTCCCAGTCTTTCCCTCCATCCATAACATACATGCTTTATTTCTGTCTGCCCTTTGGAGGAATTTTTCAAGGGCTTAGAGTTTAACTATTAGAGCTATATGTCAACACTTCATTATTGTTTTTGAATCATAGAATCCTTACAGTGTGGAACGAGGCCATTTGGCCCATCGGGTCTGCACTGACCCTCTGCAGAGCATCCCACCCTCCTACTCAGTGCCCGTAACCTCACATTTCCCTTGGCTAATCCACCTAGCCTACACATCCTGGGACAATTCAGGATGGCCAATCTGCCTAACCTGCCCATCTTTAGACTATGAAGGAGACTATAGCACCCAAATGAAACCCATGCCTACACAGGAAGAACATGCAAACTGCACTCAGGCAGTCACCCAAGGCTGGAAGTGAACCCAGGGCCCTGGTGCTGCAAAGCAGCAGTGCTAACCACTGAACCAGTATCTGTCACTGGAATATATTTATTTATGGTGAATAAAGTTTTGTTCAGTACAGAAACCTAGTAGATGTTGTCTGTTAAGTGGAGTCTAAAAGACAGGTAAATTGGAGAATTTTGCATACATTTATAAAATCTTTAACTCTTATAACAACTCTAGCCAGTAGAACTTGATTTCCAGCACACAATCCACGTGAGATGTAACAGCATCTGTGTTTCCAGTCTATTTCTTTTGTTTAAACAAGAGGAGTTCCACTCAAATGACAGGCCCTGAACCTCCTTGTGGGTCTCTCCTACTCATTCCACTAATTCTCTATTGGGAAATGAGAAAAAAAAATTAGCCACTGGCTTCAGTGACCTTATTCAGTGGTGTAGACCATTTCACTGGGAATTTGCCCATCTACCACCTGAAAACTCCGTGAGAATTCTTGGCATGAATCTATAAATATAAATTATAAAATGATCTTCCTTCACCTTGCATTATAACTAAGTATTTATTTGTGCAAGTAAAGCAGTTCAGGAATATGTATAGGTGGTAGTCATCATTTGCATTTGGTATGTAACAATATCATTATAATACTCTTTTCAGCAGGAATTAATCTGTGAAATTTCCAAAGTCTTTATTATTTACTGCATTGTGCAGTTTGCAACTGTTGTCACTCCCAAAAGAAGGTGCAAAATATATTATTTTGAGAAAATATATTTACAAATGCTTCCTCCTGAAAGAAGCTAACATTCTTCTGACACACTCATTTTGTAACTCAAGCAGGCAATTGGAGCCTGATTTAGTCATCAATGTCCCAGCTTTCAAACGATCTGAATGCCCATGAGAAGTAATGCACTGAGAATGTACCATCATGGTGAAGTCTGCAACATAAGAGGTTTAAGGGACTACCAACCATCTGTTGGTGTCATTGAATATGGTGAGAACAGGCCTACCTGGTCATCAAGTGACAAAAGTAAGCCCCAAGTGGAACTCTGGGCCAAAAGAAGAAGACGGTCAATGGAAGTTAGGAAGAGAACAACATAAAAAAGGATTGAATAATCTATTTATTTAGCTCATGATTCACGTTCTCTTGGAATCACACAAGAAGTCGAGTAAAATCAAGAAAGGTATAGAAAGATACTTAATTCAAATTGTTATTTTTTTAATTTGGGGGACCAAAGACATTGAGAAAATTCAGAGTTGTTTCTCAATTATGTCCTCAGTCACAACTTGCAACAAATTTGAACATTTGTAACTCAAAGGCTTGTCATACTAACTATATGAAGAGATTTATAGCAAGAAAATTGGAATGGTCACTACAATATACCCTAAAATTCAAGCTTAATGTCAAAAAGGTATAATTTGCAGAAACTAATCTTCATTTCATAATGGCTGTTTTATGATATTGGCCATGTGTGCTATCAAGGCTTGTGCCTTTGTCAATAATGTTTCTGACAAATATTCTCATTAAGTTGCCATTATAAACCAATAACAGTTGACTGAAGTAGTTTTCCTTGAATTGTATTGAGAAAACCACATCCCCATAATTATGGTAGATAGTTAAAAATAATATGTGGATTTTTTTTCTGTGTTAACTGATATGGAAGACACATTTCTGACAAAAAAAAAGTTTCATAAGACTGAAGGTTTTAGCAGTTAAATTGCTGGAAATAGCATCTATCAGATACAGTATTGCTAAAGGGCTTTTCCAAAAGCTACATATATGTATTTCCAATTAAGGTGATAGATGAGAAGTTTGAATTAAAATGGATCACAGAGTTAAATCTATCCTGAGTTGCAAATAATACAAAAGTGAGTCTATTTTTACACCATATTTCTAGGATCTCAAATGACATTAAAGCAGCCAGTTGAACCACGTATTTTAATCAGATCATAAAGTTCTGTTTTTCAACTAATATGTGCATTTTCATCTGCAGTACTAGAAGATAGTGATATATGGAGCTGTTAATAAGGCTGAATGCAGCTTCCCAAAGATTTTACTTGTAAAGTCTTGTCTTTGCTGTTACTTAATGCACCTGTTCAATTAACATATTAATTAGATTAATCATTCTTATTTATGTCTTACAAACATACAAATGTGTGACACCTTAATAAAATAGATTTCTACAGAACACAGATCTGCATATCACTGCTGTCTTGAAAGCAGGAGTTTATTTTTTAAAGGTTAACACAATACTGGTTATAGTGTAGAAACATTTTTCTTGTTGATTTATTTGTTTCAGTAAGGAGCATGGTCAATGTAAGGGAAACTTTTCCTGAGTGAATCAGTGACCAAATTGGTATATCTAAGAATTTAGTTCCAAGTAGGAATGCAATTAGTAAATCTCTATCCCTACATTCAATTTTTCAATATGAATCAGTTTCTGGCCGAGAACTAATAGTCTTCCATAATTTAAGATTGCTTTGTTCAATAGGCAGCTGTTGATAATCACAGTTACCCATGTGGAAGGGTCTGAACAGCTGTTGATTATTGTAGCAGGACGTTTAGCTGCATAGTAACTCATCACAACTTGAGAAAGAATAGGGGTTTGGGGGAAGAGATGTAAGTAAGTATATGTGGGAATTTAGTTTAAAGTGAGGGGTCAGTATTAGGGAGAAAGCATTATTTTAAAGTAATATGTGCTGCAATAAGTTATTTGTGCTGAGTGGGGAATTTGGCAAAGAGTGGAGAAGAGGGTTTCTTTTTCTTACTTCATTATTTCTTCAGCCTCGAGTATTTGATTTCTAATTTTGTGCAGTAGACAGAAAAAGTAGGAGCGAACACTGTAAGCAAATATAAGTTTTTAACAGTATTGCAAGTATTCTATTGTTTCATCAGCATTGGAATGTTGACTGGTAGTGATAAAATATCTTGGGAGTACAGACTGTATTAATAGTTGTTGTGGTTCTGTTCGCCGAGCTGGAAGTTTTTGCTGCAAACGTTTCGTTCCCTGGCTAGGGAACATCATCAGTGCTCTTGGAGCCTCCTGTGAAGTGCTGCTTTGATGTTTCTTCCGGTATTTATAGTGGTTTGTTCTTGCCGCTTCCGGGTGTCAGTTTCAGCTGTAGTAGTTTGTATGTGGGGTCCAGGTCGATGTGTCTGTTGATGGATGTTCTTGCCGCTTCCGGGTGTCAGTTTCAGCTGTAGTGGTTTGTATATGGGGTCCAGGTCCATGTGTCTGTTAATGGAGTTTGTGGATGAATGCCATGCCTCTAGGAATTCCCTGGCTGTTCTCTGTCTGGCTTGTCCTATGATGGTAGTGTTTTCCCAGTCAAATTCATGTTCCTGGTTGTCTGAGTGTATGGCTACTAGGGATAGCTGGTCGTGTCGTTTTGTGGCTAGCTGATGTTCATGGATGCGGATTGTTAGCTGTCTTCCTGTTTGTCCTATATAGTGTTTTTGTGCAGTCCTTGCATGGTATTTTGTAAACTACGTTAGTTTGGCTCGTGCTGGCTATTGGGTCCTTTGTTCTAGTGAGTTGTTGTCTGAGTGTGGAAGTTGGCTTGTGTGGTGTTATGAGTCCTAAGGGTCGCAGTAGTCTGGCTGTCAGTTCTGAGACGCTCCTGACGTATGGTAGTGTGGCTAGTCCTTTTGGTTGTGGCATGTCCTCGTTCCGTGGTCTATCTCTTAGGCATCTGGTGATAAAGTTGCGTGGGTATCCGTTTTTGGCGAATACCTTGTATAGGTGTTCCTCTTCCTCTTTTCGCAGTTCTGGTGTACTGCAGTGTGTTGTGGCTCTTTTGAATAGTGTCCTGATGCAGCTTCGTTTGTGTGTGTTGGGGTGGTTACTTTCATAGTTTAGGACTTGGTCTGTGTGTGTTGGTTTCCTGTGTACCCTTGTGGTGAATTCTCCGTTGGGTGTTCTCTCTACTAACACGTCTAGGAATGGGAGTTGGCTATCCTTTTCCTCTTCTCTCATGAATCGTATTCCTGTGAGTGTGGCGTTGATGATTCGGTGTGTTTTTTCTATTTCTGTGTTTTTGATGATTACAAAGGTGTCATCGACGTATCTGATCCAGAGTTTGGGTTGGATTTGTGGTAGGGCTGTATGTTCTAACCTTTGCATAACTGCCTCTGCTATGAGTCCCGAGATTGGTGATCCCATGGGTGTTCCGTTGATTTGTTCGTATATCTGATTGTTGAATGTAAAGTGTGTGGTGAGGCACAGGTCTAGTAGTTTAAGTATGCCGTCCTTGTTGATAGGTTCGGCCTCCTGTGTTCTGTTATGTATGTCCAGTAGGTTGGCTATTGTTTCTCTGGCTAGGGTTTTGTCAATTGATGTGAACAGTGCCGTCACGTCGAATGATACCATGGTTTCTTCTTTGTCTATGTGTGTATTCCTGATGATGTCCAAGAATTCCTGTGTTGATTGTATGGAGTGTTTGGATCCGCTGACTAGGTGTTTCAGTTTTTGTTGTAGTTCTTTGGCCAGTTTGGCCAGCTCGGCGAACAGAACCACAACAACGGACACCCGAGCTACAAATCTTCAACCAGACTTTAAACACTTACGGGCGAGAAACGCTGAGACAAGCCAGGAGATGGGAATCCTGCGCTAACCGCCTAAGCGCAACACATGAACAACAACGGTTCCTCCACGAATGCAGAAAAAATCAAATCCTGCCACAATGTGTCAAGTACAGACCTCCAGTAAATAATCCACAAGCCAGGGAAACAGCCAAGAAGAACGGATTCAGGATGGTCCAGGTAATGATCACAGACGCTCACAACCGACTGCACAAATACAAGCAAGAAATTGCGTGCCAAAAGTCGTTAATTTTAAAAACCACTAATCAGGAATGGACCCGGACCATAGAACAGGTTATCACTATAGGACAGAACAGGACAACACTTCACAAAAAAACGGCACTAAAAGAAAAAATGGACAAACTAACCCACAAACAGGAGGACACTACAACACACACCTGGGTTAAAAACCTCTCCCACAGACAGCTCACAGACATGGAAAGAACTATACTGGCCAAGGGACTCAAATACAACTACAGGGATGCCAACACAGCAGACTTCCTAGCAGCACTAGAATGCACACTCAGGAACAATGGACTGACAGAAGAGACACAACAAACAGTGAGACAAACGGTCGTACCTATGATGATAAGAAAACGACATACACATAACCTCAACACCAAGGAGAGGGAAGCACTGAAAGCACTGAAAAATGACAAGAACATAATCATACTACCGGCAGATAAAGGCAGAATGACGGTCATCTTAGATAAATCAGACTACATCAATAAAGCACAACAACTACTCGCAGACACCAACACCTACCAAATGAAGGATTCCGACCCCACACCACAACTCACCAATAGAATAATCAACACACTAAGGAATCTACAAAAAAACGGACAGATAACCAAAGCAGACCAGCAAAGAATGAAACCTGAAAGCAACAACACCCCCAGATTCTACGGACTACCCAAAGTACACAAACCAGACATCCCACTCAGACCCATAGTATCACTACCAGGGACACCAGCACACAAACTGGCCAAAGAACTACAACAAAAACTGAAACACCTAGTCAGCGGATCCAAACACTCCATACAATCAACACAGGAATTCTTGGACATCATCAGGAATACACACATAGACAAAGAAGAAACCATGGTATCATTCGACATGACGGCACTGTTCACATCAATTGACAAAACCCTAGCCAGAGAAACAATAGCCAACCTACTGGACATACATAACAGAACACAGGAGGCCGAACCTATCAACAAGGATGGCATACTTAAACTACTAGACCTGTGCCTCACCACACACTTTACATTCAACAATCAGATATACGAACAAATCAACGGAACACCCATGGGATCACCAATCTCGGGACTCATAGCAGAGGCAGTTATGCAAAGGTTAGAACATACAGCCCTACCACAAATCCAACCCAAACTCTGGATCAGATACGTCGATGACACCTTTGTAATCATCAAAAACACAGAAATAGAAAAAACACACCGAATCATCAACGCCACACTCACAGGAATACGATTCACGAGAGAAGAGGAAAAGGATAGCCAACTCCCATTCCTAGACGTGTTAGTAGAGAGAACACCCAACGGAGAATTCACCACAAGGGTACACAGGAAACCAACACACACAGACCAAGTCCTAAACTATGAAAGTAATCACCCCAACACACACAAACGAAGCTGCATCAGGACACTATTCAAAAGAGCCACAACACACTGCAGTACACCAGAACTGCGAAAAGAGGAAGAGGAACACCTATACAAGGTATTCGCCAAAAACGGATACCCACGCAACTTTATCACCAGATGCCTAAGAGATAGACCACGGAACGAGGACATGCCACAACCAAAAGGACTAGCCACACTACCATACGTCAGGAGCGTCTCAGAACTGACAGCCAGACTACTGCGACCCTTAGGACTCATAACACCACACAAGCCAACTTCCACACTCAGACAACAACTCACTAGAACAAAGGACCCAATAGCCAGCACGAGCCAAACTAACGTAGTTTACAAAATACCATGCAAGGACTGCACAAAAACACTATATAGGACAAACAGGAAGACAGCTAACAATCCGCATCCATGAACATCAGCTAGCCACAAAACGACACGACCAGCTATCCCTAGTAGCCATACACTTAGACAACCAGGAACATGAATTTGACTGGGAAAACACTACCATCATAGGACAAGCCAGACAGAGAACAGCCAGGGAATTCCTAGAGGCATGGCATTCATCCACAAACTCCATTAACAGACACATGGACCTGGACCCCATATACAAACCACTACAGCTGAAACTGACACCCGGAAGCGGCATGAACATCCATCAACAGACACATCGACCTGGACCCCACATACAAACTACTACAGCTGAAACTGACACCCGGAAGCGGCAAGAACAAACCACTATAAATACCGGAAGAAACATCAAAGCAGCACTTCACAGGAGGCTCCAATAGCACTGATGATGTTCCCTAGCCAGGGAACGAAACGTTTGCAGCAAAAACTTCCAGCTCGGCGAACAGAACCACAACAACGGACACCCGAGCTACAAATCTTCAACCAGACTTTTTGTATTAATAGTATTTATTTATTAATTAACACATTAGGGATAGTAGGGTTCATCTGGTTCTGAGCTGTATGGCTCTATAAATGTACAGTATGGGACCTATGTCATCCATGGTATTCACACCTAAGGTAAATGTGTGCAGCAAAGTTATTGAGAGGCCAAGTTGCAGACACTAGGGCACATCAAGGAAAGACAATGTTACTGGTAAACATTATTCCAGGAAGCAGTCACAACTCTTAGAATAAACGTTCCTGATAGCAAAGGCAAGGAGGGAATGACAACAGTGAAGTAGGTAAAGGGATCCAGAAGGCAGACAATTTGCGATTGTAGAACAGGTGAGAGGGTGAGTTGCCAAGTGGATGAGTTAAGTGGTCATTGCAATGTGGTACAGGAAGTCAGTCAAAACTGGGATGAGTAAGAGGAAGTATAATGGTAATAGGACTTGGCATTGTGAGGGATTCTCTATTCTCTCTCAATGCCTGCCCAATGCCAGAGTTCCGGATATCTTCTCGGGGCTGGAGGTGAATTTACAATTAAAACAGAAGAATCCAGTGATTGTGTTTCATATTGGTACCAACAACATACAAAGAGCTAGGAAAAAGCATGTTCTCCTGAAGGACTGTGTGAAGTTGGGTAATATCGTCATAGAGATGTAAAACACGGAAACAGACCCTTTGGTCTAAATCATCCATGCCGACCAGATATCCCAACCCAATCTAGTCCCACCTGCCAGCACCCAGCCCATATCCCTCCAAACACTTCCATTCATATACCCATCCAGATGCCTTTTAAATCTTGCAATTGAAACATGCCTTCACCACTTCCTCTGGCAGCTCATTCCATACCCGCACCACACTCTGCGTGAAAAAGTTGCCCCTTTGGTCTCTTTTATATCTTTCCCCTCTCAGCCTAAATCTATGCCCTCTAGTTTTAGATTCTCCCACCCCAGGGAAAAGACTTTGTCTATTTGTCCTAACCATGACCCTCATGATTTTGTAAACCTCTAAGGTCATCCCTCAGTCTCTGCTCTAGGGAAAACAGCCTGAGCCTATTCAACCTCTCCCTATAGCTCAAATCCTCCAACCCTGGCAACATCTTTATAAATCTTTTCTGAACCCTTTCAAGTTTCACAATATCTTTCCGATAGGAAGGAGACCAAAATTGCATGCAATATTCCAATAGTGGCCTAACTAATGTCATATACAGCCGCAACATGACCTCCCAACTCCTGTACTCAATATTCTGACCAATAAAGGAAAGCATACCAAACACCTTCTTCACTATCCTATCTACCTGCGACTCTACTTTCAAGGAGCTATGAACCTGAACTCCAAGGTCTCTGTCTGCAACACTCCCTAGGACCTTACCATTACATATATAAGTCCTGCTAAGATTTGCTTTCCCAAAATGCAGCAACTCACATCCATCTGCCATGTCTCAGCCCATTGGCCCATTTGATCAAGATCCCCTTGTAATCTGAGGTAAACTTCTTCGCTGTCCACTACACCTCCAATTTTGGTGTCATCAGCAAATTTACTAACTATACCTCTTAAGCCCACACCCAAATTATTTATATAAATGACAAAAAGTTGTGGACCCAGCACCGATCCTTGTGGCACTCCACTGGTCACAGGCCTCCAGTCTGAAAAACAACCCTCCATCACCACCTTCTGTCTTCTACCTTTGAGCCGGTTCCATATCCAAATGGCTAGTTCTCCCTGTATTCCATGAGATATAACCTTGCTCACCAGTTTCCCATGGAGTACCTTGTCGAACATCTTACCTAAATTCATATAGTTCACATCCACCACTCTGCCCTCATCAATCCTCTTTGTTACTTCTTCAAAAAACTCAATCCAGTTTATGTGACATGATTTCCCATGCACAAAGCCATTTTGATTATCCCTTGTATTGCCTTTCCAAATAAACGTACATCCCATCCTACAGGATTCCCTCCAATAACTTGCCTACCACTGACATCAGGCTCACTGGTCTATAGTTCCTTGGCTTGTCCTTACCACCTTTCTTAAATAGTGGCACCACGTTAGCCAACCTCCAGTCTTCCGGCACCTCGCCTGTGACTATTGATGATACGAATATCTCAGTAAGAGGCCCAGCAATCTCTTCCCACAGAGTTCTAGGATACGCTTGATCAGGTCCTGGGTATTTATCCACTTCGATGTGTTTCAAGACATCCAACACTTCCTCCTCTGTTATATGGACATTTTTCAAGAGGTCACTATCTATTTCCCTGCAGTCTATATCTTCCATATCCTTTTCCACAGTAAATACTGATGCTAAATATTCATTTAGTATCTGCCCCATCTCCTGTGGCTCCACACAAAGGCCGCCTTGCTGATCTTGCAGACCTCACTTTTTCCTCGAAGATTTTAACCTACTGCGAATCCTTTTGCAAGGATGCCTTCCTTGAAGAAGCTCTCTTCCTCCCTCTACAGGGATCTATTCTCTCCCTAGTTACCCTTTTGTCCTTAATGTATTTGTAAAAACCCTTTGATCTCATTAGTTCTTTTTGCCAAAACTATCTCATGTCCTCTTTTTGCCCTCCTTATTTCCCTCTTAAGTATACTCCTACTTTCTCTATGCTCTTCTAAGGATTCACTCGATCTATCCTGTCTATGCCTGACATATGCTTCCTTCTTTTTCTTAATCAAGCACTCATTTTCTTAAGTTATCCAGCATTCCCTATACCTACCAGCCTTTCCTTTCACCCTAACAGGAATATACTTTCTCTGGACTCTCTATGTCTCATTTCTAAACTAGAAAGCAGCCCCTCAAAGTTGATGCTACTGTTTGCATTACTAACTGAACTGCATGCAATTTGGCATTGGATGAATAAAACTAGAGAAGTGAATGCTCCACTCAAAGACTGGTGCGGGGAGAAGTGGTTTCCAAATCATGAGGCATTGCTTCAGGACTAGAGAAAGCGGAGTCTGCAGTGTTCAGATCGTCTACACCTGAACCATGCTTGGAATGATGTTCCTCTGAGCCACATAACCAGCTAAGTATAGAAGGCTTTAAAGTAAACAAGAGCACTGTGGAATCAAGCTTTTGCAGATCAAATGAGTAGAGTCAAGGTAAGGCAGCAAAGGAAAAAACAAGTAAGAAAATTGCAGAAAGGGACTGAGAGACCAAACATAAAAAAAAATCAGCAGTCAAGTCAAATTCTACAAATGTAACAAATAAAGCTAAAGGATCCTATCTGAAAGAGCACAACATTCATAACAGTTAGGGCCAGTTGAAGTGAAGAAATATGATCTGATGATCTAAATAATAAGGGTATGAGACATTCAACAAGAATTGGAAGCTTGATTAAATATGGAATGGGAGCATTTCTAATCTATCATTGACGCAACGGTCAGACAAAAATCTAGTTTGGAAGGTTAGAGTATAGAATCAGTGTGGGTGGACATGAGGAATAGTAAGTGAAAAATGTCACTGGCGGGAATGATGTACGGAATTCTGAACAATAATCAAAATATTGGATTAATTTAAACCAAATGATTTTTTTTATTAAGGGGACAGAAATGTGTTTGATTAGATTAGATTACTTACAGTGTGGAAACAGGCCCTTCGGCCCAACAAGTCCACACCGACCTGCCACCCACCCATACCCCTCCATTTACCCCTTATCTAATACTACCTAATAGCCAATTCACCTGACCCGCACATCTTTGGACTGTGGGAGGAAACCGGAGCACCCGGAGGAAACCCACGCAGACACGGGGAGAACGTGCAAACTCCACACAGTCAGTCGCCTGAGTCGGGAATTGAACCCGGGTCTCAGGCGCTGTGAGGCAGCAGTGCTAACCACTGTGCCACTGTGCCGCCCACTATTGATTTTAACCTGCATATAAACTGGAAAAATCAGGGAAGTAATAATAACCAAGTTCTTTGAATGTTCTTGATATAGTTTCTATCAGGAATATGTTCTAGAATGACCAGAGAGCAAGCCAGAATAGATCTGGTTATGTGCAATCTAACAGCATTAATCAATTACTTCACAATGAAGGCATGTCAAGGTGACCATAATAAAATTGAATTTTATGTGCAATTTGAAAGGGAGAAGTGTGGGTCTAAGGCTCATAAATTAAATTGAACAGGAAGTAACTATCTTGGTATGAAAGCTGAGTGAGATTTATAGAATTGTACAGCATAGAAACAGACCCTTTAGTCCAACTTGTCCATGCCAACCAGATATCCTAAACCAATCTAATCCCATCTGCCAGCATTTGGCCCATATCCCTCTAAATGCTTCCTATTCATGCACCCTTCCAGATGTCTTTTAAATGTTGTAATTGTACCAGCCTTCACCACTTCCTCTGTGTCAAAACGTTGCCCATCAGTACCTCTTCAAATCTTCCTCCTCTCACCTTAAATCTATGTCCTTTTGGTTGGGACTCCACTACTCTGGGGGAAGAAAGACCATGGCTATTCACCATGTCCTTGCCCAGCATGATTTTATAAAGGTCTGTAATGTTACCCCTCAGCCTCCAATGTTCCAGAAGGGGAAAACCCCAGCATGCTTAACTTCTCTCTCTCTAATCCTGGCAATGATTTTGTAAGTATTTTTTGAATCCTTTCAAATTTCACAATATATTTCCTATAGCAGGGAAACCAGAACTGAACACAGTATTCCAAAAGTGGCTTCACCAATGTCCTGTACAGCCACAACATGATGCCCCAACTCCTATACTCAATGCACTAACCAAAGAAGGCGAACATGCCAAACATCATCTTTGCCACATAATCAAAAACTGATTGTATGCAATGAAGAATACAGAAGTGCATGGGGCCTTAGAGATTTTGTACATGTGCTGCATGTATGCAGGTACAGAATGTCATCAAGAAGCCTAGTGGGATGCTTGCCTTTTATTACAAGAGGAATTGAACATGAAAGTAAAGAGGTTATACAGGGCATTGATTAGACCACATCACAAATATTGTATGGCATTTTGGTCTACTTGTTTAAGAAAGGATGTAAACGCTTCAGAGGAGATTGATTGATTCCTGAAATAAGCAGGTTGTCTTATGAGGAGACCTTTAGCTTGTTTTCACCAGAGTTTAGATGAGGAGAAGTGAATTGGTTGCAATTTAGAAAACTCCAATCCCCCCACCACTGACACTTAGTGAAGATCCAAAGTCCTTAACCTCTCCTCATATGCCAAGATCTTCTTCCCTAGGACCATTCGTGGAAATCTCCCCTGGACCCCTCTAATGTCAACATATCCTTCCTCAGATGTAGGATCCAAAACTGCTCACAATGTCCAAATACAATCTGACCAAAGCCTTATATAGCCTCAGCAGTACATCTCTGCTCTTGTATTCTCACCCTTTTGAAATGAATGTTAACATTGCTTTGGTATTTCTAATTGCCAACTGAAGCTGCATATTAACCTTAATGGAATCCTGAACTAGGACTTCCATTGTGCTACATTGTGCAAACCTTTCGGAAAATATCCAATAACATAATTCTTTCTACCAAAGTGCATACCAATAAATTTCCAACTTTGTATTTCACGATTCACTTCTTTGCCCACTCATCTAGCCTGTTCAAGTCCTTCTGCAGGCTCCCAGTTCCTGAACATTACCTGTTCATCCACCTATTTTTGCATCATCTGCAAAACATATCAACAATGCTTTGAATTCCTTTATCCAGATTGTTAATATAGAATGATTTGGAGATGCCGGTGTTGGATTGGGGTGTACAAAGTTTAAAAGTTAATATATAACGTGAATAGTTGTGGTCCAAACACTAACCCCTGCAGAACTCCACTAGTCACCAGCTGCAATCCTGAAAAAGACCCCCTCCCTGATGTGTCACAGAGTTTAAAGTTCAGACTCCAGTTCATCAACTCTGAACTCGAATTCCTCAAGCAATCAACACTTGCTGGAGATGTGGTAACTATGAACCACAATGGGGTCCACCAGCTCTCATATCATGCAGTACAAGACATCACCTCGCCCTAAATCTCTATTCTATTTTCTTAATTCTTAATTTGAGTTTTAAAAAATGTCCCACCATTAGTTCTATTAGTTTGTAACCTGTAAACATTTTCCCTATTTATCTTCAATCTGAATTCTGGGAAAATTTAGGGCCATAAACATAATCTCAGAATGAGAGATCACCCACTTAAGACACAGGAGGAATAATTTATTGTCCTGAGAGTGAGGAATTGATGAAATTTGCAAACCTTTCCCTGTTTAGAAAATATTCGATACCATAATTCTTACTACAGAAGTGCAAAATACAGAGGCTGTAGAGGCTATGTCGAGAATCAAGAATTATGGGAAAGAGGAAGGAAGATGGAGTTGAGGATTATCAGCTGTGATCTCCTTGAATGGCAGAGCATACTCAGTGGGTCAAATGACCTACTTTTATTTCTGTCTTCTCATTCTCGTGGTTAAGTCCATCACTAAAGGATCCTGTTTTCAAATTAGGAGAGAGATGCAGGGAGTTTTTGTTTTCTCTGAAGATTGTGTGGCTTTAGAACTCTGCCTCAGAAGGCAACAAAAATTGTATCATTAGATATTTTTAAAGCCCATTGAATAGATGGGTAAGAGCATCAAAGGTTGTTGGGGGACAGATGGGAATGAGCAAGTTGGAACACGACAGATTAACCGTGACTTGATGAAGTGGCAGAGTGGATAATTGCCGAATGGACTACTTCTCCTAATTCATGTGTCGGTGTTGTTGGAGTTTATACAGCAGTACAATATAGCAACAGATTCACTGTTGCTCTCTATCTTATATTGGTTTCTACTAAATCCTTCTTGATGACTTATTGGAATCTATTGATTTCCAATATATCACACGGAAGGTCAAGTGCTAATGCCTGCTCCCATATGACAATAGATATATAATGTAAATGAGTTAACATTGAATGATAGTGAAGTAATCGAGTCACCACAGAAAATGTTAACAACTTCAGTCAAATGAGCATCTGAAGGAGACCAATTTGACCCCTGAGCGAGGAAATATATTAATATTTAGATCAGCTAATGTTTGAAATAAGAAACTGTCTCTCCATCCTGAGCTGTGACAGTGTCAATCAGTGCGTAAACTAGCCAATAAAATCAAAAACCTTGATAGTTCACTCTTTTGTTAGATTGGACAATTGTAAAACAAAAAAAAATGTCATTGTTGAACCATCAGTTTTATGTTCCTTAATTCTTAATAGGGATAGTGTGTGATGACAGAAACTTTAAGATCTTAACCTACAGTTGATCTCAAAATGGGTTAAGCTTCTCTCTTTCTCAAAATCATTTCCTAAAATGTGCTCACATGTCGATTTGGAAATTCAATAAAGAATGGATAAAACATTTAACATGTCTGCTTTCTGCTCGTGTCTGAATACATATTGAGATCCACATGGACAGTAGTTGACATGCAGTTCTGATTTTGTGGTTGATCTAAAGGCCGAGAGTCACAAACCTCTGGGCTGTTTACACTTTTATATTTCATCTATGTTTGGTTATTTATGAAATCTGGACATTAATAATGTAAGGTACTGTGATTTATTCCAGACATAAGCACTGCTGTGGCTTTCAAATTAGTTTGGGTTTCTTACAGTTCTCATGTATTCTGTGCAGGCACCATCATCACCTTCTTCACCTTCAGCTGATGAACCAAAATATGAGAAGCGTTGGCTTGATACATTATCGGTCCCTTTGTCGATGGCTCGAGTCTCAAGGTACAGAGCTGGAGCAGATCAATTAAGGTTTGTGATCCAGAGAGACAAAGATTGAACAATCTGGAATGTTTCAGATATTGTTTGAATGAGTGTTTAGGTACACTGTGGGACAGAGTCCTTTGCAAAGATGAAAAAGTGTTCTATGTCTGATGTAGTGGATAAATTTATCAGAAGAGACAGTTTGCACTGGATTAATCAGGTTTATGTTCACAGAGATATGAGGATGTGCAATGTGAAGCTAAATACTTCTGTATCTCACCAGCACTGGCAAACAGCTGCATCAAATATGCTGATGTAAAATCAAGCAGTCTTTCAAAACTTGCTCTGTTTGAGAAAGATGAATTCACAAGACAAAGTTGGATACAATTGCAAAACTATTCCTGAGACATTTAATATTCATCAAACCTCTGAAAGTTGATCACAATATATCACACCAGAAAATGACATAATGTTCAGAATATAGAATACAGAACATAGAATGTTGTCACGCAGTATAGCCCTTCAGCCCTCAGCGTTGTGCCGACCTGTGAAATTAATCTGATGCCTATCTAACCTAGCCATTCCATCACTATCCATATGTATGTCCTTTGCCCATAAATGTCGGCAAGTCTACTCTGGTTGCAGGCAGGCCGTTTCACGCCCCGACTACTCTCTGAGGAAAGAAATTGCCCCTGATATCTCTCCTAAATCTATCACTCCTCCATTTAAAGCTATATCCCCTCATGTTAACCTTCACCATCTGAGGAAAAAGGCTCTCACTGTCCACCCTGTCTAACCCTCTGATTATCTTATATGTCTCGGTTAAGTCACCTCTCAACCTTCACTCCAATGAGAACAGCCTCAGTTCCCTTAGCCTTTCTTCGTTAAGACCTTCCTACCATACCAGGCAACATCTCCTCTGAACCCTTTCCAAAGCTTCCACATCCTTCCTATAATGCAGTGACCAGAACTGTACGCAATACTCCATATGCAGCCTTATGAATGCTTTGTACAGTTGAAGCATGGCCTCCGAAACTCAATCACCATGTCAACAAACCATGTGCCTTTTTAACAACTCTATACATGGGTGGCAACTTTCAGGGATTTATGCACCTGGACACAGAGATCTCTCTGTTCATCTTGACTGCCAAGAATGTTACCATTCGCCCAGTACTCTGCATTCCTGTTATTTCTTCCAAAGTGAACTACCTCACACTTTTCCACATTAAAATCTATTTGCCACTTCTTTGCTCGGCTTTGCATCTTATCTATGTCCCTCTGTAACCCACAACATCTTTCAACACTATCCACAACTCTGCCTACCTTACTGCCATCTGCTAATTTACTAACCTATCCTTCTATGTCCACACTCAGACTTTTATAAAAATGACAAATAGCAGTGACCCCAAAACAGATCCTTGCGGCACACCACTGGTAATTGAGTTCGAGGATGAACATTTCCCATCAACCACCACCCTCTGTCATCTTTCAGCTACCCACTTTCTGATCCAATTCACTAAATCACCTTCAATCCTGAAACTCCGTGTAAGTGCAATAGCTTACCATATAAAACCTTATCAAGCACCTTTCTGAAGTCCACATACACCACATCAACCTCTTCACCACCATCACCTGTTTTGTCACTTTCACAAAGAACTCAATAAGGTTAGTTAGGCATGACCTATCCTTCACAAAGCCATATTGACTATCTCTAATCAAGTTATTCCTTTCCAGATGGTTATAAATCCTATCTCTTATAACCTTTTCCAATACCTTACCCACAACCGAAGTAAGGCTCACTGGCCTATAATTAACAGGGTTGTCCTGACTCCCCTTCTTAAACAAGGGAACAACATTTGCTATACTCCTGTCTTCTAGCACCACTCCAGTCAACAATGATGACATAAAGGTCAAAGCCAAAGGCTCTGCAATCTTCTCCCTGGCTCCCAGCGAATCCGAGGAAAAATCCCATCCTCCCCAGGGGTCTTATCTATTTTCAGATCTTCCAAAATTGCTAAAACTTCCTCTTTGTCAACTGCAATCCCATCTAATCTACTGGCCTGTATCTCTATATTCTCAGTAATGTTGCCTTATTCCAATGTGAATACTGATGAAAAGTAATCATTAAGCGCTTCCCCTACGTTCTCAGATTACACATACAACTTTCCACTGCTATCTTTGATTGGCCCTAATCTTACTGTAGTCATTCTTTTATTCCTGATATTCCTATAGAAAGCCTCAGGGTTTTCTTTGATCCTATTCACCAATAAATTCTCATGTCCCCTCCGATCTCTTCTTAGTCCTGTCTTTAGACCTTTTCTGGCTAACCTATAACTCTCAAGCCCCCTAACTAAGTCTTCACCTCTCCTCCCCACATAAGTCTTCCTCCTCTTCTTGATTAGAGCTTTAACTTCTTCAGTAAACCATGGCTCCCTCTCTCGACAACTACCCCCCTGCCTGATAGGTATTTACTTATCAAGGATCCACAGTAACTGTTCCTCGAATAAGCTCCACATTTCAAGTACATCCATCCCCTGCAGTTTCTTTTCCCATCCTATGTATCCTAAATCTTGCCTAATCACATCATAATTGCCTTTCCCCCGTTATACCTCTTTTCTTGAGGTATGCAAACTATCCCTGCCCATTTCTGTTATAAACATAACTGAATTGTGTTCACTATTGCCAAAGTGCTCACCTGTCCCCAAATCTAACATCTGGCTGGATTCACTCCCTAGTACCAAATCTAACATGGCATCGCTCCTTGTTGGCCTGTCTACATACTGTGTCAGGAAACCCTCCTACACACACTGGACAAAAGCTGACCCATCTAAAGTGCTTGAACTATGGTATTCCCAGTCAATATTGGGGAAGTTAAAGTCCCCATAACAACTACCCTGTTACTCTTGCTCCTATCGAGAATCATCTTTGCTATCCTTTCCTCTACATCCTTGGAACAATTCAGAGGCCTGTAGATAACTCCCAACAGGGTGACCCCTTCTTTCCTGAGGTGACCTCTCCTTTCCTTTAATTTTGTTTTCATCTGAGATTCAATTGTCTTTAACTTCTGTTTTTATGGTTGCAAGTTTGACTTTTAGGGTGTGAATTATCGCTACACTGGCAGTGATGAAAGAGGTGGGAAGACAGGAAAGAATTGAGTGAATTGGACTTGAACAGAAACTCACCCCATTCTCATCATCTCACTCATTAAGTTGTGGTCAAAAAGATCTCTCGATCTGACATCAATTATGACCCTTAAGTTGTCAATCAAAGGCCATTAAGAGCCTCAGTTTGCCACGTCCCAGAACATCTGCCTTCTCATTAGGCAAGAAAAGTGGCTTTTGTTTGATTATTCTAGGCATCCTGACTGGCAGCTTGCAAAGGTGCCTCCCATTGCCCTAATCTAAACTGTCTATTGAAAGCCACACCTCTTCTGCCCTTGCCTCTGACTCCTTTAAACTCCATTATTTGGTGACGCCCCTCCTATGCGACACGGTTACAAAAATAACTTACCCTCTCACCTCTTGACTGCCCCGATGTCTCAGCCTGGATTGGCGAAAGTAAGGACCCAGGAGTTTCCAGCCTCTGGTTGTCAACTTCTGGTTCTCCAGAATGCCAATTTTGAGGCCTGTGATTCACCAAGAAACTCACCCGTTTTCACCTCTCGGCTCTTAATGAGCTGATTGGTGGATGATTAAATGAGTTATCTTACAGTGGGGGTGGGGTGGGGGGGCATATTAGTTGCCACCTGACTTACTCGCCCCAACACTTAACCACAAAAATGGCCCTTAGTTGCTGTTAGTGAGGTTCTGACCTCCTTGGGAAACCAAATGGCCAACATCCTCCATGTTTTTATGTTCGTAAATAATCTGACATTGTGACTTTGGATGATATTTCCAAGGGACAAACAGGAGATGATCAAAGGTCGAATCTTGAGGAATACTCTCCTGTCATACTTGAAGATGCCTTGAAGTATTTTAAAAATCTTTACTTTTCTTCCTTTTCCTGAGGACTCCAGCACCTGTTTTTATGCTTTTAACTGCAGTAATGTCAGGCTGAAGAGCAGATTCAAGAGGAGGTTATGATAAAGTGATGGCTCCTGCTGTAATTTGACCTGCAGGTGATTCCAGGATAAGTACAGAATTGAAGATGATTGTTATAGCCATCAATTTTTATGGTTCAGGCTCATTTGAGACTACCACAGGAGGCCTTGCAAATTCCAGTTGGTTTGTAGTGCACAGATGCTTCAAACAGGTGACAGATGCATTGTTTTGCCAGAAATAGCAACTTTGCCACTTTCCCCATAGACAATCAAGTAGAAAGAACTTATATTTACCCCTGAGCACTTGTGTCCTCAGGAGTGCTCACAATCAGTGAAGATTTGTCGATGTGTGGTCAAATTGTTTTTCATCAGCATGCAGCTTTCCCTAAAGTCCTGAACAATATTGTTTACATTTGTGTCGCCCCCTGTGCTCTGTGCACAAGGGCTATTTTTGAAATGAATGCACTCCCTTAAAAGGAGCGGCATGGTGGCTCAGTGGTTAGCACTGCTGCCGCACAGCGCCAGCGACTTGGGTTCGATTCCAACCTCGGGCAACTTTCTGTGTGGAGTTTGCACATTCTCCCCATGTCTGCGTGGGTTTCCTCTGGGTGCTCCACGTTCCTCCCACAATCCATAGATGTGCAGGCAAGGTGAATTGGCCATGCTAAATTGCCCTTCGTGCCCAGAGATGTGTAGCTTAGGTGCATTAGTCAAAGATAAATATAGGGTAGGTTCTGGTAGGGTTACTCTTCAGAGGGTTGGTGTGGACTTGTTGGGCTGAAGGGCCTGTTTCCACAGTGTACGGATTCTATGATTGTATGAAAGCATGCTGAGGTAGTTTCGGTTGAGGCATTTCAAAGGCAATTAGACTGTTCCTTCTCAAACAACCATGTGAAGGGTTACCAGGAGCAGCTCAGAGAATGGTAATAAGTGCCCAGATGGAGGCCTGGTGCAGACCCAATAGCTGGGATTTTCCATTTTCGAACTGGTGACAGGCATCATAGGTGGCAACACATCTGCCAGTACACAGGGCAAGTTCTCTTGCATGATCATGTTTCTCACCTCATTGTTACAAGCAAGATATTGAGTGAGTGACTTGTGAATTACGTGATGAATGAGCAGGAAATTCTTGGCCTTGGCAGATTGTCGGTTCTACTGCCATATTTATCTTAAATGCCATATGGATGTTATTCATTGTGAGTCAGGAGCATCCAATCAGCCTGTGGTGCTCATCACCCCATCAGCTTCAAAACAATGCCTCCTCAGTGGCACTTTGTTACAAGTGCTATTGGATGGGGTCAAGGCCAATAGAGTTGTCCTCTTCTAAGAGATAGCACCAGGAAGTAATCCCATCTGACTTGGGCTGAAATGACTGAGTGGGTCAGTGCCCCTGCAGACATGGTTGCAGTTCCACAAGAAAATGAACTAACTCCTGTGGTCTGCAGAGGGTAATTGGCACCCTTTTGTTTTCTGCTAGTTCATGTATGTCCTTCTCTGCCAGTACATTCAGCCCCTTTGGCATCCGAAAATGTAGAAGGTGCAGCTCTGGGCTATACTGTATGGTACCATCAGTTTGTTCCACAATTGGCTCTGGTCCAAACGTGGGCAGCACTATATCTGTACTCAGCATTAGTCTGAGGGTTTCCTAAAAGTGGCAGGTATGGAGCGATGTGCCTAGCTGAGGGCTTTTGAAAATGGTTGGCACCTGTGACAGCTTCAGGGGATCAAGTGCAGTTCTGCGTTAGCTGGTTGTTCTCACAAATCCTTTGAACATTAAGCAAGTGGAATCCTTTTCTGTTGATGAATATTTCTGGTTGATGATGGGGTGCTCTGATTGCTATGTGGCTACAATCAATTCCACCCTAAACCTGTGGAAAACTAACAATGGCAGTAAGTACTAATGCCTTCACTACTCAAGCCCCTGTGTCAAGGGGAAGCTGGATCGATTAATGGGCTTTCCCAGATGCATGTATGAATTGAGGGCTGTAAAAAGTCACAGAAATCCTAAGTAGCTCCCTGAACTGATCCATTTGCAAAGAAATGAAGGTCAGCTGTTATCTTTAGGATTAATGGGATATGATTGCCACCCAGTCCATGTGACCACAAGTCCACTTCCAGCAGCTGGAATAAGAATGGCTTGATGTTTTGGGACAGTATGTGAAAGTCCACAGTCCTATTAAGGATACATTTTCCCCTTGACATCCTCCCATGGATCTCTAGATTATCCTATCAAGTTCCCAGACAGCAAGTGTTGTGTGTAATCCTGTATTGCTGTGCAACTTGAACGGACAATTCCTTTCCACCAAAATCCAGGAGTTTGGAAGCATCTACAATCACTGGATTATATTCTGGCGATATCTCTGGACCCTCATGCACAAAAGTCATTCTGAGCTCATTTAAGATGGAACAAGAAAAATATCAATGTGTCCTTGGCATGAAGCAGCTGTCAGTGGATCCCTGTCTCAAGTGGTGTGCTGCACCCTCGACAATCTCAGATGCCAAACGGGCAGAATGTGTTAGCAGAGGAGGAGATAGTTAAGCTTCTATGTGAGGATATGACCACTGAAATATTATTACTTTTTCCTAGTGATCGTCTGCCATCCCCAATCAGGGAAGATGAGTTTTTGAATCATTTTTCTATGTTCTGTTACCTATTGTAGACCTAAATGAGTGGATGGTCTGATTCAACTTGTTAAATACACCTCAGAGACAAGAGAGAGTTGAACCCAGTCCTAGCCTAGATATAGATGCTATTCCACAATCACCCAAGGATGGTATAAGCTAGTTCTTTTGTAAAGTCAGTTAAATAAAGTTATATCAAATAAGGCAAATCAGACCAAATTAAATGGTGCTAGTCCCTTTAAAAGGAGACTGAGAGAGAACTCAAAGGTGCACATCTAAATTCTAACATTTCAAATTAATCTGGTGTATTGAAAATTAATAATGCACTCCAGAAATTATTTTTAAATCAACCTATTCAGTCACTCCTCCAATACAGGTGGAACTTGAACCTAGACTTTCTGACCCAGTAGCAGAGGCACTACATTGCATCACAAAATCCTTTAGGATAAAGGATGGGACAGACCTTTTCAAATCAACAAGCAATTCCAAGGTAGTATTACACACTTCTGGAGCTAAAGGGCCTTGGCTTCCTGCTTCAGAGTAAGGGACATTGCCACAGTGCCACAGAGCCTTGTTAAGGATACTGTATGCCCTGGTAACATGCTGCTTAAGTGGAATTGAAGACAGATAGTTCACAGTCATTAATTGCTGGACTTCTGTTGAGTCAGCTGGCCTTGCATTCCAGAGATTAACTCAATCTCCTTTTCAGCAAAATGCTATTTATTCTACCCACTTTGGGTGCTGCTTTGTCAATATAATAGCACTGTATAAATAGGCTTGGATGCTTCTGTTCATTGCCTTGATCAGATCTTCGATTTCCACCCTGTGGTGTTCAAATTTGTTTTTTTCTTAGATCGATGTTTTTTCCAACATCCCACTATGGACCTCATAAGAAATTGTGATGTTAACTATAGCCATGATCAAGTCTTCTTTTGAAGGTAGTATTTGGTGTCCACAGAGATCAGCCTTTTGCAATCAGTCTTGTCTCCATGTTGGATTGTCCAACTGAATTTAGTAATAAATACCTGTATCATGCCTCAAATCTTGTTGTGGTGTTCTGTTCTTGCATTCTTTACAAACAGGCACATTCTGGAGATATGCACAAGGATTTCTATTATCATCTCACATCTGCACAGGATTTAATAGTGTTAGGCTCTCCCCTTGTTGGAATTGATATAGTAGGGTAAAAATTGCAAAATAATTGGCTGGTAATTAATCAGAAAGTGAGGTCTGCAGATGCTGGAGATCGGAGCTGAAAATATGTTGTTGGAAAAGCGCAGCAGGTCATGCAGAATCCAAGGAACAGGAGATTCGACGTTTTGGGCATAAGCCCTTCCTGATGAAGGGCTTATGCCCGAAACGTCGAATCTCCTGTTCCTTGGATGCTGCCTGACCTGTTGCGCTTTTCCAGCAACACATTTTCAGCTGGTAATTAATCAGGACAATTTGATGTTATAGGCAAAATTTAGCCATGTGTCCTATACTTTGTAGTTTTCTACATATCCAATACCTGCACCTTGACTGGTGAGGTAAAGCCATTTATCAAGTTTCCACTCCCTCCATTCCATATATTTCTTGTTGAATGTAATCTATGGGAGAATGGAGATCCCCACTCTGGATTCTTCGGCATTATTGTCTTGAAGCACCCTACTATATTTCTCAGAGATGCAGTTGTTGTGGGAATGTTCATTGAGCTGGGAATTTGCTTTGCAGACATTTCATTCCTTTTCTAGGTGACATCCTCAATATTGTGGAGTCTCCTGTGAAGTACTGCTGGATTGTACCAGTCGAAATTTATTTGATTTTGTTCCCATTGCTTCTGGTTGCTGGTTCCAGTTGTTTGTTGGAGTGGTCGGTATACTGGGTCTAGGTCAATGTATTTATTGTTGAAGTCTGTAGATGAGTGCCATACTTCTAGGAATTTTCTGACTGTCATCTGCTTGGCTTGTCCTATTATTGTTGTGTTGTCAAAGTTGAATTTGTGGTCCTTGACATCTGTGTGATAGCTGGTCGTGGCATTTAGTGGCTAGTAGATGTTCATGAATGCAGATCAGTAGTTGTCTACAAGTTTATCCTATTTAGTATTTCATTTTGTACACTGTTTGTCCTGCACATGATGGGTATTGGGTTGTTTGTTCTGGTGAGCTATTGTCTGAGCGTGGCTTATGGGCTGGCATAAATCAGAGTGATCAGAGGAATTTGGCTGTCAGTTCAGAGATATTTTCTACATAAGATGGAGTGGTTAGGGCATTGGATTGTGGCATGTCCTCATCATGTTGTCAGTCTGTCAGGCATCTGTAGATGACGTTGCGGGGACATCCGTTCTTGCCAAAGACTTTTGTAGAAGTTTTCTTCTTCTCTTTGCAGGTCAGGAGTGCTGCAGTGTGTTGGAGCCCTTTTGACCAGGGTCCTAATGCAGCTGGTGTGTAAGTTGTTCTATTTCCTTGAGGATGTTCAGTTTCTGTTAATCCTTTCTGGCATTGGTATTGTTTTTACCTCCAGAGGGATGCCTGAATTACAGCTTTATAAGCCACTTTAAGTGTTTTTTTATTGATGGCCAGTGGTATTTGGATCTTCCAGTTGGGCATTGTAAGACTTTCCATGCTCATTGCTTGAGTACAGAAAGCCATTGGTAGTTTGTGGGAAATAAAGGATTTAACAACATTTTAAATTATTTGCTCTAGTTTAACTAGTGCACTTTTAGAGGTTTCTGACAGTATCATGTAGTAATACTACCTCGAGATACCATGTTTTAAAAAGCTTGTTTTTGTTTTTGCACAAGTTGAAGAGTGGCTGTCATGAAACTGGAAATTCAGTTTCTCAGCTTTTCATCCTGATCACTTTCAGCAACTTCTGTCCAAGGGTCTATTCAGACTCCTAGGTATTTCTTGGTTTTCCCTGGTGGGATGTGAGCCAAGGTTTCATCTTTAAGTCTCCAGGTCTTCTGACTTTTATAAAGAAATGGACATGAAGTGGAGAAGTGGAAACTGTTAATTGTATGACGTTAATGGAGAGACTATTATTGACAAGCAGTCTCTCAGATTTACACCCCTTGCCAATTTGATTAGAAATGTTTTGCTGCTGTTGCCTTAAATAATGGTGATATTATTTAAGGTATAAAACTGAGATTAATGTTACAAGAACCAGGGCAGGTTGACTTTGTGTAGCGATCTCAATAGTAATTTATGTCAAACTGAGTTGAATAACCTCAGGAGAGCCATAAAACTACAGCTAGATCTTTCTTCTTTTGTTTTGAACTCTTGATGAGATTTTGAATGGCAATATTTCTGTTGCATCTCAAAATCATAGCAAGGACCCTCTTCAGTCTTGAGTTTACTTCCATTATGTGTCACTTTGACTTTTAGCTATAATCATTGTGAAAAGGCAAAGTAATACAGAGGCTGTCGTGATGGGATGCCAGTTGTCGAGGTACTTCCAGTCATGGTCCTCGTTTTTGGGAAAAAGGATACTCATCTATTTTTGAATTTATTCCGAACTGTGCTGGATTTCCATGCCAAACAGAAGAGACAGGCAAGTCAAGTGGTATATGTCTCATGGAAGAACAGGATGTCATCTAAGTGTACCTGCTACACTACCATTACCAATACCCTTTGGCTGACATCACCACTCTATAGGTCTTATTTGCAAATGGCTAACTGTAATATCCTGTGTATTTGGCAAATCTGCTTAAATTCACTTTGTTGTTGGGAGTGGAAAGCTTAATCTGAAAACCTTTCTCTAGTTCCTCAATGGTTAAAGGACAGGAAGACATAATTGGTGCTCCCAAGATCTGCCTGCCAAGTTATCACCTGCATAAGGTTTGGGAAATCTGAAATACATCTCACGGGCTGTCCTTCTTTTCATTGCAAATTGTTTATTTTGTTTTATCTTTGCATGTTGTTCTCTGTTTAATCAGTAGAATCCCTTTAACTAATTTGGGAGATGTATCTGATCATTTCTTGTTCTCCATTTCATTTACCTCACTTATATTTGTAAGTCTCTGACCTTGGTTTAATAATAGTTTCTGTGGCATGCTGACCTCTTCCTTTACTTTATTTGTGAAGTAATTGAACAGCATGGCTACCTCTCTTTACTTAAATTAATTGTCTTTTATATAATTTCCATTCACGAAGATGATTTCTTTTTGCATTGTGTATGCATTTTGTTTTAGTTTACATTGTCTCTTACCACTTTGACTTTCTATGGCTGTCTTTTTTGACAAGTAGAATCCTTGCCCTATAGGTGAATTAATTGCTCTATATCTCAGTTTATTTCTCTGAAGACTTCCTATTGATCTTTCCTGGTTTTTCCCATGAACAGATTTGCGCAGTTTCCTTTGGTCAGTTTATGTCTCACTCTGTTGCAATCTGACCTCAATCTAAAATATTAGTTGCTTTTTTCCTGTTCCTCCCATGAAACACAGAATGATATTGAATCATGTTATTTTTGCTTTTTGATGAATGTTGACATATTATAAGGTTTTTAGCTATCTCCATTTATTTTTGATATGCATATTACTGGTACTCCACTGAATCATTTTTTCTCAGTTGAAGTCATTTTGGATACTTGAAGATGGTAGTTGTTTAAATTTATCGGGAAATAATGTTGGCTTTTTTTTGTATTAGTTTTGTCGAATGCCATTTCATGCCAGTGACATTCTTGACAATTGTTCTCATGACTTGCTTTACAAGCAGGAATAAACGTGAATACAGAGGAATCTCAATTGCCCGGCACTCAATTATCCAACTATCGGATTATCCAGCAAGATCGCAATGTCCTGATGCTCGGCTAAACTATGTTATCCGGCACTCGATTATCCCGAATTCGATTTAACCAAACAAAATACTCACCACTCATTTCCTTCAGATAATCGAGATTCCTCTGTACTTGGGAAATGGACATATTGGTCTGACTGGCCAGTATACAAGATGACTCAGACTATTTCATTCACTAGTTTGTTTTTTTCCTTCTGGTTTGAATCCAAAGGGTCTCTACCTCAGGATTTTTTTTTCAGCCTGTTAAAACAACTGATAATATTTCGGAGCTGTACTCAGGACCCCAGCACTGCGCTTCCTCCATTTTCTAATAATGACTTTGAACTATCCTTGAGACACTTACATGCAGCAATGGGCTGACATATTACTGTGGGATGACATGAGGGATCACTGTCATTGCCAGTTCCTCAGGTAACACCACCTTCATTTTAGTAGCCAACAAATATAACCAGTGGCTGGGCCTCTCTATCATTTTTGCCCAGACTCAGTTCTGCACCTTGAATTTACCATTCTCTTCATTCCTACTTGTCACATCTTACTCCCCTCCTACTTCAGTTTGTGCAAGTGGATTGAGGTACTTTCTGTAGTTGTCCAGCAAAACTCAGTGCAAGTTGAAAAAAATTCCTCATTTTCTGTTTGGGAACTCTATAGCCTTCTGGATTCAATGTCGAGTTCAACAATTTTAGGGCATAAGGCACCTTCTAACATGTCCAAATCTCACTTACCACTCCTTGTTATCACATGGTCTGCTACTACATGCTACCCATTGGTAGCCATGGTAGTCCCTATTAGTAGCTATTCATTCTCCTTTGCTGATCATTATCCACTCCTTTGTCTGTCCAATTGTTCTGTCTTTGGTCACGATCTCTACCTATTGTTTATTCCTTACCCCCTCCCCCACCTACCTTCTGCACAAAAACAAACTCTTTCCTAGCAGTTCTGAGGATGGGTCGCTGAACCCACAACATTAACTGTGATTTCTCTTCACATATGCTGCCAGACCTGCTGAGCTTTTCCAGCAATTTCTGCTTTTTTTTTTAAGATGCTTTCAGGGCTTTTGAATTTTTGTTCCCAGTTCAAGGACTGTCTTTCATTGTGCCTTTTTATTTTAGCTCATTTAGATTTTGAGATTTTCTGCTCCTAGTTTTAATGTGCTCCTGTGTCTGTTGCTGTGCAAATAAGCTCCCAATTGAGAAACAGGTTGAAAAGAGCATATTTTTTTTTCCATTTGAATCAGTCTAAATCCATTTAAGCAGTCATTTGGATGTAACTTACAGAAGTAATGGAAATCCAGGCATTTGAATTGTTATAAACTGATTAGAATGGCTTGTTATTTATTGAATAGATGTTTACAAAGTTTTGTCAGCTCATCAATTCCTTTCAATTTTTGATTTCTTCAGAGCCACTTGGATATAAAATCAAGAGATTTGTAGAGGTTATTGATTTATCTGACTTCAAGGCATTACTAGGAATCTAAAAATTAAGTTACCATGGTGTAATTCATTTAAAATTCTGAAGCATGAACTGAATTATCTTATTCATCCCACGTGATGTTGCTAATTCAGGAAACCAATGAACACATAGTTCACTTCAACTGTTTATTTATGATGTTGAGATCAGGCATCTATTCAGAGTGATGGCAGCTCACTAGAGACAATTCTGAAGGTGAATTCTGACAGGTAAGCAAGAGATGCATTTGGGTAATGCCAATCTATTAGCTGTCACTATTTGGACATGAACGTTGATATCCAGAAACATATCTGAATAATCTTGATTTGAGGAAAGACCTGCCTCCTATTCTACAGCCAGTTTGTGCTGATAAAATGAAAATGGAGGGCTGTAATGACAATATAACAGAGTTAAAAATTGCACAACACCAAATTATAGTCCAACAAGTCTTGGACTGTAACCTGGTGTTATGTGATTTCTAAAATTATCCACCCCAGTCCAACACTGGCACCTCCATAATATGACAGAATGTGACTGAATTATAAAGGAAATAAAATATAGAAGTAGAAATGCTTTGAAAGAATTAAATAGAACCATTAAGTACTGTGTACAGTTTTGATCTCCTTATTTAAAAGAGGATATACATTTTGGAGTCAGTTTGGAGAAGATTACTCAAGGTGGTGCGGTGGTGGGGGGAGGGTTGATGATCTTATGAGATACCGTGATCTGTGTCCATTAGTGTTTGGCAATATAAGAGGTAATCTTATCAAAGCATAGATGATTCTGAGGAGCATGAGAAGGGTGAATGCCAAAAGAATGTTTCATGTGTGGGAGAGAATATGATTAGTGGATGCTACTTAGAAATTAAGGGGTTTATGCTGGAGCTGAGGAAGATTTTTGTCCTGAGTTGTGAATCTTTGGAACTCTTTTTCTCCCAGAGAGAGCAGTGGAGGCAGGATCATTAAATTTAAGGAAAAGATTTATAGATTCTTGATTAAAAAGGCAGTCAAAGGTTTTCTGGGGGAATAGAAATGTGTGAGGCCAAAATCAGACCAATGATCTTATTGGGTGGCAAATGATGCTAAAGGGACTAAATGGCCTGTTCCTGCTACATGTGTATGTTCATGAATTGGAAGTTTGTTTTATTACAGCAAAGACCATAATGGATGTTCAGACCTTTGATTGAGATTCATCTCAAGTGTGACCCTTGAGCTCTGTCTATGTTGGATGCTGGGTGAGTTAGCATGCAAGTGGAATAGGTTGATATGGCCTGGAATTAAGTTGTCTTATACTATAACTAGTCATAAAGCTGTGAGTTGACATGAAGTTGACACAGGAGCTATGAGAGTTAATGGAGTGGGTGAGGTTAATGTTATGAGAGGGTTGGAGGCAAAAGCATATAAAATGAAATGAGACAACTGCGATAATATCCCAGAAAACCTTGACCAGTCTTTAACAAAGTCCATCCCAAAACTTGGCAGTTCTTCTGCATATACTGTGCCCAAGGATTACGGGTCTGACCTCATCCTGAATCGATGCTCCGTCTCTCCCCACACAACTACCATATAGGGTTGTTTCCCTGGAAGCAGGAGCTGTGAACTACAACATTTCCTGCCTTGTGCCCCTGCTTTTAGTTACGATCAAGGAATGTAATAGGGAGAGCTAAAATAAAGGCAAAATAGAGGTTCGGCAAAAAGATCATTGAGGGGAGAGTTCAAAGCTGATTGAAATCATAGACAATGGGGAATTGTTCTGTGCAAAGGCAGCGAAGAGGGATGTTGCAATCAATTAAATAGCCAGATGGTCAGGTGTAAGAGGAAAGGAGAATCTTGAAATCATAATGAAGGGAGAGGGAGCAGTGACTCGTTTTAAATATGCATGTCTTTTGTATTGATAAGTGAAAAATATTTTATGCAGTGAAGAAAATAAATCCATTTGAAGGGAGTAGAACTACAAGGGAGCAGAGCTGGAGTTTTTTGAGTTTAAGAAAGACCAATTTAAGGGATGAAATAAGGCAAGTCAAAAATGGAGGAGAGGGGAAAAACCAAATGAGAGCTTGAATATTTCCAGACAATGAGCAGTACTGCACAGACAAGCATCATTAATGCCCACTGCTTTATCATCTTACCAAACCTCGTATTGTGGTGTAAAGGGTCAACTAAACGTTTAATAATAGCTACAGAGTGTGTGCAAATTGAGCTCTACCATTGTGATGTCAGATCACATGGAAGTGGAATTTCATTCTATAGAATTTCACAAAGGAAGGAACTCAGTGTGGGGTTCAACTAACTTTTAAGTCTTGGATCTCATTTAACTCACCAACTTGATTGAGTTTTTTGAGGAAGTAACAAAAAGAATTGATGAGGGCAGAGCAGTAGATGTGATCTATATGGACTTCAGTAAGGCGTTCGACAAGGTTCCCCATGTGAGACTGATTAGCAAGGTTAGATCTCATGGAATACAGGGAGAACTAGCCTTTTGGATACAGAACTGGCTCAAATGTAGAAGACAGAGGGTGGTGTTGGAGGGTTGTTTTTCAGACTGGAGGCCTGTGACCAGTGGAGTGCCAAAAGGATCGTTGCTGGGTCCTCTACTTTTTGTCATTTACATAAATGATTTGGATGCGAGCATAAGAGGTACAGTTAGTAAGTTTGCAGATGACACCAAAATTGGAGGTGTAGTGGACAGCAAAGAGGGTTATCTCAGATTACAACAGGATCTTGACCAGATGGGCCAATGGGCTGAGAGGTTGCAGATGGAGTTTAATTCAGGTAAATGCGTTTGGGATTTTGGGAAAGCAAACCTTAGCAGGACTTATACACTTAATGATAAGGTCCTAGAGACTGTTGCTGAACAAAGAGACCTTGGAGTGCAGGTTCATAGCTTCTTGAAAGTGGAGTCGCAGATAGATAGTTAGTAAAGAAGGCGTTTGGTATACTTTCCTTTATTGGTCAGAGTATTGAATACAGGAGTTGGGAGGTCATGTTGTGGCTGTACAGGACATTGGTTAGGCCACTATTGGAATATTGCGTGCAATTCTGGTGTACTTCCTATCAGAAAAATGTTGTGAAACTTGAAAGGGTTCAGAAAACATTTACAGGGATGTTGCCAGGGTTGGAGGATCTGAGCTACAGGGAGAGGCTGAACAGATCGGGGCTGTTTTCCCTGGAGGCTGAGGGGTGACCTTATAGAAGTTTACAAAATTATGAGGGGCATGAATAGGGTAAATTGGCAAAGTCTTTTCTCTGGGGTGGGGGAGTCCAGAACTAGAGGGCATAGGTTTAGGGTGAGAGGAAAAAGATATAAAAGAGACCTCCGGAGCAACTTTTTCACACAGAGAGTGGTACGTGTATGGAATGAGCTGCCAGAGCAAGTGGTGGAGGCTGGTACAACTGCAACATTTAAGAGGCATTTGGATGGGTATATGAATAGGAAGGGTTTGGAGGGATGTGGGCTGGGTGCTGGCAGGTGGGACATAATTGGGTTGGGATGTCTGGTCGACATGGATGGGTTGGACCGAAGGGTTTCCATGCTGTACTTCTCTATGACTCTATCTATGACTCTAAATGACCCACAATAGACTCCTGCCTGAAACAGATGGAAATGATATTTAGCAGATGGGTGAGAGAAGAACTCAGATCAGAAGACCCAGAACCTGGGGATGCAAGAAATGTGCCTAGCATGAGCCAGATCTCTCAGATGATTCCAGATTGGAAAGACAGGTTATGGCAAGCCTGAGCAAGCTCATTGTAAAATTCCAAGGAGCATCTATGGTACACATGAACCAAAAATAAAGGTTGAAATGTCATAGTTTCCCCACTGTGAAACCAGGTCTCTAAACCAGATGTAGAAAGTAGTTTTGTGTTGCCTGTTACCTCCTTGGACCATGACTTTTCAAGATAATGTATGCCCCTGCTGGTCAGGAGGAGGCAGACCTCCTGTACTTATTTTCATGCAAGCTATAATGGCAAGGAGCTAGAAAGCATTAAAAATTTCTGTCACCTTGCCATTATGAACTGCAACATGTCTGCATGGCAGGTAGCTGCATTGGATAGATACAACAGGAGATTGGAATCCAAGTCCTAGCTTACAATGTAAATTAACTGCTGCTGGAGGCTTACTTGATGTATTAGAGTGTTTAGTAATTTTGCTGGAATTAATGGAGTTTGTTTCCTTTGAGTTTCTCTTGATATTGAATTGTGCATTTCATAAAATACATTCACTCAAAACAAAATTGGTCAATACTTTGCAATTTTTATATCACAGAAGCTGAAGTATTATTAATGACAGGAGATATCTTCCAAGTATTGTGCAAACCAAAATCATAAAGTGGATCTTCATGAATTTTTTTTTTGTAAAATTCCACTCATTTTGCACAAAATTTTATTGCTACAGAATGCAGGAATTTATCATTGTTCTAAAAGGCACCATCATAGAATCATACTGCACAGAAACAGACCCTTCAGTCCAACCAGTCCTTGCCAAACATAATCCCTAACTAAACTAATCCCACCTCCTGCTTCTGGCCCACACCCCTCCAAACCTTTCCTATTTATGTATCCATCCGAATGACTTTTAAACATTTGTAATTGTACCCACATCCACCACTTCCTCAAATTTCATTCCCCATGTGTCTTTTTTAAATCTCTCTCTCCTGTCACCTTAAAAATGTGCCCCCTAGTCTTGAAATCCCCTGTCCTAGGGAGAAGGTTGAGACCTATCAGTTGTTAAAATGACTGATGTTAATAATTCAATGTCCTACAGAGACACTTCAGTTAGATATACACATTCAAACAAGGTCATAATTTTTGTTCCCTAAATATATGTCTGTGTGGAGTTTGCATGTTCTCCCCGTGTCGGCATGGTTTTCATCTGGGTGCTCCGGTTTTCTCCCACAGTCCAAAGATGTGCGGGTCAGGTGAATTGGCCATGCTAAATTGCCCGTAGTGTTAGGTAAGGGGTAAATGTAGGGGTATGGGTGGGTAGCGCTTTGGCGGATCGTTGTGGACTTGTTTGGCCGAAGGGCCTGTTTCCACACTGTAAGTAATCTAATCTAAGTAATCTAATCTAATCTAATACCTCAATCATGGCCTCCAGACATGCCAGTACTCAACTGTAAAGTGTGAAAGTAACAATTGTAAAAGATTCCAGAGTGTGCAATGTCTATGGAGAGGACATTGATCATAGAATTTGCATGCCTCTATCATCAATAATATTTACAATTTTTTGTTGTGTTGTGACTAATCTAAGAGTCAAGATTCAAGTTGTTTTTTAAAACTGCACCTTAATATCTTAAAGTACAACCATTACTTTATGTTGTATCAAACTCGCAGCTTGAGGCAGTGATTCTGAATGGGAATAACTTGCAAAATAAATATTGCATCATCTAACTTCAAAGCACCATTTCTTTTTCCATATGGCTAGCTTGACTCTTTGCTATTAGTTTTCTGCTCCTTACTGTGCAGTGATTCATATGCACTCTTGCATGGTGCTATGCTGGTACTGTACATGTCACTTTCCACCTGTCAATGGGAGCTTTGCATCTGTCATTGTGCAGTTGGGCACCATTATTGTTTCCAATCTGTCACTGTGGAAAAAGGCACATCTCCCATCTGTTCTTATTCCTACCTGTCACTTCATATATACTCTCAGTCAGACTGGTTCTGGAAGTTAAAACATATGTAAACATCAGTCTAACATGTATATGAAAATACAGAATACTAAATGAAAGTCAGAAACTTTGAGCCAGTATGATGCAACCAAAAATCCTCAACAAAATGAATCAAGAAATAAATTCTATTTATTACTTTTTGGAACTGACTATGAATAAGAACTGTGCCTGTGGGAGAAAAGGGTGTTATCTGGTATGGAGGGAAGGTCTTATGAGGAAAGGCTGAGGGACTGTCATTGTTGAGAGAAGAAGGTTGAGAGGTGATCTTATTGAGCCATATAAAATAATCAGAGCATTAGATAGGTTGGACAGGGAGAGCCTTTTTCCTCAGATGGTGATGGCTAGCATGACGGTACATTGTTTGAAAGTGACGGGTGATAGTTATAGATCAGATGTCAGAGGTAATTTCTTTACTCAGGGTAGTAGGGGTGTTGAACGCACTGCCTATAACAGTAGTAGACTTGTTGACTTTAGGGCATTTAAATGGTTGTTGGATAGGCATATGGATGAGAATGGAATACTGTGGGTTTGATGGGCTTCAGATTGATTCCACAGGTCAGTGCAACATTGAGGACTGAAGGGCCTGTACTGCACAGTAATGCTTTATGTTCTGCAATCTAAAGGGAGTCAAATATGCTAAGGAGAATTCAGGGCTAGTTAATCTGACATTGGCCATTGAGAAAATTCCCTATAGCATTAGGAACTGTTATACAAAAGGCATAAACTCCATTTGGAAACTTATCTCTATTAAAAGTGAGTGATACCCATAGTTCACACAATTCCATGAAACAGTACATCCTTGAAAACATTGTTATAATTGTTGAAAATCATATGCTTATCCGGTTCATTTCCTGCAATTCTGAGTCTGTCTCAGGACATCAAGAAGAAAATATCACTTAGTTCATTGAGGGTCTGGTCCTGAAGGACAATGGAATGAGACGTCAACATACTAGAGGCATTTTGTAAGAACACAAACTGGAATGAGACAAGCGTCAAAACATGCGGCACTGGAAAAGCACAGTTGGTCAGACAGCATCCGAGGATCAGGAGAGTTGACGTATCGAGCATAATCTCCTACTCCTCTGACGTTGCCTGACCGGCTGTGCTTTTCCAGCGCCACATTTTTTGACTCTGATCTCCAGCATCTGCAGTCCTCACTTTCTCCTGAAATGGGAGTCAATTTGGCCTATAGATCAATTCCTTTCACATTCTGTAAGTTGATTTTTAATTTTATGTTAACTAAACTTAAGACATTAAAATAACAAAGCAAATGAACATAAGGGTAAAGTGAAACTAGAGGGGTACCATTAGCTCGCTCGCTAAAGGAAGAGTGAGAGACAGGAGATTCTTTTTGAATTTTAGGATCACTGTTTTTCCAGTGAGGATATGTCACGAGTTGATAATTATTGGTCAGCAATGAAACTTGTGCATAAACTGTTATGAAGCAGTATTTTGTGACAAATGTTGTTTTTCTGGATCAACCTCACTATCTTTAGATGGTCAGGTTATTCAATGTGATATCAAGATACAGCTGAAGACTTCTGGAATAGCATTAATCCAAGAATAGTGCTAGAAATTTCTTGCTCTGAATCTACGCATGTGCCTATCCAAATTTTTCCAGTATATTTTCCTATCATAGAGATATAGAGCATGGAAACAACCCCTTTGGTCCAACTTGTTCAGGCCGACCAAATATCAGAAATAAATCTAGTGTGATTTGGCAGCATTTGGCCCATATCCCTCTCAACCTTCCCATTCATATACCCAACCAGGTGCCTTTTAAATGTTGTAATTGAATTAGCCTCCATCATTTCCTCAGGCATCACATTCCATACACATGCCACCTGCATGAAAAAGCTGCCTCTTAGATCCCTTTTTAATCTTTCCCCACTCACCTTTAACTTATGCCCTCTAGTTCTGGACTCCTCTATCCTAGGGAAAAGATCTCATCCATGCCCCTCATGATTTTATAAACCTCTATAAGGTCACTTTTAGCCACTGACCCTCCAAGGACAATAGTCCCAGTCTATTCAGCTTCGTCCTATAGATCAAACCCTCCAACACTGGCAACATCCTTGTAAATCTTTTCTGAACCCTTTCAAGTTTCACAATATCCTTCCTAAAGGAGGGGGATCAGAATTGCATGCAGTATTCCAGTAGCAGCCTGACCAATGTATTATCCAGCTGCAAGATGATCTCTCAACTCTAATATTTAATGAACTGACCAATTATGGCAAGCATACAAAATGGCTTCTTCACTATGCTATAACTGTGGCTCCACTTTCAAGGAACTATGAACCTGCACTCAAATGATCTTTCTGTTCAGCAACGTTCCCCAGGACCTCACCATTAAGTTTTAAGTATGACTCTGATTTGCCTTTCTAAAATAAAAACCTCACATTTATCTAAATTAAACTCCACCTGCCACTCTTCAGCCCATTAGCCCATCTGATCAAGATCCCATTGTACTCTAAGGTAACCTTCTTTGCTATCACCTCACCTGTGGCTATCCATGATCCAAGTATCTCAGCAAGGTGCCCAACAATCACTTTCCTAGCTTCCCACAGAGTTCCAGAGTACATCTGATGAGGTCCAAGGGATTTATTTACCTTTTGAGCTTTTTAAGACATCCAATGCCACCATCTCTGAAATATGGGCATTTTTCAGATGTTGCTATTTATTTCCCTATGTTCTATATCTTCCATATCATTATCCACAGTGAACACTGATGCAAAATACTTGTTTAGTATCTCTCCCATCTCCTGTAGTTCCGTACATAGGTGGCCTTCCTGATCTTTGAGGAGTCTCCCTGTTCTCTCCGTTGTTACTCTTTTGTACTTAACATATTTGTAGAAATCCTTTGGATTCTCCTTACCCCTATTTGCCAAAGGTATCTCAAGTCCTTTTTTTTGCCCTCCCGATTTCTCTCAAGTATACCCTCTGGGTGGGTTGCGCTTTGGCGGATCAGTGTGGACTTGTTGGGCTGAAGGGCCTGTTTTCACGCTGTAAGTAATCTAATCTAATCTATACTCCTATTGTTGTTACACCCCTCTAGAGAATCGCTCAATTTCTGCTCTCTATACCTGACATATGCTTCCTTATTTTATTCTCGACCAAAACCTCAATTTTTCCAGTTATCCAACATTCCCTACATCTAACAACCATTTCCCTTAACCCTAATATGAACATACTGTCTCTGGACTCATGTTATCTCACTTTCCAGCTGTTCCTTTACCTGCAAACAGAGTAAAAATTGACCAGGTACTCGGCAAAAAGAAAATAACAAATACGACCTGACCAATTATTGCCCCTCAGTCTAGTCTTGAGCATTTGCAGAATGATAGGTGTGATTGACAATGCTATTAGCAACACTGAATTGGCTAGCTCAGTTTGAGTTCAGCTTAGGGCACCTATCTTCTGATCTTGTAAAAGTGCAGATAAAAGCGGAGATCCAGGAGTGAGGAGAGGTGAGAAAGCCTTTGACATCACCGTAGCATTTGACTGAGTGTGTCATCATGAAGCCTGCCAAAACTAAAGTTAATGGGAATCCGAGGGCGACTATGCCATTAAGACCATGCGTGACTCCTCCTCCTCCAAAGCAGTTTCCATCCAAAAACAGCAAAACAGCACTGCATTCAGACTTGAGCTGAAAAGTGGCAGGTAATATTCTCTTCTCACAAATATAAGGCAATAACAATCTCCAGCAAGAGAAAAACTAAACCATCTCCCCTTGATATTCATTAGCATTGCCATTGCTGAATTTCTCTCTATTGACATTCATGGGTTACCATTAACAAAATAAAACAAGAGCAGGCCAGAAGCTGAAAGTTATGCAGTAAGTAACTTGCCCCCTGAATTCATCTTGGCTCAGTGGCTAGCACTGCTGCCTCACAGCGCCACGTATCCAGGTTCGATTCCAAGCTCTGGTGACTATCTGTGTGGAGTTTGCACATTCTCCCCGTGTCTGCGTGGGTTTCCTCCGGGTGCTCCAGTTTCTTCCCACAGTCCAAAGATGTGCACATTAGGTGCATTAGCCATGGGAAATGAACTGTTAAAGGGATAGGGTAGGAGGATGGGTCTGGATGGGATACTCTTCAGAGGCTCAGTGTGGACATGTTGGGCTGAATGGCCTGTCTCTACTTTGTAGGGATTCTATGGTAGTCCCAAAACCCGTCTACCAATGACAAGTTATTACTCAGGAACCTGATGGAATACCCTCCACTTACCTGGATGAGCACAGCTCCAGCAGCACTCAAAATTCTTGACAAAACAGTCTGCTTGACTGGTACCCCATCCACACCTTAAATATTCACTCCCTCTCCCATCAATGAAGCACAGTGGCAGCAGGGCATACCATCTTTGTATGGACTGCAGCAAGCCACAAATATCTTCAAAAACTGTGATATCTACTGCCAGGATAAAGATATTAGATATAACGGAAAAACAAAACCTGCAAGTTCCTCTCCATGTCTCACTCAATTCTGGCTTGGAAATATATCACTGTGCCTTTATTGTCACAGTGTCAAAGTTCTGGAACTCCCTCTCTATCAGTACTTTGTACGCCCCAAGTGCCGTGACTGTAACAAAGTCAGCCAAGTGAATCTCATCGAATATGAATTCCCTGATGGGAGCTGGTACTCTGATCCAATCATGGACCCCTGGCTGACAGATATAAACCAACTCTTCCCACGCTGCCCTGGTCCTGAAGTGCTCGGTTCTTCGGATCAAAGCTAAGGCCGAGTTCCTCCCGACGACTAGCACTGTTGGACCCCCCCCCCCCACCCCCCCCACACCCCTCACCACCACCACACCACCACCTCCCACAACCAGCACCATCTCTGTCAGACAGCCATGGCCTCCACCTCGGAACTCGCCTGTATCTACAGCGCGTTCATCCTGCACGACGACGAGGTCACCGTCACCGATGACAAACCTCAATGCTCTGATCAAAACAGCTGGAGTAACTGTTGAGCCTTTCTGGCCTCGTCTGTTTGCCAAGGCTTTGGCTAATATTGATATCAACAGCCTGATCTGCAGTGTTGGTGCCAGTGGTAGTGCCCCAGCTGCAGCAGCTGACTCTACTGCTGCCCCCGTTGTTGCTGAAAAGAAAAAGAAAGAGAAGAAACAGGAAGAGTCAGAAGAGTCTGATGATGACATGGGCTTTGGTCTTTTTGATTAAATGTAACATGCAACATTGTTAGAATTAAAAAGAAAAAAATACACAAAATAAACCAGAGCGTCAGCGGTTCTGTTCATTCTGAGAGCTGGATCAGTGTCAAGAACTCTCCACATATAAATAAAGGGATGACTTGATGACAGGATACTGTCCTCTGTGGAGCTCTGCCACCTAGCACTGCAGTGATCCAAGACAGCAGTGCACCTCAATTTCATCAGAGACATTAGGGCGAAGCAATAAATTCTGGCCTAGCCAGTATTACCCACATCCTGGGAACAAATGAAAAAAAGTATCTGGACTGGTTAAATTCTGTGGGGTGTAAATAGTGCATAGCTGAAGCAAACCATCATGAAATTTATGAACTTGGAGCAATCTTTTCACAGCATTGTCAAAAATGGACACTCAGCATGTATTTTTATCTCTATCTCTGATGAAAGACCAAAACAAGGACATTCATCTTTTGGTTATAATAGACTTTATTAAATAATCACCAACAATATTTGTAAAACTTTCATGGGTATCAGTATGATGTAGTTTCCTAATAAGAATGACCTTCATACTGTGCCAAAATTAAACAAAGTTCAGGGAGTGAGTTTATGGGGTTGACAGGAGGAGTGAATTGTTCATTATTAAAAGTTATAAACCTTCATACTTTTTATGGGGCTGGAAATGCAATGACCCCTGAGATAGCTCAGAAAGTTCTCACTTTTCATTAAGCACAAACATTGTCCTCTCCACAGTTGGATTAATAAACTTACCAATATTGATGCTATTTGTCATAGTTTGAACCTTTTGATATTTCTGCTATTGAAACTGCATTGTTCAAAAGTTCTGTTTGAAAAGAAAATCATTGTTTGCAACAAAGAACATGTACATGCACTTATTCAAACATTTCAATCATTATTACACAAAATTATGTAAATTCCATAATTGGAATTTTAATCTGTAAGGCTGTAATACACCTCTGGGCAGGTGCCCCCTCAAATGTCTTTGTCAGTGCTGAATACCAGTGAAGGTGATAATGTCTTGGGGAGTGAATCTAGAATGCGTCCAATACACCAGGGGAAGAATCACAGAATTGCAGAACAAGGTCTTTCAGCCCATCATGTCTGTACTGGTTCTTTAACTTTGTGTCAATTCCCCTCTATTTCTGCACGTGATATCTACTTCAATAATCATCCTCTGCCCTCTCAAATGGTTCAGTTGAACCTGCCTCCACCACACTTCTGGACATTGCATTTCATACCATCTCACTTTGAATTTGCTGCTTTTGCTAAACACTTTAAATCTGTGCTCTGGGAACAGTTTCTCCCTATCCGCTGAGTCCAGGTCACAGGTGACTTTGAAAACGTCTATCAATTTTCCTTTGAAACATTTCATCCCCGAATAAAACAGTCCTAACTTCACCAATCTTGTCTCAACATTGAAGTGTGGAACCATTCTCCTAAGTCTTTTCGACATTCTCTCCAGTAGATTTACATCCTTCACGCCTTTTTAATGGTCTGAAATGTAACCAATGTCTTCTTTAAATTCATAATAGCCTCTCTAATCTTATGTAAGCTGTATCCCTAGTTATTATAAGAGGTATAATCAGTACGTTCGCAGGTGACTCCAAAATTGGAGGTGTAGTGGACAGCGAAGAGGGTTACCTCAGATAACAAGACGATCTTGATCAGATGGGCCAATGGGCTGAGGAGTGGCAGATGGAGTTTAATTTAGATAAAAGGGAGGTGCTGCATTTTGGGAAAGCAAATCTTAGCAGGACTTATATACTTAATGGTGAGGTCCTAGGGAATGCTGCTGAACAAAGAGACCTGGAGTGCAGGTTCATAGCTCCTTGAAAGTAGACGTAGGTAGATAGGATAGTGAAGAAGGTGTTTGGTCTGCTTTCCTTTATTGGTCAGAGTATTGAGTACAGGACTTGGGAGGTCATGTTGCGGCTGTACAAGACATTTGTTAGGCCACTTTTACAATATTGCATGCAATTCTGCTCTCCTTCCTATCGGAAGGATGTTGAGAAACTTGAAAGTTTTCAGAAAACATTTACAAGAATGTTGCCAGGGTTGGGGGATTTGAGCTGTAGGGAGGGGCTGAACAGGCTGGGGAGGCTGAGGGGTGACCATATAGAGATTTATAAAATCATGAGGGGCATGGATAGAATAAATAGACAAAGTCTTTTCTCTGGAGTGGGGGAGTCCAGAACTAGAGGGCATAGGTTTAAGGTGAGAGGGGAAAGATATAAAAGAGACCTAAGTGGCAACATTTTTTTTATGCAGAGGGTGGTGTGTGTATGGAATGAACTGCCAGAGGAAGTATTTAAAGGCATCTGGATGGGCATATGAATAGGAATGGTTTGGAGGGATGTGGGCCGGGTGCTGGCAGGTGGGACTAGATCGGGTTGGGAATCTGGTCGGCATGGATGAGGTGGACTGAAGGGTCTGTTTCCGTGCTGTACATCTCTGACTCTATGACTTTGTTCTGTATGCTTTATTAATGGCTTTCCCTATTTGTCCAGCCACTTTTAATGATTTATGTACATAAACAGAGTCTAAAAGTGCAATACTGGAAAAGCACAGCTGGAATTAGATTAGATTAGACTTACAGTGTGGAAACAGGCCCTTCGGCCCAACAAGTCCACACCGACCCGCCGAAGCACAACCCACCCATACCCCTACCTAACACTACGGGCAATTTAGCATGGCCAATTCACCTGACCCGCACATCTTTGGACTGTGGGAGGAAACTGGAGCAAACCCACGCAGACACGGGGAGAACGTGCAAACTCCAAACAGTCAGTCGCCTGAGTCGGGAATTGAACCTGGGTCTCGGGCGCTGTGAGGCAGCAGTGCTAACCACTGTGCCACCGTGCCACCCACGTGAAGAGGCTACATTCGAAATGTTGATTCTCCTGTTCCTTGGATGCTGCCTGACTAGCTGTGCTCTTCCAGCGCTATACCTTTTAACTCTGATCTTCAGCATCTGCAGTCCTCACTTTTCCCTATGTACATAAACACCCAGGTCTCTCTGCTCCCGAATAGAATCTTTTATTTTGTACAGCTTCTCCATATTCTTTGCAGCAAATGACGTCACTTCACAATTCTCTGCACTGAATTTTATCGAGGTAAAATCAAGAACTGCAGATGCTGGAAACCAGAGTCTAGATTAGAGTGATGCTAGAAAAGCACAGCAGGTCAGGCAGCATCTGAGGAGCAAGAAAATAGACATTTCAGGCAAAAGCCCTTCATCAGGAATAGAGGCAGGGTGCCTGCAGAGTGGAGAGATAAATGAGAGGGGAGTTCCCAAAATGCAGCACCTGTCTTTTATCTGAATTAAACTCCATCTGCCATTTCTCAGCCAATTGGCCCATCTGGTCAAGATTCTGTTGTAATCTGAGGTAACCTTCTTTGCTGTCTACTACACCTCCAATTTTGGAGTCATCTGCAAACTTACTAACTGTACCTCTTATGCTTGCATCCAAATCATTTACGTAAATAACGAAAAGTAGAGGACCCAGCACTGATCCTTGTGGCACTCCACTGGTCACAGACATCCAGTCTGATAAACAACCCTTCACCACCACCCTCTGTCTTCTACCTTTGAGCCAGTTCTGTATCCAAACAGCTAGTTCTCCCCATAATCAATGAGATCTAATCTTGACAACCAATGCCCCATGGAGAACCTTGTCGAACGCCTTACTGAAAGTCCATATAGATCACATCTACCACTCTGCCCTCATCAATCCTCTTTGTTACTGCTTCAAAGGACTTAATCAAGTTTGTGAGACATGATTTCCCACGCACAAAGCCAGGTTGACGATCCCAAATCAGTCCTTGCCTTTCCAAATACATACATGCTGTCCCTCAGGATTCCCTCCAACAACTTGCCCACCACCGACATCACGCTCACTGGTCTATAGTTCCCTGGCTTGTCCTTACCACCCTTCGTAAACAGTGGCACCACATTAGCTAACCTCCAGTCTTCCAGCACATCACCTATGACTATCGATGATACAAATATCTCAGCAAGAGGCCCAGTAATCACTTCTCTAGCTTCCCACAGAGTTCTCAGGTACGCCTGTGGGCGGTACAGTGGCACAGTGGTTAGCACTGCTGCCTCACAGCGCCAGAGATCCGGGTTCAATTCCCGCCTCAGGTGACTGACTGTGTGGAGTTTGCACGTTCTCCCCGTGTCTGCGTGGGTTTCCTCCGGGTGCTCCGGTTTCCTCCCACAGTGCGGGTCAGGTGAATTGGTCATGTTAAATTGCCCGTAGTCTTAGGTAAGGGGTAAATGTAGAGGTATGGGTGGGTTGCGCTTCGGCGGGTCGGTGTGGACTTGTTGGGCCGAAGGGCCTGTTTCCACACTGTAAGTAATCTAATCTAAAACCTGATCAGGTCCTGGGGATTTATCCACCTTTAACCATTTCAAGACATCCAGCAATTCCTCCTCTGTAATATGGACATTTTGCAAGGTGTCACCATCTATTTCCCTATAATCTATATCTTCCATATCCTTTTCTACAGTAAATACTGATGCAAAATACTCGTTTAGTATCTCCCCCATTTTCTGCGGCTCCACACAAAGGCCGCCATGCTGATCTTTGAGGGGCCCTATTCTCTCCCTAGTTACCCTTTTGTCTTTAATGTATTTGTAAAAACCCTTTGGATTCTCCTTATTTCTATTTGCCAAAGCTATCTCATGTCCCCTTTTTGTCCTACTGGTTTCCCTCTTAAGTATACTCCTACTTCCTTTATACTCTTCTAAGGATTCACTCAATCTATCCTGTCTATACCTGACATATACTTCCTTCTTTTTCTGAACCAAACCCTCAATTTCTTCATTCATCCAACATTCCCTCTACCTACCAGCGTTCCCTTTCACCCTAACATGAATATACTTTTTCTGGATTCTTGTTATCTCATTTCTGAAGGTTTGCCATTTTCCAGCCGTCCCTACCTGCAAACATTTGCCCCCAGTCAGCTTTTGAAAGTTCTTGCCCAATACCTTCAAAATTGTCCTTTCTCCAATTTAGAACTTCAACTTTTAGATCTGGTCTATCCTTTTCCATCACTATTTTAAAACCAATAGAATTATGGTCGCTGGCCCCAAAGTGCTCCCCCACTGACACCTTAGTCACCTGCCTTGCCTTATTTCCCAAGAGTAGGTCAAGTTTTGCATCTTCTCCAGTAGGTACTTCCACATACTGAAGCAGAAAATTATCTTGCACACACTTAAGAAATTCCTCTCCATCTAAACCTTTAACACTATGGCAGTCCCAGTCTATGTTTGGAAAGTTAAAATCCCCTACCATAACCACCCTATTATTCTTACAGATAGCTGAGATCTCCTTACAAGTTTGTTTCTCAAATTCCCTCTGACTATTAGGGGGTCTATAATACAATCCCAATAAGGTGATCATCCCTTTCTTATTTCTCAGTTCCACCCAAAAAAACTTCCCTGGATGGATTTTCAGGAATATCCTCCCTCAGTGCAGTTATAATGCTATCCCTTATAAAGATGCCATTCCCCCTCCTCTCTTGTCTCCCTTTCTATCCTTCCTGTAGCATTTGTATCCTGGAACATTAAGCTGCCAGTCCTGCCCATCCCTGAGCCATGTTTCTGTAATTGCTATGATATCTCAGCCCCATGTTCCTAACCATGCCCTGAGTTAGGCCTCTTGCATTGAAATAAATGCAGTTTAATGTTTTAGTCCTACCTTGTCCCTGTGTGCCCTGACCGACTGGCTTCTGTTCTCAACTGTACCCATCTCAGATTGATCTCTTTCCTCACTAACTCCTTGGGTCCCACCAACCCCCCGCCCCCACTACCACCACCACCACCACCACTACCCCCACCTTACTAGTGCTCCTCCCAAGCAGCTCTAGCAAATCTCCCTGCCAGTATATTCGTCCCCTTCCAATTTATGTTCACTCTGTCCTTCTTGTACAGGTCACTTCCACCCCAAAAGAGATTCGAATGATTCAAAAATGTGAATCCTTCTCCCATACACCAGTTCCTCAGCCATGCATTCATCTGCTCTATCCTTCTATTCCTGCCCTCACTAGCTCGTAGCACAGGAGTAATCCAGACATTACTACTCTCGAGGACCTCCTTTTTTAAATTCCTGCCTAACTCTGTAATCTTCCTTCAGAATCTCAATCTTTTCCCTTCCTATGTCATTGGTTCCAATGTGGACAATGACCTCTTGCTGGCCCCTCTCCCCCGTGAGAACATTCTGCACCCTCTCTGAGACATCCTTGATCCTGGCACCAGGGAAGCAACACACCATTCTGATTTTTCGCTCCTGGCCACTGAAACGTCTGTCTGTAACTCAGACTAGAGAATCCCCTAACACAATTGATCTCTTGGAACTTGATGTATTTCTTGTTGCGTTAGAGCCAGTCTCAATACCAGACACTTGGCTGTTGGTGCTATGCTCCCTTGAGAATCCATCACCTCCTACATTTTCCAAAACAGCATACTTATTTGAAATGGGGATAGCCACAGAAGACTCCTGCAATAGCTGACTACCTCTCTTACCTTTCCTGGAGTTAACCCATCTATGTGACTGTATCTGAGACTTTCTCCACTTCCTATAACTGCCATCCATCACATACTATTGCTGTTGTAAATTCCTCATTGCTTCTAACTGTCTTTCCAAACAATTCATTCAATCTGATAAGATTCACAACCAACTGCATTTATTGCAGAAAAAATCCACAGTAACCCTTAAACTCTCTTTAAACTCCCACATCTGACAAGAAGCACATATCTCTCTGCTAAAGACCATTTTTGCTCCACCAAATCTACAGACTCAAAAAAAAACACAGTCTTATTCCTCTTCAAAACACTGCCCCAGGTTAAATTAATAGTTATGGCTTATATTTTAAGTTTAATCAAGAGACATATCTACTCACTACTGCAGACTTTCTGTCGGTCACACTTAAAATAATTCACTTATCTGATTCTGTGCTGTGATCTTCGCCCAAACAGTTTCCAACATCATTTGTGAATTTCACTGTTCAAAAAGATTTGGGAACTTAATCTTCCTGGTCACAAGGTATTCCAGAAAGATAGGAGAGATAAAAGGCAGCTGATTAGGGGGAAAATTAGTGACAGCATTGATCCAATCAATTTTATATGACTGAAGAATAATGAAGTAACTTTGGAGTGAAAGGCAAGGACTATTTGATCTGAGGTAACTGTAGAATTGTAAAATGGTAACAGCACGAAAAGAAGCCTTTGATTATGTGTGCAGTGGTTCACTTCAAAAGCAACTCACTTCATCCCATTCATTTGCTTTTTCCCCATACCTGTGCATTTTTTTTCACTTTACCAATGAACTAATTCTCTTCTGAAAACCACAATTTGTCCTTCCTCTACTACATATTCATGCAGTACTTATGCTACATAAAAAAAAGTTTTCCTCATGCTTCTTTTATCAATCACTTTAAATCAGTATCTTCTGTTTTTTGATCCTTTAATTTCTTCCTCCCTACTCTGCACAGATCCCTCATAATGTTCAATAATGTTCAATATCTCTATCAAATCTCCTAACAACCTTCACTTCATCAAGAAGAGCCACAACTTGTCCTTTGTATCCATATAACCGACCTTCCTCTTTCTTGGAACCATCCTTGTGAATCTTTTCTACATTTCCTCAAATGCCTTACAACATGATGGGAAAAGGACTGTGCCATTCAGCCTGCTCTGCCATTCACAACTGCTTGAACACTTTTATCCAACCCATTCCCATAATGGTATACAAGGGATAATCAGAAATCTAGCAATCTTAAGCATACTGAAAGGCTGAGAGCAGAGTCCTGCAGGATTCTGAGTGACATGGGCTATGGTGAGATGGGTGAGAATCAAGCAACAAATGTGGCAAGGCCCCTCTTGATGGCAAGATCAGTTTTATCCATCATTTATATCTTAGAATCATAGAGATGAACAGCATGGAAACAGACCCTTTGGTCCAACCCGTCGATGCCGACCAGATATCCCAACCCAATCTAGTCCCACCTGCCAGCACCTGGCCCATATCCCTCCAAACACTTCCTATTCATATACCCATCCAAGTGCCTCTTAAATGTTGCAGTTGTACCTGCCTCCAACACTCTAGGGAAAACAGCCCCAGCCTGTTCAGCCTCTCGTTATAGCTCGAATCCTCCAACCCTGGCAACATCCTTATAAATCTTTTCTGAACCCTTTCAAGTTTCACAACATCTTTCCGATAGGAAGGAGACCAGAATTGCACTCAATATTCCAACAGTGGCCTAACCAGTGTCCTGTACAGCCGCAACATGACCTCCCAATTCCTGTACTCAATACTCTGATCAACAAAGGAAAGCATACCAAATGCCTTCTTCACTATCCTATCTACCTGCAATTCCATTTTCAAGGAGCTATGAACCTGCACTCCAAGGTCTCTTTGTTCTGCAACACTCCATAGGACCTTACCATTAAGTGTATAAGTCCTGCTAAGATTTGCTTTCCCAAAATGCAGCACCTCGCATTTATCTGAATTAAACTCCACCTGCCAGTTCTCAGCCCATTGGCCCATCTGGTCAAGATCCTGTTGTAATCTGAGGTAATCCTCTTAGCTGTCCACTACACCTCCAATTTTGGTGTCATCTGCAAACTTACTAACTCTACCTCTTATGCTCACATCCAAATCATTTATGTAAATGACACAAAGTAGTATCCAGAGATTCTGAGTAGAAACATTTCAAACAACAAGCATGGGATCATCTTCCAGTACTTGTATTTGTAAGCCTTCACCCAACAGCTTAGGTACGTGGACCACAACCTCCTGGGATATCCTGAATGGCTCTTGCTTTCCTCTGTCAGTTGGAGGCAGCTGCCTTCTGTTTATCTCTAATGTTTGCCATCACTATGGCTATGGGTTGTCTAAGTCTAGTGCCTCTGCAGGTTTGTCTAATGCCTACGCCTGATGTTACTGCTCTTTTATCCTTCTGTGTTGGTTCGTCCTTAACTGCATGATGGTCAAGAGAAGAATAGACTTTTTATCTGCCATAATGATGTCTTTTTCAGGATATCTGTGAACACAGTGCTTTGATTTATGCAGTCATCAATTTTCTTCAGATTATTCCTTCACACCTGCTCTCTGATGTTCTTGCTAAACCCATCGTGTTTCCTCTTTGGGACTCTTCCCCAGTCAACATGCCCCATCATGGGGAGGTCCAACGTGTGTGACCTTGGAGGACAGCTTGTTGAAACTAAGCATTCAGCAGTGCATAGAAACATTGCACATTGGTAAATCTGAAATGTGACCATTATATCACTGGCTTAGCATGACTGACCTATCCCATGCCCATCCCCTCTCCTATACTCTTTATTTGTCACCAGTTTCTAATATGTGACCCAAAGTTTTAAGTTCTAGAGACTGTTGTTTGAGGCAACATGAGACTCTTGGAGACTGCATCTCCATCCCTTTCATTATGAGTCAGCCAACAATGAACTATGGCTTCATATCTTCGTGGAATCTTGTTGGGATCCAATACAGTGAATTCTGCAGTGATATTGTAACAGGAAGTGGCCCTTTTACTACTGGTCCTCCATCCACCATTTCCATTGATTCTATTCATGTTTATGTTGATATCCCTATTCTTTTCTTCCCACCCACAGCCCCCGCTACGTGTCCCTAATTATCAAAGTCACAGGTCTCCCCCTCACCCTGATGGCTCTCATTCTCGACGCAATGTGCACCCTCACTTTTCAGATTCACACCTCTCCGCACCTACACTCTACCAACAAGATCAACTATACCCCAACCCGTAACCCTGAAACTCCCACCCTACTGATCCAGCAGTTTAAAGCATCCTGCCCAGCTGTTAGCAAAGTTGACTCAGGATGGACACATGCTGTCATATTCATCCTTGGACACACAGTATTTCACCCTTCCCATTTTCCTAACGATAGTGCTTCTGCTTTTCGTAGCCATTGGTCTTCCTTTCCCTACTGACCTTCCACTTTAGTTCAGCTGATGGTCCATTCTGCCCTGCAGAGTCAGCCAGCCTCCTCCCTTTTTCCAGTTTAACTTCATTTGTTGAATCCATACTGCAGCTCAATCATTCTCTTTGAACTAAAGCCATGTCTCTATAAGGATGCGATAGCAAACGCATCCTCAGAAGTCCTCACCATTTTGAACTTGATAAATGTATGTTCTTATATGCAGTAGAGGGAGGAAGAGAGCTTCTTCAAGGAAGGCATCCTTGCAAGAGGATTCGCAGTAGGTTAAAATCTTTGGGTAAAAAATGAGGTCTGCAGATGCTGGAGATCACAGTTGAAAATGTGTTGCTGGTTAAAGCACAGCAGGTCAGGCAGCATCCAAGGAATAGGAAATGAAGGGCTTATGCCCGAAACGTCGAATTTCCCATTCCTTGGATGCTGCCTGACCTGCTGTGCTTTAACCAGCAACACATTTTCAACTGTTCTTATATGCAGCCAGGTTTCTGAGTTGATATGTTTTGGCGGGATGAATGAGGAAGAGATATATAAACTAAATAATACAACTTGAAATTATTTATAGGATGTGGAGCTGTATGTATACATATGTGCAGGGCAAGTTGAGAAGGCTATTTGGAAACATGCCTTCTTGGCTTTAATAATTGAAAAGTAGAGTACAAAGGCATAGAGATGATGTTAAACTTATCAAAATCCTATTTGGTCTCAGCTGATGTTTATTTCTGGGAGTTTACATTTAGGAAGAGTGTCAAAAAAGGAGTAGGAGAGAGTTACTAGAACATGACCATTGTTGAAGGACTCCAATTATGTGGAGAAGCTGGAAACATTATCTTCATTCTTCTTCAAGCTTAGTGGGGACATTTGCTGGAAGTGATCAAAATCTAAGTGCTCTGATAGAGTAAATATGGCGAAACTGTTTCCAGAGAAATAAGGGCTGATAACCAAAAGGCACAGCTTTCAGATGATTGGTAAAAGGAGGTGATGTGAGTGAACATCTTTTAAAATCAAAACACTGAGATCTGGAATGCAGTGCCTGAAAGAGTGATCAAAAGAGATTCAATAGTAACATTAAATGAATACTTACGTGGGCTCTGTGAAAAAAAAACAAAAGATATAGTTTAATTAACATGTTTTACCAATGAGTCATAAAGGACAAAATTGACCACTTGGCCTTCTTTATGCTATATTTTCCCACGATGACAATAATAAAAAAAAATTCTGAATTGATGTTATTGGTATAGATCTTTATTTAAACATTTTCAAATGGTCAATCTAATACATCAAGCATATAAATTCATTGCCGTAATGTTTTATAGCTCACAGACAAATCCCCAGATGTTATTACTTGAGATTTAGAAATTGTCCTTGGTATTGCTGTAGATCAATGTTACTGTTTCTAATTCACATATTTATGGTTAAATTGATTTTTTCAGTTATGATAAGATGACAGATTCATGGAGTCTGCCCTTGCTTCAAACAAAATACATGTTTGGAGCTCAACACAATAAAACATACAGAAGTTGTATTAAGAACTATGAAACATATTATTGCATCAATATTTCTAGTCTATTGCTTACATTTCTATGACTAACAGTAAGTGCCAAAGGTGCTTTTAAGCAGTCCACTACATTTTTCAAGAAAATAATTAAAGCCTTTTGCCAGTTTGTTTTTATTGCTGTACAAAGTGCTATTTTAGTCAGCTCTGTCTTCAAGTTATCATTCACATGGTATTTAGTATCATGCTGGTCAATTGCAATCAGAGTGACCTGTTTCACTTTCTTTTTAAAAATTCATTGGGGGATGTGAACATTGCTGGCTCAGTCAGCATTTATTGCTCATCACTAGTTGCCCTTGAGAAAGTTATGGTGAGCTGGTTTCTTGAACTTGTAGTCCTTGTGGTGTAGGTAGACTCACAATGCCACAAGGAAGGGAATTCCAGCATTTTTATCCAGTGACATTGGAGAAATGGCAATATATTTCTAAGTGAGAAAGTTTATTGGCTTGGAAAGCAACTTGCAGGTGGTAGTGTTTCCATGTATCTACTGCCTTTGTCCTTCTAAGTGGAAGTGATTAGATTACTTACAATGCGGAAACAGGCCCTTCTGCCCAACAAGTCCACACCGACCCTCCGAAGAGCAACCCACCCAGACCCATTCCCCTACATCTACCCCTTCATCTAACAATTTAGCATGGGCAATTCACCTAACCTGCACGTTTTTGAACTGTGGGTGGAAACCGGAGCTCCCGGAGGAAACCCACACAGACACAGGGAGAACGTGCAAACTCCACACAGACAGTTGCCTGAGGCAGGACTTGAACCTGGATCTTTGGCGCTGTGAGGCAGCAATGTTAACCACTGTGCCACCATGCCAAGTGGTCTTGGGATTGGAAGGTGCTGTGTAAACAGCATAGGTGACTTTCTGCTATGCAGTTTGTAGATGTGCCAATCAAGTGGGGTTATTTTGCCCTGGATGGTGTCATGTTCTTAGGTTTTGCTGGAGCTGCATTCATCCAGGCAAGTGAGGAGTATTCCATCATACCCGTGGTGGACAGGCTCTGGGGAGTCAAGAGGTGAGTTACCTGCTACAGTATTCCTAACCTCTGAACGGTTCTTGTAGCCACTGTATTTATATTTTGAGTCCAGTGAGATTCTGATCATTGGTAACCTCCAGTTTGCTGATGGGGAGAATTCAATGATTGTAATGTCATTGAATGTCAAGGGGCAATGGCTAGGTTGTCTCTTATTGGAGAAGGTCATTGTATATCAATTATGTGGCGCAACTGTTACCTGCCACTTTTCAGAGTCGAGAGTCTAGTGCTGGAAAAGCGTAGCAGGTCAGGCAACATCTGAGGAGCAGGAGAATCGACATTTCAGAGAAGGGCTTATGCTCGAATTACGATTCTCCTGCTCCTCGGATGCAGCTGGGCCTGCTGTACATTTCCAGTACTACAGTCACAACTCTGATCTCTAGCATCTGCAGTCCTCACTTTCTCCTCCTTGCCACTTTTCAGCCCAAGCCTGGACATTGTCTGGGTCTTGCTGCATTTGGACATAAACTACTTTAGTATCTGAGGAGTTGTGAATGGTGTTGAATGAACATTGTACAATCATAGAGTCATAGAGCTGTACAGCATGTGAACAGACCCATTAGTCCAACTTGTCCATATCGACCAGATCCTAAATATACCTAGTTCCATTTGCCAGCATTTGGCCCAATTTCCCTCTTAACCCTTCCGATTCATATACCCATCCAGATGCCTTTTAAACTTTATAATTGTACCAGCCTCCACCAATTCAACTTCCATAAAGTCACTCCTCAGCCTCCAAGCCTCCAGGGAAATTAGACCCATCCTATTCAGCCTCTCTTTATAGTCAAACTCTCCAACTCTGACAACATCGTTGTAAGTCTTGTCTGAACTGTTTCAAATTTAACAACATCCTTCCCCCAACAAACATCCTGACTCGTGACCTTTTGATGGAGGGGACATCATTGATGAAGTAGCTGATGATGATTTGGCATAGCACACTGCCTTGAAGAACAGGAATATTCTCCTTTTACAGTGTTAGTGACCCTACCTATGTGCCAGGATGCCTAGGTTCAATCCCCACCTTCTACAGCAAAGCGTCATAACATCTCTGAACAGGTTGATATCTATTTTGAGGAACTCCTGCTGTCCCAGAGTTGAGGTGACAGATTTCCCAACAACCTCAACCATCTTCCTATGTGCCAGGTATGACTCCAATCAACAGAGAGTTTTCCCCATTACGCATTGATACAAATTTGGTCAGTTACTTTGATGCAAGAGCTGTCACTCTCACGTCATGTCCGGAATTCAGAGCTTTCATCCATGTTTGAACCAAGGCTGTAATGAGGTCAAGAGCTAGGCGGCCCTAATGGAACATTAACTGGGTGTTGGTGAGCAAGTAATTAACTGAGAAGATGCTCCTTGATAGCAATGTTGATGACACTTATCAGCTAGCATCTTGGGGCTAGTTGTACAGCAGATTTGCAAGGATAGAAAATGTCATCTGTAATGTCCCTGTGACATGATGAAACCTGTCTGATTTGTTAGGATAACACCACCGATTACTTGATAGTGGGAAAGCAGCCTCAAAAATGTTTTTGTCACTATTATCTCAGCTAATCGTTCTTTTCAATACAAGGCAGTTAGTGTCTGAAAGTATTACCGGATATCATGAGATAAGCTCCATCCATTAGGACATAAAGGGAAACTTCACTTTGGCATTCTTTCACACATGATATCAGTAACTTACACAAATGTCAGCAAGAAGCATCAGTCTCAATGAAACTACCAAAGCTTCTTAGTTCCATAATTATAATAGTAATGACTGTAAAGCTTGTACTATTTGCTAAACTTGATTTCAGACTACTACTGTAAATCATCAGATAACTTAAACAGTACTGTAACTTTTTATTGATAGCCTATCTTTGAAGTTAAGAATCCTAAATACTACAACATAAAAGGAAACTACTTAGTCTACCTTAGTTGTACAAGTGCCAGTTCTAACTCTTCAAATAACTTATCTGATTTCAATTCATTTCAATTAAAGTTGGTGGGCAAATGTCAGAATCTCAAAGGCAATCATGGATGGGCAATACAATATGAATGAATGAATGATTTTTTTCTTAAATTGAACTCACTAATTTCTGATACCCAATGGTTTATCAGTATTCTGATCAATATTGATCTCTTAATTTAAATAAAAAAGGGACACATCTTTTGTACCATCTGCATCATTTAGTCTTCTATTTTAAACAAGAGGCCACACTCGCAATGTCATTTTACTGATGATCTGATGTTGCTCTGCGTGATACTAGTTACTAGAAATGGAAGCTAGTACAATTGAAACATTTAAAAGGCAGCTGGATAGGTATATGAATCGAAAGGGTTTAAAAGGAAATGGGCCAATTGCTGGCAAATGGGACAAGATAAGGTTATGATATCTGGTCAGCATGGATGAGTTGGACCAAAGGATCTGTTTCCATGCTGTACATCTCTATGACCTCTATTACATACTAATATGTTAGTATGGTGGTATAACAACTCCAATGAGATCCTCAGCCAATACGAGAGTGAAGAGTCACTCCAAAGTTTCATCTGTAATAGCCAGTTGTAATAATGATCTAATTGGGAAATTTTATTGGAATTGCAGAATTGAGACTTTTTAAAGTTGTGTTATGTAATAATAAGTGATCCTATGGATTTTGTCCTAATCTTTCATCACGTCATAAAGAAAGAATAAGATTTTTTTTTGAGTTCTGATTAGAGTAACGTGTTCCCAGATTCAAATACAGAAGAGAAGAAAACCATTTTGTCAATGAATTCATGACTGAATATTTTCAATTTAATACTAGAAAATATAATAAATTGCTTTTTTAAATTAAAAAAACAAGCCACAAACTCTGGGCGAATGACCTTCACTTTAATATATCTTAATTATAATGTTATATTTGAATAACATCTATCTCGAAAGGGACTATTTAAATATTTCTCCTCTCACCTTAACAATATCTCCCCCTTCCAGTTTTGAACTCCCCTACCCTAAAGAAAAGACCCTTGAGATTCACCTTATCCTTGACCCTCATGATATTTCTAATGTCAATGATGACGTCCTGTGGTCCAGTGAGATAAGTCTCAGTTTTTTCAGTCTACCTTTATATCTCGAGCACACTATTCCCAGCAATATCCTGATAAATCTTTTCTGAACCCTCTGTAGTTTAATAATATCCTTCCAACAATAGGGAAAAATTTTTTCAAAAAATCCATTCTTATTATGTGGTTATCACTTTGCTGCTTTGTTAATTTTGTTTATTATCTGTAATTGCCATAAATGGATGATGCTGGGCCTTCAAGGAGTTACAGAGCTTTGACCCAGTGACTGAATTCTGACTTTTGGATAGTATGTGACATGGAGAGGACCATGTAGCAAGGTGTTGCTTTACAATGTTGATTTAGTGGTCATTGTCCTTCTGAACTGTGTTGTGTGCAGATAAGGAAAACTTGGTGAGGTGTTGCAGTACTCTTGTAGTTACCATACTTGTTGCACACAGGCAATGATGGTAGTGAATGCAATCTTTGAAGGACCAATCAAGCTGATTGCTATGGCCTGGAGGGCGTTGGCTACTTAATTGTGTTAATTTTGAACCACCGATACAAACTCCTCAAAATTATTAGCTAACATAAAGAGAAATAAAAGAGCATTGCTAAACAAAATTGTTTTTATTTATCAAGACTTGCTCTCCTTTCTCCACATTCCTGAGGCTACAATTAGAAATGTAAGAATAAGTCAGTCTGACAGATGTATTAGAACATTTGTTTTACTGTACAATGTAAGATTTAGTTTTCTTTTTGCACAAATGGACTGTGAATGATAGCTATGGATTTGCTACTGGCTAACAATACTTTGTCTATTATGCTTGGCTAGGAATGGCTCTCCTCAGGCCAGTAGAGAGAATGGTTTCTTTGCATGCAACAAGCTGGTTTCCTGGTGGTAATTTTTATCTATTTAAAGAATGTGGAGGGAATATCTGCACATCTATAATATTGAACACTCTGTGTAAGATTAGAAGAATGCAGGCTTCACTTTCAGCACTTCTTTCAACTGCTTTGTCACTTTCATTTAAGTGTAATCCTTTAAGTGCCAAACCTCTCTGGAAAATAGTCACGCCTGCCTTATATCCCCTCCAGACCCTGTTTTATTTATTACTGCAAAGAGATTTCCAAATCAAAATAAGTAGCATCTTTTTTCTTTCACACACCAGGCATACAATCTAACTCTAACCTAAAGATATCTTTAAGAGGTAGATCACTGTAGAATGCAGTGTACCAGAGGATATCAGTGGCTTATAGTGGGGGAGCATGAATGTGTAGAACTGGTCTTTGTTCTAACTTTTCGTGAATGATGACCCTATCATCCATGCTGTCCACGTGCCTTGTTTTCCTGAGATGATGATGAATTTGGTGTGAAGTTGAAATGACAGTTTCCTTGGCTAATTAATGAGTAGATCTGGACCTTAAGTGATTTTCTAGGTCATTGGGATATGTGAATGTTAGAATTAGGAGTGAATGTCGATCCAGATACACCATCCCAAATAAATCAAGCAACTTTAATTTGAATAAACTGGGTCAGAGACAAACTTATTATCTTGTATCTTCATTTTAGACATTCAAAGCTTTATTTTAGATATTCATTGTTAAATAAGCTAAAGCAATTGAAGGTAAATTTCTACATCCTCTCTACGATTACTGTAAATTGACATATTACTACAGGGTAGTGTCTTTTTGCAGCTGAGGCAAGTGGATAATTGTTAGAAACAAAATCAAAAACAGAAATTGTTGCAGAAACTCAGCAAGTCTAGCAATATCTGTGGAGAGAAAGCAGAGTTAAAGTTTTGGGTTCAGTAACCCTTCTTCAGAATGGTAATTGTTCGTTGTGTGAACCTGGGTTTTTGTTTTATTCCTTTATAACTTAAAAGCACTGTCAATAAATGAAAAATCAATTGAGTTGTTAATTTGGTATTGATATTGATAGCTTGATTACACACTGGAATGAACTCAGACAATTTCAGTCCCAAAGTAGCTCTCCTGTGTCTGTCCAGGGTTCATCTTTCATAGGGTATAAATAGAACCAAAGTGGCTCACAGTAATTCCACACTATGGAAAGAGAAATTTGCCAAACTTCACAATCTTCATCATTCTCCATCAATCTATGCTGAGAGTAAATGTGCATTGACATTGGTAAAGGATAGGTTCAGATACAGTATAATATCTTCAAACAAGGAATCACCTGAGTTGTTAAGTGAGTAGTCTCACCAGGTGGAGTCTTACCTTTTTTTTGGCTAAGCCAGGGAGGGAATCAAGATTTTTGGAAGGGGTTCTGCCTCAAGGACTAGCAAGTTTTCAAACTGTTTCTTACCTGTCTCCTGACTTACGATGTCCATTATGTCCAATCCAGTCCCATTTTATGACATCCCGTTCCCAGAACAATCTGCCACTCAGCTGATATTCATCAAAAGATGGTGTCATTTGAGTCCATGATAACTTTGAAAGGTCAGACAAACATTGGCAATCCAGCACTGTCTGTCATCAGCAGCATAACAACACAAAATTGGAGGTGTAGTGGACAGCAAAGGTTACCTCGGTTTACAAGAGGATCTTGATCAGATGGGCCAATGGGCTGAGGAGTGGCAGATGGAGTTTAATTTAGATTAACGCGTCATGCTGCATTTTGGAAAAGCAAATCAGAGCAGGCTTATGCATTTAATGGTAAGGTCCTGAGAAGTGTTGCTGAACAGAGACCTTAGAGTGCAGATTCATAATTCCTTGAAAGTCGAGTCACAGGTAGATAGGATAGTGAAGAAACCATTTGGTATGCTTTCCTTTATTGGTCAGAGCATTGAGTATAGGATTTGGGAGGTCATGTTGCAGATGTACAGGACATTGGTTGGGCCACTTTTACAGGTCTCCTTCCTGTTGGAGTATGTTGTAAAACTTGAAAGGGTTCAGAAATGATTTACAAGAATGTTGCCAGGGTTGGAGGAGTTGAGCTGTGGAGAGAAGTTGAATAGGCTGGGGCTGTTTTCCCTGGAGCATTGGAGGCTGAGGGTGACCTTATAAATGTTTATAAAATCGTGTGGGACATGGATAGGATAAATATACAAGGTTTTTTCCCTAGGTTGGGGGAGTCCAGAATAGAAAGCATAGATTTAGGGTGGGAGGGAAAAGATATAAAAATGACCTATTGGGCAATTTTTTCTCACAGAAACAGCCATTTCTATATCAACGTGCTGGGATGGAGGGTTGGAGGAGGGGTTTGGGGTTTTGCAGGATGGAGTCATGAGAAAGCATAGATCCTGTGCTTTATTAAATTGACACTTTCGCTGCCCCAGCCAATTTCTATTACAACTTTGCAGCTGGATATAGAAAGTGAATGCAGCTCACTGTGAGCACAACAACACTGTGAGCCCTTGCTTGGTGATCAGGGAATGACAGCCCATTTCCATTGTTACTACCAATACCAGTTACCACACAGACACACACACCCACACACACAGACACAGACACACACACACATACACATTCCACACCCACCCACACATTTCACACACATTTCCCCCCCCCATGTACACCCTCCCCACACACACACTCCAAACACACATTCCCCCCCACACATCCCTCTCATACACACAAGCCCCCACACACCCACACACACACACAAGCCCCCACTCACCCCTCACACACACACCCACACACATAAGCCCCCACACACCCCTCACACACACACCCACACACAAGCCCCCACATACCCCACACCCTTCTGATCTCTCCTTCTTCAGATCCTGCCATACTCCATGTCACCAAGGCCTCTGCACAATTTTACACACTGTCAAACCTCTCCAGGAATATACAATCTGAATGAGGTCCCATGAGGTCCAAGCACCCTAACTGGAATATTTGAGTTGTGTTCTCAAAGATAGAAATTGGGAGGTAGAACAGGTTTCTAAGTAGCTGATAGAGTATGGCCAGTACATGAATGGGTATTTCTGTGATCCTGCTACTGTTTATTTCCGTGTAATGGTTAAAATAAAAGACATTTTAAAGGATTAACTTGCATTTATGTGTCCCTATCTATATTCGAGATGTCCTAAATTGCTTTACGTGCTTTGAATTGATGGTTCAAATTAGCACACACATGAGTAAAAATCGCCAGGCAATCTGGCTTTGGTGATGTTAGTTGAATTAATTTGCTGATAGGACAAAAGGAGCCATACCTTTCTTCATATTCAAATACACCAAGAAAATAAGTAGAATTGTAATACAGCGTCCTTTCTAAACAACTGCACCTCTAACAATGTTCTCTCATACCTATCCTCTCCTGTCAACTTAGATAATGTATTCAGAACATGGAGTTGGGCTTGAACCAGTGATTTTCTGACTTAGAGAGATGAGAATTTAACAACTGGTGGTGTATGCTACGAATAGCAACTGTTTTAAATCTGTTTCACACATTTACTATGCAGAGCTTTAGATCAGTTACTATTTATGGCATTCTTCAGACTTGTGGGATTAGCAGGCAGTTTTTTTTTGGTTTGAATAAAGGACTGGTTGAGTTTGCTAGACAAAAGCCTGTTATTAATGGCAGTGATTCTACATGGGGACCATTCATTAATGGGGTCCTATAGGAATAAATGTCAAGGCAGTTACTCTTCATCATCATTTTCAGTGATGTAGATGAAGGCATCAAGGGAACTCTCTGCAAGTTCACGGGTCGATAGAAAAATATATGCTGCTGTTAAAACTCTGCGCAAGGAAAATGAATTTCAAGCATTATTTCCTTAGCACGATCTAAGAAAATGGGTCTGTATCCAACTGATGTATTTTATGGAAGTAAAAGTCATAGTATATTCTTAGATAAAGACAGGTCTTCCCTGCAGAGTTACTTACCTTCGGCTGCTGAAAGGAAAAAAAAGACCTGGGGCTGTAGCTCACCAACCATTAAGGTCTATGACAAATGGTGTCAGGTTGTTTTGAAAGCCAAAACAGTGACAGAATTTATCCCTGAAAGAACTTAATCAGGCATTATGGCCAATTTTCATCTTTTCACCTTTTAGAGTGTTATAAAAGAATTGGAAATGCCAATTACATTAATAATTAGCCTATAAATGCTTGATTACCTGAATAGTTGTTGACAGTTGAATTAAAATTAAAGGCGATTAAATTTTTGCAACAAAGTTTGGGAAGGTTGTTGTGCTCTTGTAAAATTATTACTGAATCGGACTCTGATCCATGATTTGGAGGTGCCAGTGTTGAACAATCAAACAACACCAGGTTATAATCCAACTGGTTTTATTTGGAAGCACTAGCTTTCAGAGTGCTGCTCCTTCATCAGGTGATTGATGAATCACCTGATGAAGGAGCAGCGCTTCAAAAGCAATGCTTCCAAATGAACCTGTTGGACTATAACCTGGTGTTGTTTGATTTTTGACTTTGATCCATGGAGATTGATGACATGTTGTCCACAAACCAGATGTGGCATGATATGGTCTATAATTATCATACTGTCATACTTACACCAGCAAGAATGAGACCTTAGGTCAAATAGTACTGAAGAATTCAATGGACTTTTATTACAAATCCTGCTATTTACATGGTACACTATAATCACAGACTCTTGTGTGTCAGGGCTCAAGCTAAGAATGTGAATGCACTATTGCACACTTTCCTTAGAGTACCATGCTACAGGGAAATGCAGTTCAGTAAGATGGAGACTCTGAGTTTTATATCATTAGATTATATGCTATGACATACAGATCATATATCATGAGCATGTTCCCCAAATGTATATTGCACATATGATATGAAATCATATGCAGCAATTGGCTATTTAAGCTGGAAAGGTTAATATGTGAAAGCAGAGAGCAAAGAAAGGTTCTGAGGCACAACTTTTCATGGAGAACCACTAATTGGTGAATCAAATTGCCTTCGTGTGCATTGAGTACCAATCTGCTGTAAATGTTCAGAAATTCAAGCTGTGATCAATGGAACAACACATAACAAGGTGAGTATTTGTGGATGTCCCTCTGTCACTGTGCTTCCCAGATGTCTTTTTCCCTCTTTTTATTTGGCCTACTTCATTGTGGTTGAAGCACATGAGGGTGTTGGAGAATGGAGGGTGGAGGAGTACTGAAAATACACAGTTGCACTGTGGCTGTGTAACAGAAGTTCAAATGGCAAGCTGGTAATTTTTGTCTCCGATAACAGACAACATTTTGTTAAGTACCTCTAAGGAATAAAACCTACTGCTTTGATCATACCTGCTTTGTCTCTGGCACCATAAATCCTAGCATGTGGAGAAAATCAAATGAAGAAAACTGGAATCAATTGATGTACAGAACCCATTCTTGAGGGATCATAAAGAAGTCTGCAGTGCAGTGAAGCTGATTGGAGTTGATTATTGAAACTGAAAACATTACAAATGTAAGCTGACATTTTCTGGATTTCCGTAGAAATCCACAGAGAACTTTTGCGGATTTATCTTGGAATTTCTGACAGTGTCAGGTTGATAGAGTTTCCATTGTGTGCTACACATAATGATATTGTGACCTTTTCTCTGGAAATGAGTTTCAGATTTTGCTACATGTAAAAGTGATGTGAGTCTCTCAATGCAATACTGTGCCCAACAGAGCACAGATCAGAGAACTGAAATAGGAGTTCAGTGACCCAGTTTATCACTGGAGATTTGAAGTCAATGAAGACCAAGCATACTTATTCCAGGTACCTTGTTTAGTGATCTACCCTACCACTGTGCAAGATCTCACTCTTTATCTAAAGGTGTGCAGAGAAAATTGTGTTGGAGTCTCATCAGAAGGTGGAATGAGGTTAGAATCAATGAGACGGGCCAATTGCACACCATCCATCAGATAGAATTCTTCTTTTGATCCACCGAATCAGGTTTTTGTTGTATACTTATACTGTATTCTATTTTATTGATATCTTCAGACATTCTACTGTCATACAGAAATAGGATTTAAACTACCATAGTGTTAACAGTGTCCTATTTGACTTCTGAAAGTGACATTGGAGTTTTTGCATTTTACCCAAAACAGGAAACCTGAAAGATCTGAATATTTTGCTATGTACCTGTTCAGCATAACTTGACAATGCTACACAATATTAAAACCACAAATGAAGGAAGGTCACCAACGTGATCTGAGGTCCATGTATCTTTCAGGAATTGCACATTATTTCCTCAAGATTGTTTTCAGTAAAGGTTGCCAAATATAATTAGTTAATAGTCACATACAGTCCATTGCAATAGCATCAAAATAGCCCTATGTACTTGCACTCCTTTCCTCCTGAGCAAACAGGAATACTCATGCCAATCTGAGGAGAACTGCAAAAATGCACCAATTCTGTCAAGAAATAACTCAAAGAATTATGGCAACTCCTGAAGTATATTTGAATATTTTTCTTAAGGTAAGGTGATTTTTGATGTCACCTTTTAATATTCTTGGCACTGTTCTGTGGATAGATCAATTATAGTTAAAAACAACATGAAACAATTTCATGGAAAATTATTTCCAAAATTGTTTTCTTTTTGGATGAGGAGTCACTTCTTCTGATCCTGCACTTTACATATTTTTTACCTTCTGGCAATATTAATTTGCATTATCAGTTTATCCCTCTGTGACTTTTCTTCTTGTCTGCTCACCTAACCCCAAAACCTTTCAAACACTACAAACAATATCTGAAGCTTACTTTAGACAGACATTTCATTATAGAGTCAAAGACATGAACAGCACAAAAAAAGGCCCTTCAGCCCACGAGGTCTGCATCAATCATGAACTACCAACTGACTGTTCTAATCCCATTTCCCAGAACTTGGCCCATGGCGCAGGTATCATAAGCGTACATGGAAATTCTTAAATGTTATGAGGGTTTCTGCTTCTACCACCTGAAGAAGCAGTGAGTTCCAGACTCCCATCATGCTCTGAGTGAACAAAATACACATCTCTTTACTTAAACTCTTCACTCTCAAATTCAATAATCAACACAAGTATATCTTCCCCAAACTGTTTAGAGTCATTCTGTCTTTCTTTCTGATATGGCAACATTTCTCCCACCTTCTTTTCCTGTAAGTGTTGATTTAGTTTAGGGGAAGGCTTCCCGGTTGCTCTGTTTGCGATATACAATATCTTTCTATGTGCCAAGGACATTTAATGACCTCTTTTAGCCCTCCTAATTCCTCTAAGCTCATCTACTTTACTTGTTATACTCTTGCATTAAAGTTGCACTTCAGACCATCAGTCCCACCGTGTTCAGAAACCTGGCCCTGCCTGTCCTTCCTATTTGTTTAATTGACTTAACCTGCACCTTTTCCTGAATCACTCCATGTGTTGACCTAGACCAGACTGGTAGAAACCCTATCAAGTCACATTAGCAAACCTCCCTGAAAGGAGATTGGTGCCCCTCTAGTTTGTCCTCCTTAGACAGGTTCTTCCTGCTCTGGAAGATAGTTCAATGATTCAGATGTCTGAAGCCCACCCTTGGTCTTTAGCTACATATTCAATTCTGTTGTCTTCATATTTCTGCCCTCAATAGCACATGGGACAGGGAATAATCCCATGATTACAACCCTAGAGGTCCTTTTTTTAAATATTCTATCCAGGACCCCCAAATTCTCTTTGCAGGACCTCTTCTCTCTTCCTGTCTTTGTCGTTAGCACCAATGAGTACCAGAATCTCTGGCTGCTCACCCTCCCTTTCAAAATGTTCTGTGCCTGCTCTGAGACATCCTTGACATTGGCACGAGGGAGGTACCATACTATCCTGGAGTTTCACTCACAGCCACAGATATGCCGATCTGTGTCCCTGACTGTCGAATCCTTTATCATTGCTGCTCACTTATACTTTGACCCTTGCTGCTTTTCTTTTTAATTTCAAATATATAATTTATTCATAAGAAATCTTTCAATACATACATAGTCACTAGAGCAGTTTGATACTGTACCGTATCTTCATATAGAGAACTAACAGACCCAAGGCATTTGGCTCACATGCATGTGAGGCCCCAGGAAGATCCAATAATTGAACGGACCTCTATTTAACTTTGGCAGAAAGATCTTAGATGATGCTCTTTCCCCACTGTGCTTTGGTGGCAACTGCCTGAAGCTTTAGTCCATCTCTCAGCACGTAGACCTTGAAAGGTGCTAGTCTGAAATACTAGGTCAAAGTCAACGCCTTGTTCTGGAAAGCCAAAAGGTTTTGGGCAGCCGAAAGAGCATCTTTCTCTGAGCTATGGTCCCCCTGGCACAGTTGATGTTTGTCCAGGGGAATAGCCCGTACAGCACAGGGTTCTGTGTCATGGAGCTGCTCAGGATGAACCTCCAACCTCTTTCATTGTTCTTTGACAATGGGTCCTCCCTTCTCAGTCATAGTCAGCGAGCTAACTTCTGCCAGAATCCTCCTCAGTATCTTCTGACTACCACTTTTGTATGATTCCCTCCATCCTGAAAGTTCCTAAGAAAACTTAAAGTAGATCTTTCCCAATAAAGTATTTCTGGAAACCTGAGAATCTTCCAATTTTAATGTCCTGGTAATCTCAAACTCTGAAAGCTGAATGGTTATTTCTGAACTGTTAGAAGCTGAACTTTGCTTCAAAGACCAGTTTAACTGAATTTTCATCTCAATGAATTGAAGGTGCCGATGTTGGACTGGGGTGGACAAAGTTAAAAATCATACAACACCATGTTATAGTCCAAAAGGTCTATTTGGAAGCACTAGCTTTTGGAGTGCTGCTCCTTCATCAGACGGTTGTGGAGGTTCAGATCATGCTCACAGAATTTATAGCCAAATGAATCCAGTGTTATGGAGATGTGATACAGTAAGCCACCTTAGATTAAAACTTTCATCTTTTATAATGGGATATGCTGGTTTCTATTCTTTGATATGTAAATCCCAGAACTTCTTTTAAATTGCATTCTCAAGTTAACTCAGCTTTTTAAACCATAGATGTGAAGTCTGTCTGTGTCCCAATGCTCAACAGCAGTCAACATTTTGATTTCATCAACAGGAATCTTGGAACCGTGAGGAGTCATTTCCGGTTATCTTTCGAATTTGCACCACTAGCCCTCAGTGTTTATTTCCCCTCCCCCACTCACCTTTTAACTTATTATTTTGAAACCAGGTCAAATCTGCAGAGCTGTAATCATTTGCTTGCATTGTGGTTAGGTTTAAGGGGATATAGCTTAGTTCAGGAATAGAGCTTAGTTGTGACCATTTTGTCCACATGCTTAAAGAATAGGCTTTGTTGAACTATAACTGAAGAAGCTGTATCTAGCAACCTTTGGACCTAAGATAATGCTGTCAGGAGTGACTTGTACACTTTTCATTTGAGTACCTGTGAAAATAAAGCTAATTCTAAGTCATTTTAAGTTTATTAAAGAAATCTGATGAAAGCCTCTTTCGTTCTGATGGTAGTAATAAAGGAAAACAATTTGATAATTTCGGTAACTGAATCAAAGCATTAACATTGGTATTACTCATAGAGAGGTGGAATCTGATTTACAGCTTGTTCCTCCTATCAGACTCAGAACATTGGCTGCTTTCTGCCTTCATAGGTAACCTCACTAGATTCGTCCTTTTTTGGGGGTTCCATGATGTGTCTGCAATTCTCAATCCACCAGTTCCCCTTTGACCAGTTTTTCCATGACTGGCATCTCTTTGAAGGGTAATATAAAACAAAGAGCAGATGCTGGAAATCTGAAATAAGAGCTGAAATTACCAGAGAAAGTGGAAGTTCTGAAGAGTCATTGGATTCAAAACATTAACTTTGCTTTCTGTGCCCAAATGCTGCCAGCCCTGCTGAGCTTTTTCAGCAATTTCTATTTTTCTGTCTCTTAGAAGAGCCTGGTAATAACTTGGTTTTCCTTGAGCTGTTTATTATCTCTTTCAACTAGTTGGATGATCAAAGCATGTGAAGACATAAAGCTGAGAACTATTGATTGTAAATTATGTATACATTCTCAACTCTCTCTCATGCTCTTTGTGTGGCAGAATTGCTTGTGGCATACCTTTAATCTTGAGAGTTATGCTCATGCAGCATCTAATTTTATCCTTGTAGTTGTAACTTTCTTTTCAGCCATGGAAGTTGGTCTGTCAATCTGATGAAACAGTGTCATTCATCCACATATATCAAGCTTAAAAATAATGTCCATTGAAATAAACAAGTTCTGTGAAACTCAAGTTAGTTAGATCACCAGTTTCTCCTGGGAGTACATTGGGTATTCGTTTCTAATGCTGGCGGTTCCACTACATTAATATCTTTGCAAGAGTAGACATTTGGCTTCGGCTGCTCTTAAACAGGGTCACACTTCTGAACATCCTCCAGAAGTGACATATTATTTGACAGATGCAGCATTCTTATGACACGGCTGGACACTGCTTGTGAGGCATTTATGTTCCACTCCACTGACACTGATTCTTTATTTCTACTGTTTGATGCACTTTTTGAGTTGGCTTGTCACTTGAGCCCTTCGAGTATTTCTACCTTAATAAAGTGGATGGAATCTGTTGATTCCCCTGTGGTAAGATTATCCATCTCCTCTCAGGATTAATCTGAAAGCCTTCCTGGCAGTTGCTTCCAGCACAACTTGAATAGATTTCCCCAAAATCAAGACATTTTTGGGGCTACATTCAGCTCTGCAAATAATAGCGCTCTTTCAATTTCTTTGTGTTAAAGATCAAAAACTGTGTGGTATGGCAATGCTGGTTGTTGTTTCTTCTTTGAATACTTTTAGTCCTATTGAATTGCAGTACTCTGAAGCTGCTTTGCTTACTAAAGGTTTGCATGTCGTTGTGAAGTCAAATTGAAAGTTTCTCTCTTACTGCAGGCAAAATGAAAGTTGCTCATATGAATGAATGAAAAATGAATGAGCGTTCACCTTTCATAGCCCATTCTTTATCACAACATCCCTAAAGACAGCTTCGTTCAGGCGGCCACAATAAATTCTTCCTACTAGAACCAAGATTGTAATTATGAATTTCCTGGCCTTATTGCAGCCTCAAAAGGCTTCCACTATCTTTTCTCTGTTGGACTCTGCTTTAACTTTTAAATTGTTCTTTTTGTCACTTTAATGCTGCTTTGTGACATTTCCAGTGCTCTGGCACTGATATAAACTCCTGTGACCCTTCATTTCCTCACTGTAACTTTGCCTCGTGATGTCCACTCCCTATGGCATAACATTCGCACTGTAAATGCTTTTCATTTCTAGCCTTATCAGCTGTTTTCTTTCTGAGTCAATAAACTTGAAAGTTTTTCCCTTTGCCCAACAGTATTTTTTGAGCCAGTGCTCCAATATAATTATTTACCAGCCAAGTCTTTATGTGGGTATGTTCTTACAGATCCTTGCTTCCCAATGGACTCTAACTGTCAAGAGAGACTAGTCTGTAAGCTCTTTCTAGCCCATCCTGCTTCTTTTATGCTGCTCATCAACTCTAAAGTAAAGGCTTCAGTTTGGAGTGCTGTTTCCCCCTTGTTGGTCTTTTCATGAGTTCCTGTTGACTGCTTATTTGTTCAAACGTGCACAGCTGCTGTCAATGTGAATAATTCTTAAAGTTATTAAAACTGTGAACTCACTTGGTCTTCTGGAACTTTCTCTCCTGGGTCCAATGAATCTTTTCACCATTGTAACTTGCACTTTTCAGGAATGATCCTGACCAATAATCACCATGCGGTATTACTTTCTAGGTGCATTCATCGCCTCAAATCCTCTACTTTGAGTCGAAGAACCCAATTGATTTACAGTGGTGGAGGATCAACCACTATTGAAACTTAACAAGAAGAGGACTTTGTGTCTCAACAAGTTGTAGTTTACATCATAATAGCAATAAGAAAAAGTTACATTGATTTGTTAGACATTACAATTTAAACTTTGAGGATTTCTGTGGGTAGAGATCTGCACTACTCAAGAATTCAAAATATTCTGTCTTATTCCCCCTCATCCATAAGACCATAAAAACAGGAGTAGGCCATTCAGCCCATCAAGCTTGCCCTAATAATCTTCTAAGAGAAAGTGAGGACTGCAGATGCTGGAGATCAGAGCTGAAAATGTGTTGCTACAAAAGCGCAGTAGGTCAGGCAGCATCCAAGGAGCAGGAGAATCGACGTTTCGGGCATGAGCCCTTCTACATTCCTGAAGAAGGGCTCATGCCTGAATCATCGATTCTCCTGCTCTTTGGATGCTGTCTGACCTGCTGCACTTTTCCAGCAACACATTTTCAGCTACTAGTTAACATGGTCATTTTTACCCACCCATCTCCATGAGCCTGTACACGCTGGTAATCAGACATCTATCAAAAACTACCTTTTGGCGTGATGAAAGATTGAACCTACATACCCCTCTGTGATTGAAAATGTAAAAGATACACAACCCTCTGCGTAAAAAGAATTTCTCATCTCCAACCCAAATGGCGTTCTCCTCATTTTTTAAATTATATCCCCTGTCTCTAGACTCCCCATCCTGCCTGCATCTATCCTGTCTCTCCCTTTCAATATTTTATAAGTTTCAATCTCATTCTTTTAAAACTCTAGAGAACACAGGCCACATTTGCCCGATCTCTCTTTGCAAGACCGTTCTGTCAGCCCAAGAACATATTTGGTGAACCATTATGACACTCTCTCTATGGAAATAATACCTTTCCAGAGATGAGGAGACCAAAACTGCTCAGAATACTCCAAATACCATCTAACCAAGCTCATATACTGCTGAAGCAAAACTTCACCCAAATCCCTGCGCTAATACAGGCTAACATTGTATTAACCTTCCTAATAGCTTGCTGCATGTGAACCATCAGTGACTTATCAACAAAGACACTTAGGTTTTTTTGTATGTGTAACCAATCCAGCATCTTGACATTTAAGAAGTACTCTGCACATCTATTTCTCATACCAAAGTAGATAGCCTCACTTTTTCTACATTATATTACATCCATTCACATTCTAGCCCTTTCAGTGAGACTGTCCAAATCTTTTTGAATTTGCTTTATATCATCCTCACAACACTCATTTCCACCTAATTTTGTATAATCCATACATTTGAAAATATTATATCTGGTCCACACCTTCATGACTCCAATCTCAGCCTGCCAACATTACTATTTATGTCTATTTTCTTTTTTCTATCTGTAAGTCAATAATTAATCCATGCCAGCACATTACCACTATCCTGGATGTAGGTTTGCTTGCTGATCTGGAAGGTTCATTTTCAGAAGTTTCATCACCATACTAGGTAACATCTTCAGTGAGTCACTGAATGAAACACTGGTGGTTAGCCCATTTTCTATTTATATGTTTGAGTTTTATAGGGTTGGTGATGTCATTTCCAGTGGTGACATCATTTCCAGTGATGATGTCACTTCCTGTTCTTTTTCTCAGGAGATAGTAAATGGGATCCAAGTCAATGTGCTTGTTGACAAAGTTCTGGTTGTAATGCCAAGCTTCTAGGAATTCTTGTGCATGTCTCTGTTTGGGCTTGTCCTAGGATGGATGTGTTCTTCCAGTTGAGGTGGTGTCCTTCCTCATCCTTTTGTAAGGATACTAGTGAGAGTGGGTCATGTCATTTTGTGACTAATTGGTGTTCATGAATCCTGGTGGCAAGTTTTGAGTCCATTTGTCCAATGTAGTGTTGTTACAGTCCTTGCTTGGTATTTTTTAAAATGACATTAGTTTTGCTTGTTGGCTGTATTGGGTCTTTCAAGTTCATTAGCTGTTGTTTTAGTGTGTTTGTGGGTTTGTGGGCTACCATGATGCCAAGTGGTCTGAGTAGCCTGGTAATCATTTCCAAAATGTCTTTGATGTGGGGGAGAGTGGCTAGAGTTTGGATGTGGCTGGATGTTTTGTCTGTTTGTTTGGGTTTGTTGCTCAGTTTACAAGATAATTTAAAGGAAATCTTCAAGACCATCAGTCACACTCTTACTGGCATAAAATTCACTGAAAAGGAGGAAAACAAGAACAAACTGCCATTCCTAGATGTTGCAGTAGAGCAAACAGCCAATGGGGAACTTTAAACCAGCATCTACAGGAAAACAACACATACGGACCAAATATTGAACTACAGAAGCAATCATCCCAACATCTACAAACAAAGCTGTATTAGGACATTATTTCAATGAATCAACACACAATGCAGCACAGAGGAACTGTGCAGATTAGAGGAAATTCACCTATACAGTGTATTCCAAAAGAATGAGTACCCAATGAACACAATCCGCTGATTTCTCAGCAACAAACGCAAACAGAAAGACAAAACACATCCAGAAACCCGAGCCACTCACCCCCACATCAAAGACATTTTGGAAATGACTTCCAGACTACTCAGACCACTTGGCATCATGGTAGCCCACAAATCCACCTACACACTAAAACAGCAGTTAATGAACATGAAAGACCCGATACAGACAACAAGCAAAACTAATGTAATTTACAAAATACCTTGCAAGAACTATAACAAATACCACATTGGACAAATGGACAGAAAACTAGCTACCAGGATACACGAATATCAACTAGTCACAAAACGACATGACCCATCTTCACTGGTATCATTAAATACAGATGAGGAAGAACACCACTTCAACTGGGACAACACAACCATCCTAGGACAAGCCAAACAGAGACACGCACAAGAATTCCTAGAAGCATGGCATTCCAACCGGAACTCTGTCAACAAACACATTGACTTGCATCCCATTTATCATCCCCTGAGAAAAAGAACAGGAATTTAATCACCACTGGAAATGATGTCACCACAGGAAATGACATCACCAACCCTAGGAAACTCAAACACATAAATAGAAAACGAGCTATATCACCAGTGTTTCATTTGGAGACTCACTGAAAATGTTACCTAGTATGGTGACGAAACTTCTGAAAACACGCCTTCCAGATCAGCAAGCAAAACTACATCAAGAGCCTCAACCTCAGCTATAAATCTTCTCAAAACTCACTATTACCCCGAACCACTGTGCTTTATCTTCTTGAATCAGTCTCATGTGGAAGACTTAATCGAAAGACTTCTGAAAATCTCAGTATACTACATCCATTGGCTCTTCTTTATCAGTTTTGTTCATAACATCTTAAATCTTCAACAAGTTTATCAGACATTATTTTCCCAATCAGATCATTATGAAGCAGGTTGCTATACATTCCACCCTTTATATTAGATTTGAGTATTTTCACTCCTACTGTTAGCACTGTGGTTAGCACTGCTGCCTCACAGCGCCAGGGACCTGGGTTCAATTCCCGCCTCAGGCGACTGACTGTGTGGAGTTTGCACGTTCTCCCCGTGTCTGCGTGGGTTTCCTCCGGGTGCTCCGGTTTCCTCCCACAGTCCAAAGATGTGCGGGTCAGGTGAATTGGCCATGCTAAATTGCCCATAGTGTTAGGTAAGGGGTATATGTAGGGGTATGGGTGGGTTGCGCTTCGGCGGGTCGGTGTGGACTTGTTGGGCCGAAGGGCCTGTTTCCACACTGTAAGTCTAATCTAATCTGTTGTAAAGTTAGCAGGTCAGTAATTCCCAATTTTCTCTCTTGCTCCCTTTTAAATATGGAATAACATTTATTATGTTCCATTCAAGCCAGTGTGACGTAATTAGATTGGTGGAGCTTAATGTAGTGCTTAACATTAATTCTTTAGAATCATTACCTTATACAGCATAATATCTTGGTTTCTGGAGCATGATTTGCATCAGCCCATCTGCTCCTAATAAGAAATCAATGAAAATCTGGAGAGTGCTCAAAAGCAAGCGAACAGAATTCCAGCACTAAACACAAGAAGTTAAAAAACCTAACAAATTTTGCAACCTGACCCAATTGTAATCCACAGATGAATATCATGGTCTGAGCAGGGCTTGGTGGATCTGGGTGGGATGCTCTTCAGAGGATGAGTGCAGACATCAGGGTTGAATGACATCGATCGGCTCTGTAGGGACTCTATGATTCTACCTTGCTGGTCAGTGTATGGTTGTGGCCTGTACAATTCAACTTCAACAAATTCCTCTACAGATGTTGTAAGTCTGTTGACAGTTGCTCTAGAGAGTACATCTGCTATCGTTTGTAGCTTCCCTGTACATATTTGTTCTCACAAGTAAACATACAGCAGGCACAGCTCCCCTGTGTTTGTAGATGCTTCCTTGCTAATTCATTATTGTCTAACAGGGATGCCAATAGTATCCCTAATGGAGGTAATTTGAAAACCACACAGATGACTCATGTGACTGAGAGAACCACCTTTCCTATAATCGCTTTGTGTGTCTTCCTGTCTGGCGATGCAATGCCCTAGAGATATATTTCACTGGTTTATGATTCTCTTTTGTTTTTTTCTGAAATAGAACTGCTGCTAATAACTGAAGCTTCTACAGATTTGATAGTTGGAAAGGATAGATTGTGGTAGGTTAGAACATCTGTGGATGCCAGCATATGCTTGACCTTTTGGAAAGTATCTTCCTCACCCTTGTATCTTCCTGACCAATCACCTCAGCCATCTCTGGAAATCCTTTCAAGTCATGAAACTATTTTAGACTGGGAAAATCTTTACAGTTTTCACCTTCTGTGGGTCAGGCCTTATCCCAGCTTTGTCACCAATATGTCACAAGAAACCAATAGATTCCTTGGAAAATTTGTACTTTTTGTGTACCCTTCATCCTCTGAGGTTTTAAAACCAAAGGGACCATCCAGTTGTGCAACTCAATGATCCTCAGAATCAACATGTCATCCACACAGGCAGCTTATTGAAACAAATAAAATGTAGGCACAGGTCTAACACTGACTCTGGAGCACCCAGTGTCAAACCTTAGACTCATGACTCCTAGATCAATCAAATGATGTGTAACTTTCATTTGCTGTGAAACCGTGGTTAGAAACCGCTTATGGCATCACTTGGGCACTTTATAAACTTTATATTGCTGTCAGCTGTGGTTTCAGTGTACTGCAGTTACTTTTGAATCTGAAGATTGTAAGTTCAAATTGTAGATTAGCGATATAAGCACAAAATCCCAGCTGTCAGCCCAGGGAAATCATGAGGGAATTCTGCACCGCTGGGCTGTGTTAAACTGAAGCCCTGTCAGCGATCCCAAATGATTGTAAAGGAACAGCACCATGATTAGAAGAAGTGTGTGCATGTTTTCCCAAGTGTCCTAGATGATATTTTTGTTCAAATAACAGAACTAAAATTGCTTATCTGGATGTAATCACATTGTATTTTTTGGGACTTCAGTGTATGCAAATTGGCTGCTTAACTTCCAATATTACAATATTAGAGTCATAGAGATGTACAGCACAGAAACAGACCCTTCGGTCCAAACCATCAATGCTGGCCAGATATCATCTAGTCCCATTTGCCAGGACTTGGCCAATATCCCTCTAAACCCTTCCTATTCAGATACCCATCCAGATGCTTTTTAAATGCTGTAATTGTACTAACCTCCACCACTTCCTCAAGCAGCTCATTCCATACACACTCCACCCTCTGTGTGAAAAAGCTGCCCCTTGCGTCCTTTTAAATCTTTCCCCTCTCACCTTAAACTTATGCCCTCTAGCTCTGTACTCTCCCACCCCAGAGAAAAGATCTTGTCTATTTTCCCTATCCGTGCCCCTCATGATTTTATAAACCTCCATGCAGCACCATTTCAAAACACTTGATATCCTGTTAAGTGTTTTGGATGCTGGAATAGGGAAATAAATGCAGCCACCCATTTTCCCAAGAGCCCTGCGTACATCATTGAGCAGACCCCAGTTCTGTTATGCTGAATGTGTGTTACACTAGTCACAGTAAACAAGAACCCACAATATCCTGGTTGCTTAGTATAACTGCATTTCAAGGACAACTTCCTTTACAATATAGAAAGAAACAAAATTGAATTTCAGAAAGACTTTTCATTGCTATGTAGGAAATTGTTAACTCACAAATGGGAGTTTAATGGGATGTTCAAGCTGATCCCTCAGGAATTGAAGACCAAGGAAAAGTCTATTTAAAACCCATCAGAAGCTGGCACACAGAGACATCTCAACAGCTTTGAGACTTGGAAGATCTTGATAACCAAAGACCACCTGACTGGCACTTAGACATGTTGCAAAGTAAGTGTATTGGGAAGGAAGGAAGGCTGGGGCAGAATGGGCACGTAATGTATTTACGGGGCCCACCGGAGCACCCCAACTTCCACACTTGTACATCGGTGGGCTTTGGATTCTGTAAGGTGTTAAGGGCTGCCAACTTTATAGGCCTATCCATTTATTTTATAAAAGATCTTGTTGAAAAGATTTGCTTATCAGCTATTTTTAGAAAAACATACAATGAATGACATTCATTTGGCAAGTCAGGGCACTATAAGTATGGACATCAAGTAATTAAAGTTTGACAGAAAACATGTGATATCTCCATGGATGCATCCAACCAAAGTTGTCACCGATCCCCTACCTTCACTTGGCTGTTACAGTAACATTGGACACAATTGTAATAAGAGGATCTGGTCTGTTTTGAAGATGTGGCTCTCTCCTGAGTTGCTGATGTTTGCTCAACTGTTCTGGGAAAAGATGAGCAACATGAAATGTGTGTTTAGTGTGAAAAGTGATGGCTTATTCATCTTATGATCTCTTTTAACTTTTGTGATAAATCTGTTAATTTGGGATCATGACTTATGATAGACTGATAATATGCTATTGTTAGTTATGTTGGTTAATGTTGCTAATTGTTTTCATGAACGCATATCTGAGTGATAATTGGAGTTAATTAGAAATTTTATAATGAAGCTAATAATTTGTTCTGACATTGTGCATTTTTTAAAAATATTTTGGTTGTAAAAATTTCAATTAACTAGACAGTTTGATTTTATTTACGATAGAGAAACTTCTCTCATAAAGTTTTGGACAATTTATCGGATGCGATGCTTCGTATGACATTGAGATATTTCACCATTTATTGAGAATTCATTTCTCAAACAGTGGCATAGTGGTTAGCACTGCTGCCTCACAGTGCCAGAGACCCGGGTTCAATTCCCACCTCAGGCGACTGACTGTGTGGAGTTTGCACGTTCTCCCCATGTCTGCGTGGGTTTCCTTCGGGTGCTCCGGTTTCCTCCCACAGTCCAAAGATGTGCGGGTCAGGTGAATTGGCCATGCTAAATTGCCCGTAGTGTTAGGTAAGGGATAAATGTAGGGGTGTGGGTGGGTGGCGGGTCGGTGTGGACTTGTAGGGCCTAAGGGCCTGTTTCCACACTGTAAGTAATCTAATCTAATCTAATGACAGGTTTGGCGCAAAAGTTGGATTCAGTGAGAAGTAGATGCTTGTGTGTTTGTCTTTGGCAATACAAACTCAGTCAAGTGCTCAACTGTGCTACAGGATTTATCACGTTCTAATCAAAGGGTGTGATTTTGACATTTTAGATTTACTAAATAAAGTAGGCTTGAAGAATCTTCTTAAACTTGGGGAAAAAATCTGATGAGTTCATTATTTTACATTTGAAAATTAAGTACTGTTACTAAATTAATTGTATTCAGTTCTCTGAGACAGACGTTTTGGATTTTCTCCAGACACTTACGCAGATGATGGATACTTGCACTTCTGAGGGATTGCTGTATTGTTGGAGGTTCTGTCACAGATGGATTAAACAATACTACACTATGTCTTTAAAAAGGTCAGAGGAGTTCCTCTAGTGTCGTGGCCTATACCTAGTCATTTATTTAATTGCTGTTTGTGAGAATTACTGTGTAAGAGTTAATTACCATGTGGACTAGGAGAAAGTGAGGAATACAGATGCTGGAGATCAGAGTCAAAACGTGTGTTGCTGGAAAAGCACAGCAGATTAGGTAGCATCAGAGGAGCAGGAGAATCAACGATTCTAGCATGGACCCTTGAAACAAAAAGCTCATTCCGAATGGCTTACACTTGAAATGTCAATTCTCTGACTCTTCGGATACTGCCTGAACTCCTGTGATTTTCCAGCACCACACCTTTGACTCCTAATGACCATGTGTCCCACTTTACAGCAGTGACTGAACTACAACAAGTGTCTTCAACAGCTGTAAAGCACTTTAGGGTATTTTTGCATTTTTTTTCAATGAAAAGGTAATCAAATATTAATAGTTATGTTTTCCAGTTCCATTACAAATAATGTGAGAATTTATGCTTTTGCATTTCAGATGTAGGTTCACCTTTTGCTCTTGTGAAAGAAGCTATCTGATTTTTTTGACTGTTTTGATGAATGGTCTCAAAACTTTTGTCTTGCTTTAGGCCTAACACATTTGAGATTGTTGCACTGGATGGAGTGAGCACTGGAATTTTACAATTCTACACTGCCCAAGAGAGTGCTGACTGGGTGCGGGCAATATCAACCAATATTAATGATTTGACCCTGCAAAATGTAAGTCTCTTGGCTGAAAGCTTTACTGTAAATAATAATATAAATGTATGATCTCGGGTATAAAATATATTTAAGCTCTTCTTGCTAGGACAAACTAGAGTAAAGCTTGCTTCTGGAAGTCTGGATACACTCTTTGACCTAATCCTAGAACTGTAATTAAAGAGAAAGAAATGTATTTTATACCCGTGGTGTTGATTTAGGAAGATTAATCATCTGCATTTCCAGTTTAGCTTTGTCAAAAGTCTATTTTAGAATTGGTCCCTTGCAAGGGACAATCAAAAGATTTGGTCTTTTGTAAAATAATTGACACACTGAGAATAAATATAAAATAAATTGCATGACCAAGATAAGGTTCCATAAACATTGAAGAAAATTGCAAGTGGTGAAGAAGCCGAAGAAAGGACTTCCTCAAGGTCGTCACTTCTTTGCCATACACCCAGTGTATTGTATCTCAAAGCTTTTTGCTCTTACTTATTCTCCACTTTCATCACACATTCTAATTATTCACTTAAAAAGACATATAATCATTAATGTGCCTTCTATTTTCCTCCAGTTTTTCTTCCATTTTTGTTACTGATTCGCTTTTTGACATTTTCTTCAATTGAGCTATCTGTAATCTTGAATGGAAGGGAGATTGTGCAGGATAGATGCCCACTGACAATGAATATATATATCAACAATTTAAAGTAGTTTAAATAAAGCTACAAGAAAGGTGGAAAAACCAGTCTTGAATTCTATTGTCCGGACTGATGGATTCTTGTCTGGTAAATCTGTTGCATCTGCTGGTATATCTAATATATGATGGGCTTAGTTGATCAGATGAGTCTCTGGGCAGTCTAGTGGCTCTGTACAGTTTGGTGTTTCTATTTGGCTTTGTGGATTTTGAAGATCTTGTCTGATTTGGCTTAAGAGTTTTCAGTTTCAAGACCACTGCTTCCACACTTACACTGCCTTCCCAGACCATCCATAACCTCATCACCTCAGGGGATCTCCCATCCACCACCTTCAATCTTATAGTCCCACAACCCTGCACCGCCCGTTTCTACCTCCTGCCCAAGATCCACAAACCTGACTGCCCCAGCCGACCCATTGTCTCAGCCTGCTCTTGCCCCGCTGAACTCATCTCTGCATACCTCGACACGGTCCTGTCCCCCTTAGTCCAAGAACTCCCCACCAACGTTCGGGACACCACCCACGTCCTCCACCTCCTCCATGATTTTCGCTTCCCCGGTCCCCAACACCTTAACTTCACCATGGACATCCAATCCCTATTCATCTCCATCCCCCATCACGAAGAACTCAAAGCACTCCGCTTCTTCCTTTCCCGCTGTGCCAACCAGTACTCTTCCACTGACACCCTCCTTCGACTGACTGAACTGGTCCTCACTCTGAACAACTTCTCTTTCCAATCCTCCCACTTCCTCCAAACCAAAGGAGTAGCCATGGGCACCCCCATGGGCCCCAGCTATGCCTGCCTCTTCATAGGATGTGTGGAATAGTCCATCTTCTGCAGCTACACTGGCACCTTTTCGTCCACTACATCGTTGACTGTATCGGTGCTGCCTCGTGCTCCCACGAGGAGGTTGAACATTTCATCCATTTTACCAACACCTCCCACCCTGACCTCAAATTTATCTGGACTGTCTCAGACTCCTCCCTCCCCTTCCTAGACCTCTCCATTTCTATCTCGGGCGACCGAATCAACACAGACATTTACTAGAAACCGACTGACTCACACAGCTACCTAGATTACACCTCCTCCCACCCCGCCCCCTATAAAAACGCCATCTCATATTCCCAATTCCTTCGTCTTCGCTGCATCTGCTCCCAGGAGGACCAGTTCCAATACCGAACAACCCAGATGGCCTCCTTCTTCAAAGACTGCAATTTCCCCACAGACGTGATCGACAATGCTCTCCACCGCATCTCCTCCACTTCCTGCTCCTCCGCCCTTGAGCCCCGCTCCTCCAATTGCCACCAGGACAAAACCCCACTGGTCTTCACCTACCACCCCACCAATCTCCATATACAACGTATCATTCGTCGTCATTTCCGCCACCTCCAAATGGACCCCACCACCAGGGATATATTTCCCTCCCCTCCCCTATCAGTGTTCCAAAAAGACCACTCCCTCCGTGACTCCCTCGTCAGTTACAAACCCCCACCAACTCAACCTCCACTCCCGGCACCTTCCCCTGCAACCGCAAGAAATGCAAAACTTACACCCACACTTCCCCCTTTACTTCCGTCCAAGGCCCCAAGGGATCCTTCCATATCCACCACAAATTCACTTGCACCTCCACACACATCGTTTACTGCATCCGCTGCACCTGATGTGGCCTCCTCTATATTGGGGAGACAGGCCACCTACTTGCGGAAAATTTCAGAGAACATCTCTGGGATACCCAGACCAATCAACCCAACCACCCCATGGCTCAACACTTCAATTCCACCTCCCACTCCACCAAGGACATGCAGGTCCTTGGACTCCTCCATCGCTAGACCATAGCAATACGACGGCAAGAGGAAGAGTGCCTCATCTTCCGCCTAGGAACCTTCCAACCACAAGGGATGAACTCAGATTTCTCCAGTTTCCTCATTTCCCCTCTCCCCCCCCCCCACGTTGTCTCAGTCCCAACCCTCGAACTCAGCACCACCTTCCTAACCTGCAATCTTCTTCCAGACCTCTCCGCCCCCACCCCCACTCTGGCTTATCACCCTCACCTTATCACTCTCACCTTAACCTCCTTCCACCTATCGCATTTCCAATGCCTCTCCCCCAAGTCCCTCTTCCCTACCTTTATCTTAGGCTGCTTGGCACACTTTTCTCATTCCTGAAGAAGGGCTCATGCCCGAAACGTCAATTCTCCTGCTCCTTGGATGCTGCCTGACCTGCTGCACTTTTCCAGCAACACATTTTCAGCTCTGATCTCCAACATCTGCAGTCCTCACTTTCTCCCATCATTAAGGTAATCCAAGCATTCTTGTCTTTAGTCTTGAGCATTATTATGCTTTGCCTTTAAGGCTCAATAAAATGTCAAAGACCAGATTGAAAGTTAGGGATTACTGTTGATGATTTTGCTGCACCAATATGTTAACTGTGTCCTGGACTAAATTAATAGAAATTTTAATCAATTTAATATATACAGGCAACTTCTCAAGTAATGGAGAAAGGAATATAATAGCAGTACATAAAACATGTGTGCAATAAAATGGTGATATCAAACTTTACAAACTTTTCCAGTTGATCAAAAATGGAGTTTGGGAAATATTTTGAGAAATGTTTTGATGTTTCTTGAATATATCAGTATTAATGATCCTTTTCCATATATTATTTTAAATGTACAGATGAAAATGGCCAATAAATGCTGTCCTTCAAATGATCAGGTAGGATGCCTCTCCTTTGGAGAAAAAGTCATATATGAAAACATGTCTCCGTATAAGAAATATATTTTCTCCGTCAGAACTAAAGGAGTAAAAAGGATATGAAGAGTTGCTAGCTGATAAGAGCAATGTGATGGCAAAATCTATTTCATAATTGTGACCAAATGAAGGGTGGCTGGAATTTGAACATGTGTGCAGGTTAAATTTAAAGGAATTGTTTGTGCATTATTTAGTATTTGCACTCATAGCAAACCTTGTTTAAATAATGTTTAGACTTCAATCATGTTTGAGATGAAGAATTTGAAAGGTATTATTGCTGTCACTTCCTTGGTTATTGAGATCTGTATCATGGCTACTCACTCGGAAGCACTAATTTATTTATTTTATTGTGTTTGCATATTTTATAATTAATGGCTATTTATAGCCAGGGGTGTTTTAATGAATTCATACACTTTATCTTCCTTTTATAATCCATACTGCAAATTGCAAACAGTCCTCAAGTAAAGGGAAACTGCATTTGTTCTAGTCTGATATATTGTATTTGTTTCTTAAGGTAATCTACCTTTTTTTTCCATGGGGAATTAAACAGTAGTTTGTTTGGCATTATGGACTTAAATAAATAAAATAAGGACACAGCAGTTCAAAAATCGCTCAAAGGTATTGTGAAATAAGTTTCAACCTAATGTATAGCAGCAGATTTTTATTTATCTCTTACATTTCTGATCTCTAATCTCTCATTTATACAAATATTCACTTTCTGTTATCACTTTTTTCCAATGGAGTTCTGGATAAGATTGGTATTTACAAAACATAAAATAAATTGATTCCCTTCAGTCAATTGTCAGATTCAAACATAGACTTGAACAATAAAATAGAGAATTGATATAAAAGTCTATCGCTGAACAAGAGATCCAATAGATAAATAAGGGAAGTTAAGCTAAAATTTATCTTTTATAAATTATCTTGCTGCATAATTTAGTCAATTAGAAACATAATAATACTGAATGCCATCTTGGCTGATAAAATTACTGTAGGTCCAAAAATTGCAAATGATGTTTATAACAGTAATTACCATAATCAGGTAAAAAATATATTAGAGAAGCACTTTCGTCAACTTTAGGAATAGCTTCCCATCAAGCTTTAACTTGACACTTGAACCTTAATTGTTTCTTATCCATTACTTTACTTTGCTTTGAGTAGCATAACTTCCTCATGTCTATTTCCTGGAAGGTCTTCATTCCCTGAACTCTCTCTGCATGATTTGATACTTTATTCCACAATTTCACTCCTCTTTCTCCTCATGAAAATATTGACTTCTAATTTCACGCCTGTTAGACATTTTCTAAAATATCACCAAGTGAATGTTAGCAATTGACCATAGCCGCATTAACACAACCTACCCATCTTTTAAAGTTCTGATCATTAGCAGGGCCGTGGTTGAGTTTGTCTTATTGGACCAGAAGTATTGACAATTATTATTCTAATTACCATTGGATGTCAAGGGTCTTCCAGGTCTGAAGTACAATATTATCACAAACATTGCTAGCTTGAACATTTTGCTGGTTTCTTTTATTTATTTGTTATTCTATTGACCATTAATGGCACAGGTTAAACTAAAATCTTATAATTATACTTGTTTACATTCTAACTTTTTGAAAATTATGGATCCAACTTTTTCCATCCAACAAAGTTTGTTATAGTCTATTCTCAAAGTGAAAAATCTCTTGCCATCTCCTCATATGGCGGCACAGTGGCTCAGTGATTAGCACTGCTGCCTCACAGCACCAGGGATCTGGGTTTGATTCCAGCCTCGGGCAAGTGGCTGTGTGGAGTTTGCACATTCTCCCTGTGTCTGCGTGGGTTTCCTCCGGGTACTCCAGTTTCCTCCCACAATCCAAAGATGTGCATGTTAGATGAGTTGACCACACTAAATTGTCCACAGTGTGTAGGGATGTGTAGGCTAGGTGCATTTGTCAGGGGTAACTGTAGAGCAAGAGGGTAGGGGAATGGATCTGAGCAGGCTACTCTTCGGAGGGTCAGTGTAGACTTGTTTTCACACTGTAGCGATTCTATGATTTGCTGTAACACCTATAGCCAGTTATTAAGAGGGTAAAGAAATGTGAATCAGTGTATGACGGTTTGGCAATTATTATTTGCATTTGCAGATATGGCCAAAATGGAGGCTAAGATAAAAAATATTGTCAGAGAATTGCTATAGTGCTTCTTTTCATCTCCACAAAAACAGACAATTAAGTTACACAAAGCTAGCTGTCATGTAAAACATTTCATTCCTGGCCTGTATGTCATCTTATCATCAATACTGCTATGCTCCACTTATTTGCATGTTAGTCAGACATCCAAGAGTAATGACTTGGAAAGTTTTAGTACCCTTCAAACTATCTATCTTTACACTCGGAGAATGAGGTCAGCTTCATATCACGATGTTGTGACCTAATTGAAGTTTAACATTCTTTCAAAAAATCAAAGGAATATTCAGAATATTAAATGGAAAATGTAGAACAAGCAAAGGCCATTTGAAGCTTCTTTTCAGAGGTTTCACTGAATGAGAGAGGCAGCAAAAAACTTCTAAGGGTATAAAATTGTGGATTTTGGTCTGGATTTTAATACCTTGTCGAAGTTTCAGTTCGATATTACATCTGTACCATTTAATCAGTTTTATTCATTAGTTGATACCTTCATACTCTTGTCATATCCCATAAATTTTCTTACCTGCTGTGCTTATGCATATCTCTATAAATTGCTGTCACATTACCCATATTTTTTACCCTGGTCTTTATTAAAAGGATTAATGAACATTAATCAACAATCAACTGCACTTTTCCTTAGAACTCTATTGCACACAATCTGTGGAATTCTAATCCAGACTCTTTGTTTGAGACTTGTTAATTTTGGACAAGTATCCTTTGTCTCTGTGAGTAGTGTCAAAGTCACATAACCTGTTTGCTAGCAAAGTATCATTGAATTTTAAAACTTTTTCTCCAGTAAAACAAGCTCCACTTTCCATATGTATCTCCATAATTTACAGCCCCATTTCGAAAAGGATCACCTTCAATCTTCTTGAGATTGCAAACAACATTCTTCATATGAGTTCAGAACTGGGTGTAATTGAAAGTGACATCTTTTGAAAAAGTTCTACAATGAAAGAAGCTCCGAAATGTGTGATTTCAATTTAAAGTACTGCTGCCCAGAGACGAAACATAAAACCAGAATATTAAATATCATTTTTCTGACTGGGATTGAGTCAGATCTTTCCCTCTATTGGAGACTTCCAGCAACATCATTTGACTAACAACAGCTCAGAATGATTTGATTATGAATAGCCCATTAAGCTAAATTGTTCAACCCAAGCAAACAGTATCGAAACTCGAGATATGCACATCCCTAACTTATTGTGCGGTTTTCAGTGTCCCTGCATGTCCAGAGCTATTGTCAAACCAGTGTGGTAACTGCTAGCAGTGTGAACAGCCTGAATGATTAGATTAGATTACTTACAGCATGGAAACAGGCCCTTCAGCCCAACAAGTCCGCATCAACCCGCCGAAACGCAACCCATCCAGACCCATTCCCCTACATTTACCCCTTCACCTAACACTACGGGCAATTTAGCATGGCCAATTCACCTAACCTGCACATTTTTGGACTGTGGGAGGAAACCCATGCAGACACAGGGAGAATGTATAAACTCTGCCTGAGGCAGGAATTGAAGCCAGGTATCTGGCGCTGTGAGGCAACAGTGCTAACCACTGAGCCACCGTGCTGAGGCTCTTGTTTCCAACAGAATTACAGCATTATATAATATAATGAAAATCTCATGAGGTTACTGTTTTCACTTAGTAATTTTGAGCAAACATCACTTTAAAAGTGCCCACTCTTCCTTTGTGAAAAATATCTGCAATTTATGTAAACGTGAAATGCGCGATACATGAAATCACCAGTTGTTATAACCTTCAATCTACAAATATTGGATGGCCAAAATATGTATGGGTTTATTCATTTCAGAATTTGTATCTCTATCTCAAAACAACAAGGAAAACTAAGTCATTCTTTGCTGTGATAGCTTTCTGACTGTAGCTTTTAAAATATCCTAAAGTTGCTGGCTAGTCTCTTTTTTATGCATAAAGCAAAAATTAAATGTAAAGTGACATTGAACCTGCAATGCTGTGCATTCTGTGAGTAAGCTGCCAATTCTGAAGAATATTTTGAGTTTACTGAGGCTATCCTTGTTGTGCCTTTGTAGCAATGGAGGCTGTCATTCGAAATTGGATTCAAATCCTCATAATGCCACACCGAACACTTTTCAGTGTTGATACCTCGATAATCCAGTTGAGCAATTTCCTACCTGATTTAGACATAATGACCGCACAGAGTCCTTGAAGAGGTTTCATTACAAAATTAATGACTTTGTGTGCAAGAATCATAAAAAAATACTGTGTTTTGATTTTGAGGATTGACTTTTCAATTTTCTAAGGTTTTCCTCTGCAGATAATTCACATGGGGTGGGTGAGTGAGAAGCTGCTAGGAGCTGAATCCAATCAGCTTTACAAGTGCAAGTTTCTGGGACTGAAAGGTTCTTCTCTACACATATTCAATGCTCCACCGGTAAGAGGCTGAAATTTTTTAATATTGTGCAGGTTTTTCTTCTTTTAGCTCATTACTTTGCTCCTGGGTTTTATTTAGAATAATTAACCCACCTTAAAATTAAAGGAGTACATGTTAAACGTTCCTAATTTCTCACCATGTTCCCATGTATGGTAAGCTTATCTTCCAGGCATTTAACAACACAGTGTTAGGGTGCATCATTGATTTGTTCAGTCAGTGGTCCGGTTGCAAATTTAAGTAGTATAGCAGAATATCAAACAACTCAAAAACAATTGAATCGGATTAGATATTTGCACTATCCATGTCCATTAAGATGTCAAAAACTGAAATTGTTGGAAACTAAGTCTTGGAAAGCAAGTCTGGCAATATCTGTGGAGAGAAAACAGAATTAAAATTTCAGATCTATTAAGCTGTCTTCGGAGGATTTTTTTTCATCCACTTAGATGTCATTGGCTCATCTTTGACTCAGAAGATGGTGACTTCAAGGCTACAACTGAATGTATAATTTAGGTTAGCACTCCAATGAAGCAAATAAAGAGTGTTGCATTGTCAATGCAGTCATCATTGGATGTTATGGATATAAAATACCTCATAGCATTATTTTGAACCAAAAAACTCTCTGGTGTCCTGACCAATATTTATCTGTTCAACAAATATCAATAAAATCAGATTATCTGATCATTTAATCTCATTTCTGTTTATGGAATCTTGATGAGCACATATTGGTTGTCAAGTTTTCCAATGTTACAAATCAATAACTACCACTCCAGAATGCTTCTTTGATATATGTTTGTCATCTCCTGGTGACACAGAAAGTTGTAGTTAGAATATTTAAAAGACATTTGGTTGCGTATATGAATGGGAAGGGTCCAGAGGGAGATGGGCCAAATGCTGGCAAATGGGGCTAGATTAATTTTGGATACTTGGTCAGCATGGACAAGTTGGACCAAAGAGTCTGCATGATTAATTTATTCCATTTGTTCAGAATCACATGACTTTTGTAAGGTAATAGAAAGCAAAGTACTGCATTTGCTACAGATCTGGAACAAAATCAATAATTTCGGCAGGAATTCAGTAAGTCTGGCAGTGTCCGTGGGAAGAAAACAGAGGTAATGTTTAGAGTCAAGTAATTCTTCATCAGAACTGTTATCAGCTGGGAAAATATGGCATTTATTGCTGAAGTTGGATTAGGAGGGGAAGGGATGAGGTGAGCTGGCAAGTGGAGACAGAGCTCAGTGAGAGAAATGTGAAAGGGATAGGCAAATGCAGAGATAATGTATAGCATGTCAGAGTAGGAAAAAAGCTGAATAATTGAGAATAAGAGCTAAGAGCAGGAAGAAATAAGTGAGATATACTGAAAGCAACCCATATAAAGTAATCTGTAAACAAAATATGCTGGAGATCACAGTGGGTCAGGCAGCATCAATGGACAGAAAGCCAAGTAACCTCAGCCTCAGCTCTGATAAAGAGTCATCTAGACCTGAAATGTTAGCTTACTTTCTCTCCATGGATGCTGCCTGACCCACTGTGATCTCTAACATCTTTTGTTTTCAGTACAGATTTCAGCATCTGCATTAATTTGTACCTCCAGATACTGTGAGAATGGGCCCAAGAATACATGAGAATGGGCTACTGTACCAAAAACACATCTTTTCCTCAACTTTGGTAACCATAGTTTGTACAAGTTTAAACATTTTCTCACTGGCCTTTAGATTATGACTAGGATTTTCCGCAGCACAGCCTGCATCGGCTTCTGATGTCTTTTATTCAAAACTATCATTTTCTAGTGGAATTACTTATCTCACTCTTCTTTTTCTTTTTCTCTTTGAAATTTAAATTCCACTTCTGTTAACTCTCTTTCTTTGTCTTTCTCTTTTCTCTGCCATCAAATATTATAAATTCAGTTTGTTTTTTAGTCTCAATATCAAATTCTATTCTTTTAAAACCCATTCTATCTCAAGCTGGTACATTCTTCCCTCACGTCATAGAGCTGTACAGCATAGAAACAGCCTGTTCGGTCTAACTCATCCATTCTAACCAGATATCCTACATTAATGTATTCTCATTTGCCAGCACTTGGCTCATGTCCCTCTAAACCTTTTCTATCCATATACCCATCCAGATGTCTGTTAATGTTGCAATTGTACCAGCCTCCACCACTGCCTCTGGCAGCTCATTCCATACATGCACCACTCTCTGTGTGAAAACATTGTTCCTCAGATCCCTTTTATAAATCTTTTGCCTCTCCCTTAAATCTATGTTCTCTGGTTGGACACCTCTAACCTGAGAAAAAAGACCTTGGCTAGCCACTCTATCCATGCCCCTCATGATTTTATTAACCTCTATAGGGTCACCTCTGATCCAGAAAAAAAAGTCCCAACCTCTTCAGCCTCTCCCTTCAGCTCAGACCCTCCAATCCCGGCAACTTCCTTGTAATTCTTTCCTGAGCCCTTTCAAGTTTCACAACAATTGTCCTATAGCAGAGAGGCCAGAATTCAATGCGGAATTCCAAAAGTGGCCTAACCTACAGCTGCAATATGCCAACCCAACTCCTATACTCCATGAACTGACCAATGAAAACAAGTGTACCAAATGCCGCCTTCACTACCCTGGTCATATGTGACTCCACCTTCAACGAATTATGCACCTGCATCCCAAGGTCACTTTGTTCGGTAATACTCCCCAGTGCATAAGTCCTGCCTTATCCATTTTACATTGTCCTTCTTTCAAAATATCTTGACCATGAACCTAAAACTTTGTCATGACTCACTCGGATAGTGTGCTTGAAATTGAATTAGAATTAGAATCTTTACAGTGTGGAAACAGATCATTTGGCCCAACAAGTCCACATCAACCCTCCAAAGAGTAACCAAGCCAGACCCATTCCCTGACTATTCAGCATTACCCCAGACTAATTCACCTAATCTACACATCTCTGAACACCATGGTCAAATTAGCATGGCCAATTCACCTAACCTACACATCTTTGGATTGTGGGAGGAAACGCACACAGATACAGGGAGAATATACAAGCTCCACACAGACAGTCACCCGAGGCTGGAATTGAATCTGGATCCCTGGTGCTGTGAGGCAACAGTGCTAACCACTTAGCCACTGTGCTGCCCTTCCTTATCCTGGAGTCACCAAGAATAAGAAGATTTAATCAAACTACCAAATTTGCTTCTGAATGAGTGTTATGCAGGATGAATACAAACTACACCAACATCCTTCAGTAAAAGTAAAAATCAGTATGTTTATTGGAACAAGCTTAACTTCAGTAAGAACAATAAAATGAAAGAATCTATAACATTTGCATCTGAAACTTCACCTTTTTTAAAATTCTCACACACAAAACTCATAATGAGTGGAGGAAAAAGAAATAGTCAGCCAAATACAATTCTTTACCGCCAACCAAAAACACAAAGCTAGATGGAGTGTTTCACAATCTTGGTGATCCTTCAATGATGACTCAATGTTGTCTGCACACTGACGATCAGTCCTCAGTTCAGTGGTTAATTAGTTGGATTCAGGGCCTGTCTTTTTCCATTGGATTTTAGAATTTTACATTTCTTCATCTCCGAATGTAATTTTTCTGATCTTTTGACAGACAATTAGGAAGTGTAACTTTCCAGCAAAAAGTGAAAGAGGGTTGAAATAGCTCTACAGAAGCTGGCATCCTGTCACCAAATCATGCTTATTTACTTGTGGAGAGTCTGTGAAATTGGCCCAGACCCCTCAGAGATAGCTATCAGAATGAACAGGATGTCTGACACTGCTGTTTCGTTCTGTCAGCCTGGGGTCCCTGATTGGGGCAGTACATATGGTCCAATCAGGGATGTCGTCTCTGAGGTCCACCTGGATGACCACTTTACAATCATTACAAGATAGTTGCAACCTGCTCCAGGAGGTTTCCTCACTTATTAGTTTTCATTCCTCTTTCAGATTCTGTGTTAAACTGCAGCCTGACCAATCAGAGGCGTGTTTCTATTGCTAATCTCTTCGTGACCCCTATAACAAATGAAACTAGTTCATCTGGATTCAAATTAATATTGCTTGTTTTTACAAATTGTGGAAAATTTCTTCCACATTCTTCTCTTTTTGAAAACGTAATGTCCATTTTTCTCATTTTTAAGCCATTGTTCAAAAATAGGAATACATGGACTCTTACAAAGATATTGTACTAAAACATCAAGGAGCAGAGATGATTCTCGAAAATGAGCAATTGGGTTTTAGAATGCGGTGTCTGTAGGGGTGGTGGAAATGGTTTTAGGGAAATTGGTACACATTAAACAAAGATACAAATTAAGGTCAAGGGGAAATAATAGGAGATTGGGACACAGTGGAGAGCATTGTGTAGGACTGCCATTGTAGGACAACTCAAAATGAATTAACAAATCACAAAACCACACCTATTTAGCATCAACTTCTTCAGTTTGAATGCTTCCAAAGCCCCATCCTTTTCCCATTAAATCAATGCCAGCTACAATTGTGCTGCTTATTGACCAGAAGCAGTGAGGTATTGTATGAATGACACTTTATCTGCTGATGTGCTCACAACCCAATAAATTCACCATCCTGGCTACTTTGAAGGGTTGGTATGGCTACTTGCATATCAGAATCATTTTTTGGCCAGGACAAACAAGATGGGTTAAATAATATCTTTCTGTATCCAATATTTTCTAAGTTAAAAATCACACAACACCAGGTTATAGTCCAACAAGTTTATTTGGAAGCACTAGCTTTTGGAGCACTGCTCCTTCGTCAGGTGACTGATTTTTAATTTTGTACGCCCCAGTCCAACACCGGCACCACCAAATCAAAACATTTTCTAAGTTTCTATCTTTTCAACCTCACTTAATATCCTCTAATCCTATTCACAATTCTACACTGGCACCCTATTCACTGCATTTGATTTTTCTCTCATTGCTACTGTGTCCAGTAGATCAAAAGTATTGAATTAATCACGTTACTTGGTGACAGACTTGCTACAAAATATCAATGGTTAATTAAGGGCCCAAAAAACAAATTGTGATAAAATGCATCCGATTTAAGAGTTGAATTTAAGAGTTACCCAGTCTACAACAAGCCAGTTTTTAAATTGCATAGCACTAACTGGATAATTCACAACTGAGCCATAATTTTGTCCACGACATTATAATTTTAACAGTTTTTTTTATTTATATAGGTCAGCATTCGTGACTGGCTGTGGGCTGAAAAAATCTACAACCTCTGTGAGATTCTTTGTAAAGTTCACAAGGTAACTCTCTTTGTTTAGCAATGAAATCAAACTATTCAGGCAAAAATGCAGAGCATTGAATAACCGGCTAAAATTTATATCTTGGATGAGTTAGACATATATTGTGTGCAGCAATTGAAATATGAAAATTAGAAGGTTTCATGTTTTGGCTGTTCAGTTGCTGTATTTTTACTTCTGAGTCACAAGGGCACAGGATCAGTGATCCAGGTTTGAACACCACTCCTACAGTGTTGCATTGTAGGAGGTGCTATTGTACTGATGAAAGTTTAAACTACTTATTTGCTCTGGCTATTAAAATCTTTAGTTTTGAGATGGTGGGTTAGCATTTTATAAGAAAATGATGAAATTGTTTAAAAGATCAAAATTGATGACATTTTGAAGACCGAATGATGTATATGGGAGCTTCTATCTCTGTGATTATCCATGTACATTTAGTCATTTTATGCAATTGCAGCCATACTTTGTCCAATGTTGAAAAAAAAGGCCTTTCCTTGATAAAGAAACCCAGGTACTATTTTGCTCAACTCATTAGATTGTTTTTAATGAAAGAGCTCAGGCAGGTTCATGAATAGAACTTACATCCCTGACATTGTTTGACCACTAAAGATAAGAGGAAAAGGTATCAATCACATTTAAGCTTAAGGTTTCCTCCGGGCGCTCAGGTTTCCTCCCACAATCCAAAAGATGTGCAGGTCAGGTGAATTGGCCATGCTAAATTGCCCAAAGTGTTAGGTGCATTGGTCAGGAGTAAATTTAGGGTAGGGGAATGGCTGTGTTACTCTTCAGAGGGTTGATGTGGACTTGTTGGGCTGAAGGACCTGTTTCCATACTGTAGGGAATTCAATCTAATCTAATAAATATACAGTGCATACATTGATAATGCCTTAAAATGCTTTTCTGCAAATTTTAGATCCAATAGTTACACATTTTACCTGTTGCAAACTTAACTATTCACATAATCTTTTAGGCTATAATTACATTCTCCGACCATGTGGTGATGGTACAGAGCATAAATTTTATTTTCCCTGGATCTTCAGCCTGTAATGCAGTAAAACATCTGTGTTTCAACCAGCTGTACCTCTGATTCCCAAATTGTCTAAAGTTTTGTGGTTGAACAATAAACAGTAATATCATATAAATGTTGTATAAAAATAAGGATGAGATAAACATCTATAAATAGGAACTAAATTATGCCCAGGTACTCTTTGCAATCTTCTTGCCTGTTGACAGTACTTCACCTGAAGGACACATTTTTTTTGTCACTTGTGAGTGATGCCATAGATGGTTCATCAGTATTTCAAATGTTATTTCCAAAGTGGTATGTATTGTTGTGGCAGTCATTCTCCTTGTAATATAATGGTATGAGTCTTGGTGATTAACCCTGTTTTAGGCATTGTCTGATGTAGCTCAGGAGCCACACTCTGACATGTATTTGCATATACTCTTTTGCATTTGCTGCAGAGGAAGTCAGTGGGTTAACAGTGTGCAATTCATTGGCTCTTCAAATGCCTTTCCAGTCAGCCTCCAAAGATCACAACAATCAGCAACTGACTCCCAGTCATCATATCTTACTTGCAGGTGTCATTGTAGAGGAGGTGTGCACTCAGGAGACCTAGTGACTAATTCACCATTCAGAAGCCATTATCTATCCAATGAATAGGGCAAAGATAGTGCACATGTTGTTGACTTAGCCATATCTGCTGTTGTTTAAGATAAATATGTAAACATAGCAAATGAAATCACTTTTTTGAACAAAGATTGTAAACACTTTGCTTCTAAGTATCATTGATAATATGGTTGACTCAAATTCTTTTGAAAAACTAGAAATGCATTTCCATTTTGGGTGAAATAAGTAATCCAGTGCAAATTGAATTCAAAATTGTTCTAGTTCAAGATTTGTGTCTTTAAAAATTTCTTGTTTATACTTGACTGTTCTAATATTGTGCAGTTTTATTAATATAACTTAGGTTATCACCAAAAAAAAACTAATTTTTTTTTAGATTAGACTTACAGTGTGGAAACAGGCCCTTCGGCCCAACAAGTCCACACCGACCCGCCGAAGCGCAACCCACCCATACCCCTACATTTACCCCTTACCGAACACTACGGGCAATTTTAGCTTGGCCAATTCACCTGACCCGCACATCTTTGGACTGTGGGAGGAAACCGGAGCACCCGGAGGAAACCCACGCAGACACGGGGAGAACGTGCAAACTCCACACAGTCAGTCGCCTGAGTCGGGAATTGAACCCGGGTCTACAGGCGCTGTGAGGCAGCAGTGCTAACCACTGTGCCACCGTGCCGCCCAAAATCTTCCCTGCGAATTAATTGGTTTTAAAAAGTAACATTTATTTTAAAATAAACTATGCAGCATCACTCATTAGTTGCATTTGCATATGATGGTGAGTTTTTTTAATAAATTGAATATTCTTTAATTTCAAAGATTTAAAAGGTGCAAATTAGTGCCACTGTATTTGAAGAAAAACTTGATATTAGGATCTTCCTTGAAGGCCCATAATGGGGTGTGAATAGCAGAAATTTGTCAAGGTGATTAACTTATTTGGGAGGGTAGGATTAGTTTTGTAGCCAAGACTAACTTCCAGAAAATGGGGTTTAAAATGCAAAACATCAATGAAGTGTGAATGGGGCTAGATGTAATCTGTGCCTGAAATTCATCTTTTTGCAATAACCTCCCTATCAAATCACCTAAAACAGATCTTTTCCTTTGAACTCAGTTAAAAAAGACAGACAACAAACTGAATGCTTCCTTAAATTTATTTGCATTCAAATCTCATTTACATGATTTATATTTGAATTTGTATTGAATTTATTGTCACGTGTACTGAGGCACAGTGAAAAGCTTTGTCTTGTGAGCAATACAGGCAGATCACAGAGTTAAATATCATCGATAAGTAAATAAGTAAACAGCCGCAAAAAACAAAACACAGGTATAAGTGAATGCTAGGAGTTTGAGAGTCCATTCACTATTCTATGTCGAGGACAAAATCAAATCTACACTTTAAATGTTTTGTACAAAAAGTTACAACTGCTGCTCATTTTGAAATACTCCTATTCTATGTTTGCCATTCAATGAACATTGGACATTCATTTCCTTGGTGTAATTCTAGAAAATTAATCTGATTGACAGCCTTTCTGTTCCAGTTAATCTGACATTTGGTTATACATTATTAAACTCAAGATAGTTAACTAAATTTGTATTCCTTAATGTTTAACAAATTATTTCATAATATAATGAGATTGATGAACAAATTAAGTTTGTGCACCATGAAAGTGCTTTTAATTTCCCTTCTGACATTACATTTTTCAAATATGCGCTTGCACATTGAGACCATATCAACCATACTTTAGAGAAGCACATATGTTTGAAACAGAATACTTTTAGGATACTTCATTATGCTGCAATTTTCTTAAAGAAATGTTTCCCCATAATCTTTGGTTAGCAATGGCTATTTAAAGTGTATTCTAGACATTATCTGTCTCAGGTTAAATGGCTTGAAGATAATCTACTGCAGAATATTTTACAGCTCTGGCTTGCTGATGAATGCTGGCTTCAAGCAAACTTATGTTTAGGTCTTCATCAGGACTGTGAGCTTCAAGACCAGAGGCCGTACGGTTTCAGTGTTCTGGCGGGTCAAGGCGAGAACCATTATTTCTGTGTTGAGATGGGCAGCGACCTTGCAGTGTGGGAGAAAACCTTCCAGAGAGCAATTTTTATGGAAGTCCAGAGAGCAGGAGTAAGTAAGATTATATGAACTCGCTGTATGTGGTTATTACTTACATTCCAACAAAACCATGATTGCTATCAAGGAAGGTGCATATGATGAAGTCTCCAAGCTTTGCTCATTGACAGCGATATGTGCACAATATGATTTTGTAATTCAAAATCCAGCAAATGCTTATAATCAGTGGTAAGGTGTAAAAATACTAGAAGTGCTTATTTTCTGGAAAATAGGTATGTACTGTGAGGAGTATTCACATGGATATTGTCTCTGTGGTTCTAGAGAAATCATTTCACAAAAGTGATTTTTTTCATCAAAACTGGTTAATTCCACATTAACAGATCAGACACATGAAAATCTAACTTCTAATCATTTAACCTTAGATATAGAAATTTTTGACTCAATTATTTAATTAAACATATTTTGGATAACTACAACTTCAACCTAATATGGAAAATGTAAAATAACTCCAGTGACTGCAGACAACTATACCTAAAACCAGTTTTTTTGTTTTCCTTCACTTTATTATTGTGGAAGGTCTGTTGTACATGGCTTTTTATTTCTTTTATTTTCTATTTTTTTTCCCCTAAGAATCTATACCTCGGTACATTTGTACCCAAGATAGTGCAGTAAGTGACGACTTGTAAACTTTGCACTGCACTTAAGAGTGAAGCTAATTCTAATTTTAATTCACTCTGCATTCTTTTCTTGACTTCACATTTTGTATTATGTTTACTGAAGGAATGAAAAATAAATATCGAGTTATCCACTAATGAACACAATAACACTTGTGCAATAAGTATTTGTAAAAGGAAAAACTGGAGATCTCCATTATGCATACTGAATCCAGTCCTGTTAATATGCTACAGTATCAAATCTAAGATTTAGAAAAAGATTTCTTATGCTTTTTTGCAAACTGAGATCTTCCTCACTGGCATAGTCACTGCACAGTGCTGTACTATGAGATGAAAGATGATAATCAGAGACTGATGTGTTGTCATATTATTGTGGATGCAGTGCAAACATCACAAATATCTTTCAGTTCTTTCAGTTTTTATTTAGTATCAAAAATATCAGTTTGTTGTTACATAAGTAAAGGAGGGCAAACAATGAATTTGAATATAGATTAGAAGCTTTTCTAGTGTTTAAAATATACATTATCATTGTACTTGCATTAGCTTTTCCAATTATTAATAAATAATCTGACAGGATATGCAGTTGATTTAATGATAACTCACTGCAAGAAGATATCCAATGCATATCAAGGTGGAGGGAGACCAACAACGGAGTCAGACAGTATAGGGGTAAGTGGAGTTGAAGCCACAATCAGATCAGCAATGATTTTATTGATTTGGAAAACAGGCTTCACGGGCTAAATAGCTTATTCCTCTCCTAATTTATATGCTTTATATTGTGTGTTTAGAACTGGATTTCCACACAGTAAGGACCATTAATGCAACAAATATTCTTGTTGTTCTTGCTATTTCCATTATTTTAAGCATTAAACATAATGTGACTGCCTATTCTACCAGCTTACATCCTTTCTTAAGAAAACACTCCCAAAAGCATAAAAGCAGCAATAGAGAAAGCCAAGCTGCAGATTAATTGATGCAATTCTCATTTGGTATGGATTGTTGCCAGAAGTACTTTTTGAAAGAACAATTTGAGGTTGAGAAGCATTAGGGTGTATTCACAGCTAGAATTCTGTTCTAAAAGCAATTTGATTTCTTGCAAAAAAGTCTCATTTAGCTTTGATTCTTGTTTGACTGCTATTACATGGAGTCCTGTCCAAGCTCAAACAATGATAATGCACTGCTACCTACATGTCAAGAAATCCAATAATAAAGAGGAAGCCTTAGGCTACTGATTGAATGGAAGTCCTTAAAATCACTATGTTCTGACCCTGCAGCAGCATTGCAGAGAGATCGAAAATAGCTTTTTAAAGCTTCTGATCTCACTGTGCTCATTCACCCTCAATTCTCTTGCACAGAGTGATACTAAAAACACACTGAAAAAAAATTAGAATTTACATATCCATTGCTGGTGCAAATATCTGTTTTATTTTCATGAAAACATTTTCACATAAAGATATTCTATAAGGATACAATGCTATGATAGCAGGAACAACTTGCATTTATATGCAAAACAACTCAAAGATTTTTTTGGAAGTATTTAGTTTAGTGGTCCATTGGAAATGATTTTGTTTTCACACTGACTCAAAATTCATGCACCATATGTAACATGTTTAGATCCAAACTGATTCTACAGCAAAGCAGAGCGAATGTCTGATGTCAATTACAGTCTGACCCCAGATTCTGGCTGTATTCTTGCATGAGTATGAATCAGTTTGTACAGTTACTACATGCTAAACCTGACAACCATGCTGCCTGGAGTTTCAGATACATGTAACTAGGTTTTGTACACCTTGAGATTGACCCACGTAACTGCAGTGTCTAAAGCACTTCACACTGCTGCTTAGATTGTGTAAAAACTCACCCCTAACCTTTCAGAATTAAAAACTAAACTACTTCTGCACTATTTTGAAAAGTAAACATTTCTAAATTCCTTGTACAGTGAGGACTTTACACTGAAGCAGCACTCCCCAGCACCCAGCATAAATGCCGGGGGTGAGACTGCCTCCACTTTGCTGCTGCCAGGATGGCAGATATGCCGAACATCTTCAAACATCTCAAGATGCATCCTCATATTTCGGGCCAGGCTGATAGCCACCTGCAAAAGAGGTGAGGGTCTAATGCACTGGGCAAGGGAGCAGGCAAAGAGGCTGGATATTAGGAAGCAATCTGTTGGGAGGAACCTTTGTTGGCACCTGGGAATGCCCATTCTAACTAGTCAACAGTCTGTAGGGTTAAATCAGCCAACTGCACAATGAGCACTGGTCTCTCTTACTGCCCGTTAAACAAGAGCCAAGGCAGGTTGATTCCTTTGGGTAAGAATTGGCACTTTAATGTCCTCCTCTGGGCTGTGTGCAGAAAGCGTTCTCCTCCAGTAACTTATATCATGGTTTTCCTTGGAGAGGTGTTGTGGGTGGTGCAGGGCGCGGGGTACTTTGGTTAGTGACGGCGGTTGTGGGGAGGGCATGCATGACACCAGTGACAGGGCATCTCGACCCTGCCCCCTGCAACCCCCAGCCACCTGCCTTCCCACCTGCGGCTAGCCTTCGAAATTCAGCCCAATGTTAACAACCAGCAACAGAAAAGTGAAGCTGAAGAATAATGGAAGTGTAGGCTGATAGAAAGCGACAAGAAAACTCAGAAAAACAGAATTCTAGTTGAATGAAATTCTATAATTTACATCCATCTTTTTATAAACTGACATGAAACATGACATTTTAATTTCTAGCTACTCACTGTTAAAGTTGAAGTAATGATAAAAGTTGATTAAATGGAAGAATCTTTTTTAATCATTCATAGGATCTGGGTGCCACGGGCTGGGCCAGCATTTATTACCTGTCTCTGTTTGCCCTTATAAGGTAATGGTGAGCTGCCTCTACATAAAATATAATCATAGCTGCACCAGCATAAATACTGTGCTTTCCTCATTCACATGTCTAATTTTGCATTCAGCTCTGGGATCATGCTCCATAGACTATATTATCTACAAATCTTGTTCTGTCTCAGTACGTCATGTAACCATTGTAATAAATTAGTTCAATTAAGAATGGAAATTGCCTGTGGCTTTTATGTGGAATGGCGCATGTCAGTAGTTTTCTCTACTTCCTTCCAGTGTGCATTCTTACAGGACTTTTCACTGGGATGAAAGCTGAGTCTGTTGTCAGTATTTATTTTCCTTTTCCATGTATAATTCAGTGGTAGGTGGTTAATGCGTGTAGTTCATTCAACATGAACTGATTTAATTATTGCTTTAATGTGCGTATATGTATCAACCAATTATCTCTTAAATGACTGCTGGCTCTGGAAATAGTCCAATTGAAAAAGCAGTAGCAAAAATAGAAGATGCTTGAAATACACAGTTTATTGGCACCTGCAAAAGAAGCAATGCATTTGTGTTTTGAGCAAGATCTCTCACTAGAGTCCTGATCTAACATGGTATTGGTACTTTTGAGTTCAAATGCGAAAAGATTATGTTTCACAAATTTACCAAAAGAATATTGGATGCCAACTTGTCACATAGAAACACAAATTGGCCATTCATCCATTTAATTCTGTTCCACTATGCTGTTTGTGCTACTTTAACTTGTAAAAAAAATTAGTTCAAAAGAATTCACAGAGGAATTACCACACGGATGTGTTAAGCACTCATCTGATCATATCACCAACTGTGAGTTATATCTTTGTTGAGCTAACAGTAAAAGTGTAGTAGACATCACATCAGATAGTTATTTGCTTAAAATAATGACACAAAATATGTTTTACAACATTTTTTTGAAGCAGCTAATGGGAGAATTACTAACCAAGGATTTATTTTGTCATTCCTTCACTGTCATTGGATCAAAATTCTAGATAACCTTTCCTAAGTGGAATGCACCATCCTGCCATGGATTATAGAGTTCAGGAAGGCAGCTCATCACCATCTTCTCAATGGCAATTAGGGTTAGGCAAGGAATGGTGGCCCAGCTAGAGATGCCCAAGTTTCATGTATGAATTTTGAAATACAAAATAATTTGGTACCTCTTATATAAAAAAAAATTGGAAAGAGAATAAAATGCATTTGGTTTAAGTAAATATCTTCTTGCATGATATTCTCTCAGCGGCCTGGCATGGCGTCGTTTGTCCCAGCATGAACTTGCAGCTTCAGGATGAATCCAGAGTGATCTCTCAGTCTCAAGATCCTTGAGGAGAAGCACAGTGCAGTGGACAGGGTCGGAAGGACTCTTATTCTAAACTTTTTATTTCTTTAGTTTTGTCTTTTTTTTGCCTAACAACTGTACTGCTGGAATTTTTATTTCTTTATTTTTCTAATTTTTGTTTCCCATTAGTGGTGCCTTGTAAGCACTTCACTGCACTCGTTTCAGTACGTGACAGAGACGATAAGGCAGGAACAGGACACTGATTGAGGATGATCAGCCATGATCATAATGAATGGTGGTGCAGGCTCAAAGGGCATACTCCTGCACCTATTGTCTATTGACAATAAAGCTCGTTCAAATTCATTGATAAATTAACTGGAATTTCCTTCAAGCCCATCCACTCGTCTCTTTATCATATCTCTCAATTTTTTTCATCTTCAGAATTTGCCCAAATTATCTGTGACACACTGCATCGGTGGTAATTTATTCCACAGCTCAGTTACTCTTTTGAATGAACAATTCTGGATATTGGATTCATCCTTAATGATTTTTTTTCTATAGCTATAGCACCCTTCTTATAATTCTTTCAAAATAACAGTACTCTACACATACAACATGCAACGAAATACCACTGCTAGAAATCTCCCCAGCAGTGATTTAAATTATTTGATAAAACTTCAGTAGTTCATGAGCAGACTTGATATTTAAACAGTTATTCACCGATTCTTTTGTCAGTTTGACTATTGTTAAATGCAATGGTCTAGCTTTCAGATATAAGTCCATAACCTCCTTTAAAATTGTCCTAGTGATATTTAGGTTCTCCTAGGTTTTCCTTCAAGATCCTCCACTCCACACTCGCAGCAATACATCGGCACCTGACATCTCTTCAGTCAGCCCTGTCTCAGCTGAGGGCCACACTCTCTCAGAATTGCAAAGGACCCCTCTTTTACTATATTCTCAGGAGAATTCATACTCTCAACTAACAGTATTTCAACACAGTTTCAACATCAAAAATTGTAAGTATAACAAACTTTTATCAATCCACCAGCGCTCTTAACATTCCAGAAGATTCCCCCGGCCTCTGGAACTGCTCAGACGCCATTAGCCATTCAGCTGGTGCAGCTACCATTCCCACGGTGATTGATGATGTCACTTCCGCTTCCACAGCCACTTCCACCTCTCACAATTCCTCTTGCACCAAACATGACATCACTTCCGCCCCTCACATCATTGCTGATGTCACATGCTCAGTGACTTCTGCCCCCCCGACTGCTGTGTTCACCACCACTTCCACCCCCACCAACGCCACTCATCTGTATTCTGCTGACACACCCCCTGCAGATCCCACTGTCACATCCCCGCGCCCCAGAACACTGAGGGGAACACCACCCCTGCTCATGCCTCCACCCCCATTCTCCCCACCATCACACCCACTCCAGTTACAGGCTCTGCCCCCACACCGAGCTCGACACCCACACCGGGTCCCAGCTCCCAGCCCTACCGAGTTTTCACTATTCCCCCCAGACCTCCACCTTACTGATGACAAATGATCAGTCCTCAGCAAAGGACTCATCTTCATCCCCCTCCGCCCACGCATCAATGAATTTAACACACGTCGTGACATCGAACACTTCTTCCGCCACCTCCGCCTCCAAGCTTACTTTTATAATCAGGACTCCCACCCACCTTCCAAGGATCCCTTCACCCGCCTCCAACACACTCCATCCACCTGGACACCCCGTGCTAGCCTATTACCTGCCCTCGACCTCTTCATTTCCAACTGTGCTGGGACATTAACCGCCTCAACCTGTCTAACCCCTCCCCCACTCCAATCTCTCACCCTCACACCGCGCTGCCCTCCAATCCCTCTGCTCCAATCCCAACCTCACCATTAAGCCAGCGGATAAAGGGGGCGCAGTGGTCGTCTGGCGCACTGACCTCTACACTGCTGAAGCCAGATGCCAACTCAAAGACACCTCCTCCTACCACCCCCTCGACCATGACCCCACCCCCCCCATCACCAAGCCATCATTTCCCAGACCATACAGAACCTCATCATCTCAGGAGATCTCCCACCCACAGCTTCCAACCTCATAGTCCGGGAACCCCGCACTGCCTGGTTCTACCTCTATCCCAAGATCTACAAGCCTGACCACCCTGGCCGACCCATTGTCTCAGCATGCTCTTGCCCCACTGAACTCATCTCTACCTATCTCGACACTGTCCTATCCCCCCCAGTCCAGAACCTCCCCACATACGTTCGAGACACCACCCATGCCTTCCACCTCCTCCAAGACTTCCGTTTCCCTGGCCCCCAATGTCTCATCTTCACCATGGATATCCAATCCCTCTACAGCTCCATCCACCATGACCAGGGCATCCAAGCCTTCCATTTCTTCCTCTCCTGACGTCCCCAACAGTACCCTTCCACCGACACTCTCATTCGTTTGGCTGAACTGGTCCTCACCATTAACAATTTCTCCTTCGAATCCTCCCACTTCCTCCAGACCAAAGGGGTAGCTGTGGGCACCCATATGGGCCCCAGCTATGCCTGTCTCTTTGTTGGCTACGTAGAACAGTCCATCTTCTGTAGTTATACCGGCACCACTCCCCACCTCTTCCTCCGTTACATTGATGACTGCATCGGCGCCACCTCGTGCTCCCGCGAGGTGGTTGAGCAGTTCATCAACTTCACCAACATATTCCACCCCAACCTTAAATTTGCCTGGACCATCTCTGACACCTCCCTCCCTTTCCTGGACCTCTCCATCTCCATTAATGACGACCGACTTGACACCGACATTTTTTACAAACCCACCGATTCCCACAGCTACCTGGATTTCACCTCTTCCCACCCTATCTCCTACAAAAATGCCATCCCGTATTCCCAATTCCTCTGCCTCCGCCGTATCTGCTCCCAGGAGGACCAGTTCCACCACAGAACACACCAGATGGCCTCCTTCTTTAGAGACCGCAATTTCCCTTCCTACATGGTTAAAGATGCCATCCAACGCATCTCATTCACATCCTGCACCTCCGCCCTCAGACACCACCCCTCCAACTGTAAAAAGGACAGAACCCCCCCCGGTGCTCACCTCCCACCCTACCAACCTTCGCATAAACCAAATCATCCGACGATATTTCCGCCACGTCCAAACGGACCCCACCACCAGGGATATATTTCCCTCCCCACTCCTTTCCACCTTCCGCAAAGACCATTCACTCAGTGACTACCTGGTCTGGTCCACGCCCCCCCAACAACCCACCCTCCCATCCTGGCACCTTCCCCTGCCACCACAGAAATTGTAAAGCCTGCACCCACACCTCCTCCCTCACCTCCATCCAAGGCCCCAAAGGAGCCTTCCCCATCCATCAAAGTGTTACCTGCACATCCACCAATATCATTTACTGTATCCATTGCTCCTGTTACATTCTCCTCTACATTGGGGAGACTGGATGCCTCCTAGCAGAGCGCTTTAGGGAACATCTCTTGGACACCCGCACCAATCAACCCCACTGCCCTGTGGCCCAATATTTCAACTCCCCCCCTCCAACTCAGCTGAGGACATGGAGGTCCTGGACCTCCTTCACTGCCGCTCCTTCACCACCCGACGCCTGGAGGAAGAATGCCTCATTTTCCACCTTGGAACACTTCAACCCCAGGGCATCAATGTGGACTTCACCAATTTCCTCATTTCCCCTTCCCCCACTTCACCCCAGTTCCAAACTTCCAGCTTAGCACTGTCCCCATGACTTGTCCTACCTGCCTATCTTCCTTTCCACCTATCCACTCCACCCTATCCACCCATTGTACTCTTTGCTACCTTCCCCCACCCTCCTCTCTGACCTATCACCTCCATCCCCATCCCCACTCACCTATTGTACTCTATGCTACTTTCTCCCCACCCCCACCCTCCTCTTATTTATCTCTCCACCCTGCAGGCACTCTACCTCTATTCCTGATGAAGGGCTTTTGCCCGAAATGTCGATTTTCCTGCTCCACGGATGCTGCCTGAATTGCTGTGCTTTTCCAGCACCACTCTAATCTAGTGATATTTAATAACATTGTTTATACATGAGTTGGTTGTTAGTTTCTTGATCGTGACCACAATTTACAGAAGCACTTAATGGCTGGAAGACATAATTCAGGAAAGTCCTAGATTTGAATGCTTGTTATCAGATCTTGCAATGTTTTTGGCTCAACTGTTCAAAGAAAATTGTAGAAAGCAATTTTAAAAGCACAGGTGCTAAATTTTGACATTGTCCCTCAGAGTACAAATAAGAAGCAATTCATTAATTTAACTCAACTATCAATAAACATCTCACATCTATCTCGTTAGAAAGGTTCTAGTCTGTTGGGCCTGTGAACAAGAGATGATTATAATTCATATACAGGGATTCTGATAAAGTTTACACAGAATGCTATTAGGGAAAGCTGTGACCAGACTCAGCTAAACCAATCAGGAGTTTAGGGGATATTTTATGTAGGACACCTCAGCTTCTTCTGTATTTTGTATCATTACTGTAGTGATTTAAACCAGGTGGATCACAGACTGAGATCCCTGATTGGCACAACTTAACAACCCCAGTCAAGGAGCCCTGGCTGACAGATATAAGACCATAAGACCATAAGACATAGGAGTGGAAGTGAGGCCATTCGGCCCATCGAATCCACTCCACCATTCAATCATGGCTGATGGGCATTTCAACTCCACTTACCCGCATTCTCCCCGTAGCCCTTAATATAAACAGGGGATTCAGAGAATCTCTTCATTGTGGGGTCTGGCTCGGAGCTGGCTGGTCCATGTACTCTGCACATGTAAATAAAGGGTAAGTTGGTGATGGGATATCAGTCTCTGTGCAGTTATTTCAGTTACTTGTGTATATTCTGAACTGAATTATGCCAACCACTACTCTCCAAGCCTCACTGAACTGAAGCAGAATAGCTTAATGATTCATATTAACCTTTATTTTACTGAACTTGTCTTGGATTCTCTTCCTGAAAAGTTTGGAAAACATTTTCAAATAATATGTCTATCCAGATTAGGTCACAAGACTGGTATTATTGTTATAACTCCAAAGTAGGGCTCATGCATAAATGTCAAACTAATAGATGACATATTGAGGTAGCTAGCTTTGTTGTGTTGTTAGAGAGTATTTCAGGCAAGATACTAAATTTACATCATTCATAGCTGCTAAATTGGTTAATCTGAACTAAGGAAGTAGAACAGTGTGACAGTTTCCACAACTCTCTGAGCCAGAGGTGAGAATTTGACAATAAGCCAAAGCTACATCTGAACAATTATATGAAGTGCCTATATTCCAGGCCTTGAATGACCTGGGCTTTGGTGTCAGATTTGGCAGAAATGCGTGAGCAGTTCAACAAGGCCTGCCTTAATGTCAGAGCACCAAGTCAAATGTTTGAACTACATTTCAGATATTGAGATAAGACTCTCACTCATGACTAGAAGACAGCTTTTGAAGGAACAGCATTCTGAAAGCTTGTGAGTTTAAATAAATCCATTGGGCTATAACCTGATGTCATGTGACTTCTGACTTTGCACCCCAGTCCAACACATCATGTTTGACAGGAGGCCAGTCAAGTGGTGCTTATATCAATCATGCGCTTATCGACTTAAGGTCAAAGTCAGATCATTGTGACGAGAAATTCAGGAGGTGTGAGGTACAAATGCTGATTCCAAGCCATACAGAAATGCCATTGGTCTGTGAAAATTGAAGATATACATCTCTGGGAAGCAGAAGTAATCACGGGTGTCATTAAAAGAGGCATCTGCAACTACAGTGCATGCAGCCAGTGCAAGACAGAGGTGATTTTTCTCTCCATTGAAACTATAAGTATAATGCAAGGCTGTCTCCTACACAATGATGCTTTCCATAGGTGATATGGAGCTTGGAAGAAAATGGTTCAGCACTCAGGAAGCACTTATACTCTACTGCCATCTCTTTGCTGTGTGACTTTTGGCACATTTATCAGATTAAGATCTAATGTCAAAGTGCCAAGATGGGTCACTTCCTTGGCGCTCCTGGTCTGAATGCTCCATATCCCATTGTAAGGAGAAGCGTGTTAAGCTGTCATGTGATGTGAATGCTCACATTGATAATGACATGTTCTGTTTCTTCCACTGCACGCACAGTATCCAGCCAAAGGAAATATGATAGTCGCTATTGCTGCAATACAACAAAGGTATGGAGAAATGGAAGATCAACAGATGTGTCAGCAAAAGCAACCTCCTGTGGATGCCAAACAGCCTCCATAGGAAGATGCCACAGCTGAAGGTCTCTCTGGATGTACAGGAAAGTTTGAGTTTTTGAGCCTCAGTGCTATTTTTGTTCTGAATGAGTAGGTCGCAGTTTAAGAACAGGCAGCGGATATCTTGGGGACCCGGTCAGGGATTGATGGAATGGGTCCTTCGATCTGAAGGTGTGAGTAGCCAATCAAACTCATTGGCTGTCAAGGTGACAGCTGTATTGAACTTGTATGTGGCTTGCCATTCCCAAGGAGCCACAGGAAACCTGTGTGGGATCTTTCCATTGTCCACCCAAAAATGCATCATGTGACTGGTGTAATTTGTGTTAATTCGCACCATTTCATCTCATTTCCCTGTGGAAAGGTAAGTGTTGTAGTCAGAGCAATATGATTCAGCAACGTTGCTGTAATGCAATGTACCCATGTCATGAGAGCTGGCCATATCATTATGGGCGTGAATTCATCAATAGATAAATTCCATCAATATGGCAGTTTTCTCCACACATCAATTCCAATTTGTAAATGTTTGTGCTTAGTACCTTGGAAGCTGCCATGGTTCCTATATCCTTGAGAACACTCATGTTCCTGCTCTATTTCATGGCAGATGCCTTACAAGAATGATGACTAGGAGATAAAGGCTACACAATATGGTCATAGTTGATGAGTCTGTTACACGAACCCCTAAATGAGGCTGAGCACATACAGTGAAGCTCATTCTTTCACCAAAGCCTTGGTGAATCAGGTGACAGAATTGCTCATGTTTCAATACTTGGATCAGTCTGGTGGGGACTTGAAATATACTCCAGGCAGAACCTGTTGGATAATCCTCACATGCACGGCACAACTGGAGCAAGCAAAGGGTATGATGGAGGCTGGCAAAAAAGGCCAGCTACAGCAGTCCTTAGAGGAGGAGGATGGGACATTCAACAAGAAGAACAATGATGCAGCATTGACCACTACAAGCCTGACAGGATTTAATTGACAACCAAATACATTGGATGAGAGCTTGCTGATGCTTAAAATGCAAGCAGTTGATTTGTGTTATTAGAGGCAAATGCAGCTTTTGTTTGGTTGATTACTGTTTGCTTTGTTGTTTGTAAATAAAAGTACAAGTTTTTTAGGTGGCTGAAATCCTCCCCCAGTATGTAATAGCATCACATTGAACTGTGATAAGATGCTATGCTACAGCAGCGCTGAGTTTGAGTATCAGTGATATAGAGGGGGATGTAGGATGAGGTGTTAGCTAAGGGCAGATAAGTTGCGTGGCATGATGCTTAAACAGCGATAGGTGAACAAGTGTGCAGTTGTCTGTACAAATAAAATGTTTGCTGAACTACTTCTTTGCTGTTGGAAGCATAAGGTTGCAACTTCTGTGTCACTACATTGGTGGTGAACAGCTCCTCCAGACTGCTAATGATTGACTGGTTGCATGGTTGGGGTTTGCAGATGGCATCAGAGCCAGGGGTGAGGTGTTTTTAAATATTCATTGGTGAGATGTCGGGTTGTTAGTTGGGCAAGTATTTATGCCCATCCCTAGTTGCCTTTGAGAAGGTGATTAGATTGGATTACTTACAGTGTGGAAACAGGCCCTTCGGCCCAACAAGTCCACACCGACCCTCCGAAGAGCAACCCACCTAGATCCACTCCCCTACATCCACCACTATGGGCAATTTAACTTGGCCAATTCACCTAACCTGCACATTTTTGGACTGTGGGAGGAAACCAGAGCACCCGGAGGAAACCCATTTAGACACAGGGATAATGTGCAAACTCCACACAGACAGTTGCCTGTGGCGGGAATTGAACCTGGGTCTCTGGCGCTGTGAGGCAGCAGTGCTAACCACTGTGCCACCATGCTGCCCACAAAGAGTAACCCCCCCCACCCCCTGCCCCAAAATTAATTTCCCTCTGACTAATGCACCTAACGCTGTAGGCAATTTTAGAATGGCCAATTCACCCGACCTGCACATCTTTGGACTGTGGGAGGAAACCAAAGCACCCGAAGGAAACCCACACAGACACGGGGAGAATTTGAAAACTCCACACAAATAGTTTGCCGAAGGTGGAATCGAACCTGGGTCCCTGGCACTGTGAGGTAGCAGTGCTAACCACTGAGTGATAGTGAGCTGCCTTCTCAAACTTTTGCAATCCACAAGTATCGCAATACTATGAGGGAGGTAATTCTAGGATTTTGACCCACCAGCTCTGAAAAGAATGGCATTATATCCCTAAGTCAGGATGATGAGTGGTTTGAAGAGGAACTTGCAGGTCATGGTGTTCCCATGTATCTGCTGCTCTTGCCTTTCAAGATGGAAGTCAGCATGGGTTTTGATTGTCCTGTCTAAGGAGCTTTAGTGAGTTTCTGCAGTGCATCTTGGATATGGGACACACTGCTGCTAATGAGCATTGGTGGTGGAGGGGTGAATATGAATGTGTGCAAGTCAAGCTGGCTGCTTTTTTCTGGATGGTGTCAAACTTCTTGAGTGTTGCTGGAGTTGCACTCATCCAGGCAAGTAGGAATATTTCATCACACTCCTGATTTGTACTTTGGACATGGTGGGCAAGCTTTGGGGAGACAGGAAGTGAGTTATTTGCTGCAGAGGTCCTAACCAGGACCTATTCTCACAGCCAAAGAATTTATATGGTTGGTGCAGTTGGGATTCTGGTCAACGGTAACCTCCAGGATGTTGATTATTGGAGATTCTCTAACAATAATGTCAAGGAATTCTGGTTAGATTTTATTTTGTTGGATTTAGAGGTCCCAGTGTTGGACTGGGGTGTACAAAGTTAAAAATCACACAACACCAAGTTATAGTCCAACAGGTTTATTTGGAAGCACTAGCTTGCGGAGCACTGCTCCTTCACCAGGTGGTTGTGGAGTATAAGATCGTAAGACGCAGAATTTACAGCAAATATTTACAGTGTGATGCAACTGAAATTATATATTGAAAAAGACCTGGATTATCTATGTCTCTTATCTTTCAGAATGAGCATGTTCGGTCAGTTCTTTCAGAAAGAATGGAAACCACCATGGTCATTCTAAAAGAAAATAGACTTAACAAAATATCCAGGTCTTTTTCAAGATATAATTTCAGTTGTATCACACTGTAAACTTTTGCTATAAATTCTATCTCTTACAATCTTAGACTCCACAACCATCTGGTGAAGGACTAGCGCTCCAAAAGCTCATGCTTCCAAATAAATTTGTTCAACTATAAAAGCAAATTACTGCGGATGCTGTTTAACCCACTGCTACCTCTCTTCCAGGAATGCCTACCCTGAAGAAGTACTGCTCTTCTCTCTAATGAGCTTTGACAAAGGATCAGTTAGACTCGAAACGTCAGCTCTTTTTTCTCTTTACAGATGCTGCCAGACCTGCTGAGAGTTTCCAGCATTTTCTCTTAGTTTCTGTTCGACTGTAACCTTGTGTTGTGTGATTTTTATTTTGTAGGAGGTAGTCATTGTGTAGCATGATTTTTATTTTCCACTAATCAACACAAGCCTGC